>NC_054704.1:78866390-79483137 GCF_016097555.1 Gigantopelta aegis
TGTGAGGCCAGAAAGGATTTAATTATCCCCTGCGCCAGTGCGTTAATATCTATGTATGTAACAGTCAACCTCGACATATATACAATATATAGATATTCATACATCAATACATACTAGCCAGTGCCAGGTCTGCCCACTGTTTCATGCACGTAAGCGGGATCGACCGCGTAGATTGTAGGCCCCATGCATATGGTTGAGTTAAAAAGCTTCCTTTTTATGGAAGCTTCGATAGCTCAGAGCGTATCGTGGTTAGTCTTGCAATTTGCGGGCGAATCGGTGCCACAGGTTCGAGTCCCAGCAACGGCATGGGACAATTTGTGAGGCCAGAAAGGATTTAATTATCCCCTGCGCCAGTGCGTTAATATCTATGTATGTAACAGTCAACCTCGACATACATACAATATATAGATATTCATACATCAATACCCTGTACATATATACATACACACACATACATTATTTAAAGATACACTCAACTCATTTTATTACAGTTACATGGCGTCGGACATATGATTAAGAACCACAAAGATAATGAAAGGAGAAATCTTATGCCCAAACTTTATGGACTACTACTGAATAAGCAATAAGTGGTCTTTCATATGCACTTACTCGCAGGCGGGGCACTACATACCACGGCCTACATACCAGTCGTCCTGCGACCCAAACACCTCAGACGAGAGCTCTACCGAATGAGCTTAAATCCCGCGCATATATATATTTTAATAATCCGATTTTCGTCAAGCTATTCATTCATAAACTATTATCTTCCTTATTACACGGTTTTTTTTTCATACATATTTACGTTTTTTGTCAACTGCGACATTGGTATTCAGGCTTCCTGGCAGAAAATAAATCGAGGGTACGTACTGAAAACATCACAGACCATAAGTTGCCGTACAAGAGGGATTGGGTTTGGAAATATTTTGAAATTAAACACAGCATTTTGTCTACTTTGACACACTTTGAACAGCGGTTTCCTTACCACGAGTTATACAAAATTACAATGTCACACATGCTATACATATATTAATTGGCAAGATTTAAGGGTACGTAATATTACCTTCAGTAGGCCCTGCCCTGTGTTACAAACCCTGAAATTGTCCCCCTCCAACCCCATTACAAAAGAGGAAAAGGCATTGGATACATTCCAGACTCTCTGCAAGATCAGAAGACTTCAGTAGCATCATGGCGTGTAGATATGGCAACACGAGATGTATTTCGATTTCTTAAAATTAGGAGAAGCTGCCATTCTGGAATTGTTTGTTTAACAACACCTGAGCACATTTTAAATTACGGCTTTTGGGTGTCTAACTTATAGTTATGACACTTGGTCTAGATAGTGAGGGAAGAAATCTGCTCCCACCTCGGATATTTCTACCGAAAAACAGCAAATAATATTTATATGCACAGACATAATATCAACTAGCACGGTATTTAATATATAACAAGCATGGGTTACTGGTTGGGACGAGAAAACCCCAATGAGTCCACCGAGGAGGCTCGATCACATGACCCAAAAGCACCTCGATTGATCGCTCTACGACTAGGCTAGATATAACCCATAAAACACCTGAGGTTATTCTCAAATGGTCCATTCCGCTATTGTGTGTTCCACAGCTGGTATATCAAACGTTGTGGTATACGTTATTTGTAACAAGTATACCACAAACCTATTTGCTGATAGTCGAAAGGAGAAGCCTATGTGGCAGTAATGATTGTCTTAAATACAATAAACTCAACAACCTCACATTAAAGAAATGCGGTGTCGTTAAGCACACGCTCCTTTCCATTTTTGTGTTATTACAATTCAAGTCGGTATCTTATTACAATTCAAGGCAGTTTTATTACAATTCAAGTCAGTTTTATTACAATTCAGGGCAGTTTTTATTACAATTCAGGGCAGTTTTTATTACAATTCAAGGCAGGTATTACAATTCAGGTAATGTATTATAATTCAGGTAATGTATTACAATTCAGGTAATGTATTATAATTCAGGTAATGTATTATAATTCAGGTAATGTATTACAATTCAAGGCAGGTATTATAATTCAGGTAATGTATTATAATTCAGGTAATGTATTACAATTCAAGGCAGGTATTATAATTCAGGTAATGTATTATAATTCAGGTAATGTATTATAATTCAGGTAATGTATTACAATTCAAGGCAAGTATTATAATTCAGGTAATGTATTACAATTCAAGGCAAGTATTACAATTCAGGTAATGTATTATAATTTAGGTAATGTATTACAATTCAAGGCAAGTATATATTCAGTAATGTTACAATTCAAGGCAAGTATTACAGTATTATAATTCAGGTAATGTATTATAATTCAGGTAATGTATTACAATTCAGGTAATGTATTACAATTCAAGGCAGGTATTACAATTCAGGTAATGTATTACAATTCAGGTAATGTATTATAATTCAGGTAATGTATTACAATTCAGGTAATGTATTATAATTCAGGTAATGTATTACAATTCAGGTAATTTATTATAATTCAGGTAATGTATTATAATTGAGGGCACTACAGGGACGTACCTAGTGGTAAAGCGCTCGCCTGCTGCCCGGCCAGTCTAGGGTAAACCCCCATCAGTCGGCCCATTTGGGCTATTTCTCGTTCTAGTCAGTGCTCCAAAACCTTAGGATAAAAAAGACCGTGGTATGTACTGTACTGTCTGTAGTATGGAGCATATAAACGACCCCGTGCTGCTAAGCGATAAAGAGTAGCCCACGGACTGGTGGTAGCGGGATTCCTTTTTAATTATCCAAGTTCAAGTTCTAGTTCTTTACTGTATTAATCTTTACAGCTTAATAGCATAAAAACAGTATTGAACATATAAATTAATATATACATGTATATACAATAGTGCAGTGCAATTATCTATTTGGTACTTAACCATATGTCCGACGCCATAATGGAAATTAAAAAGTGTTAAGTGCGTCGTTAAATAAAACCTTTGTTTGTTTGTTTCTTTCAGACGGGACGTAGCCCAGTGGTAAAGCGCTCGCTTGATGCGCGATAGATCTGGGATCTGGGATCGAGCCCCGTCGGTGGGCCCATTGAGCTATTTCTCGTTCCAGCCAGTGCACCTCGACTGGTATATAAAAATACCGTGGTATGTGCTTGTGACGGTGCATGCTCTTAATTTGTTTTCGCCTGTGGCGATTTTAATTGTGTTAGAGGGCCGTGTGCAGTTCATTGCACGTAGCCCAGGTGGGCAACTTGTTACGTAATACTTCGCGCGATCGGGCATTCCAATATGCACTTAGTCCAGCTGTGGAGGCCATGTGGCGAGTAGTTACGTAATACCTCTGCGAGTGCGGTTTCGACGACCGTGATTTGGCGACGATGGCGTCAGTAAGTCTGACGATCAGAGAGAAATAATACCGCTTGGTCGCGGTGGAAATATCAGATGATAGGGGGAGGTACCGCCTTGTACCCCCAGGCGAATTCTGATTTTTATAATAAATAGCTAGTTTTTAGAAATATCGAGGAGAACCAAAAAGGAAGGTATCCCGGGGGAACGTGTCCGTCCGGACTGGTAAATATTTTATTTCTGCTCTGTGTATAACCTTGATGTGATTGATGTGACTTTTAATATTTTAATACTGTATTATACCAATATTCTTTAGACAGTGTCTTCGGTCATCTGACGAAGTAAATCGTAGACTTTTTGTTCTAACATTATACGAGTATTTGGTAATATAAAGCTTAGCCAGTCATCCTAGAAGACCTAGGTAAACTGTAGGTTATTGTCTTTATTGTGATAGGTACCAGTATTAATTCTGTGTTACAAGGTTACTGAATGAGTAGTTAGGGTTAATTAAAAATTAACCCGTTAGGAATAGAGCTGTAATTCCTTTATTAATTAAGTTCCCCTGGAAGCGTCTCTAAATTATCACACGTTACTGAACGAGTAGTAAGGGTTAATTAAAAATTAACCAGTTAGGAATAGAGCTGTAATTCCTTTATTAATTAAGTTCTCCTGGAAGCGTTTCTAAATTATCACACGTGTGGGTGTTGTGTCACGGTGAAGTGATTCGCATATTGTGTAACTAGACACCTAGAGATTAACTAAGTAAGTGATCAGTTCTGGGTTGTTATTATTGTTGTTATTAATTAACTACTACGGCTGTACATTTGTCAGCGTAGGTTAATACAGATTCCAAAGTGTATTGTGTTTTGTTGTGTTTCTAATGAACTAAACGTGCTATATTACATATACTTTATATAAGATCGTATCTCTGATCATACCTAGAGACGAGCCATACTAGGGTTTAACAGCCTGTTACAGAGAGATCTAATAGATATACAGTTAGGAGAGATATTTTGATAATCGTGTTTTATTCAGTTACGGGAATTATAGAATCCCCGTGACAGTGCTATCCTGTCTATGGGATGGTTTATATAAAGGATTCTTTGCTGCTACTGTAGCGTGTTTCCTCTCTATTAATATATGTCAAAATTACCAAATGTTTGACATTCAATAGCCGATGATGAATAAATCAATATTCTCTAATCAACGACACGTAACAGTGTTGTATACTAATTCTCCAATTCAATTTTAAATACTCAAAAGGGTGATCGCTATCTCTGCTAGGAAGGAAATGTTTTATTTAACGACGCACTCAACACATTTTATTTACGGTTATATGGCGTCAGACATATGGTTAAGGACCACACGGATATTGAGTGAGGAAACCCGCTGTCGCCACTTCACAGGCTACTCTTTTCGATTAGCAGCAAGGGATCTTTTATACGCACCATCCCACAGACTGGGTAGTACATACCACAGCCTTTGATTTTCCAGTCGTGGTGCACTGACTGGAACGAGACATAGCCCAATGGGCCCACCGACTGGGAATCGACCCCAGACCGACCGCGCATCGAGCGAGCGCTTTACCACTGAGCTACGTCTCGCCCCATTTATCTCCGCTAGATAGTGTCACAGTGTATCGAGTTACGGACTCTAGTTTCTGAGGTACTAGCACTTGAGTCTTTTTCTGTTTCGCATGAATGTGCGTGGAGATGCTACAAACACCATGACGACATTGGATTTGCCAAAACTGAGTATTTAAATAAATTGTAAGTTATGAATAATTTAATAGTAAAAAAAAAAACCTGAAATACTATCAAATGAAAATTTGTTACACTAATAACTCGTGGTATTGCCTTCAATTTTTAATAATAATAATAATAATAATTTTTAAATACATGCTATTTTTCCCATGAATCCCCCTTCCCAATGACGTCCAATAGCCGATGATAAGATAAAAAAATCAATGTGCTCTAGCGGCGTCGTTAAATAAAACAAACTTTACCCCCTTCCCAAATACATAAATGTTTACGTTTGTTTGTTGGTTGTTTGCTATTTGTTGTTGTTGTTGTTGTTGTGTCTGTAATAGACGTGTTTGTGAATAGACTACGAGTGGAGAAGGCTCTATCAGTTTACTGGTACTAGTGGTAGCAATAAGCGATGAAGTATGTACGCACTGAGCCACTGTGGTGTACTCTGTAAACTCAGTACGATATATCTCGTGTCTTGTTTTGATGAATGAAAATCCCACTGACTTATAAGATTACTACCCGATCACACTGACTGACATACTCACACCACAGGCTAGTACCAATCCTAAAATAACTTGGGGCGGGGGAGGAGTAATATGTGATTTTCTCCAACGAAACTATAAAAAAGCCTATTGGTCATGTTGTGATGAGAGAACCGCACACCATCCCAACCCACATTTAGTAATAGACCTATGATACACCACTAGAGCACATCGATTAATTAATCATCGGCTATTGCATGTCAAACATTGGTAATTCTGACTCGTAGTCATCGAAGGAAAGACGCTATTTTTTTTCCATTAGCAGCAAGGGCTCTTTTATATGAACTTTCACACAGATAGGAAAGCACATACCACGGCCTTTGACCAGTTGTAGTGTACTGGTTGGAACGAGAAAAAAATATATATCAGTTAAATGGATCCACCGAGGTGGTTCGATCCTGCGACGCTAGCACCTCAGGCGAGCGCTCAACCGACTGAGCTAAATCCCCCCCCCCCCCCCCCCCCCCCCCCCCAGACCTATGATAACTGATCCAGCACAACAATACGATATCAACTTCTAAATCAGCTAAGGTATTTGTTAATAAACTATGTGTAACTGGGGTGTGTAAAATAAATAAATAAACAAAAAAAAATCTTCACCAAGAACAGTTAACGTCACTCCGCAAAAACATCCCCCAAAAAACAAAAACAAAAACAAATTGATAGAATGTCAAGTACTAATATAGAGTAATAAATGTGATGTGCGTGGGTTTTCATGTTACAACAGAAAACTGATCCACGATTTTCTCGAAGGGAGCATCCAAACCTAGATAAATATATTATCTGTACTGGTGTAAGATCATTTTGAAGTTGGAGAGGGTGCTGGAACACTCATATGTCAATAAACAACAGTTGGTGTTGGTAACAGATAGCCCCCCAGAGTATGCTCCCCTGTGCTGAAAGATATTTGAATCGTAGATGTACACATTACTGGCATTCTTGAGAAAGTTTAAAGTTGTAATCTCGCCTCTCCCGTGTTATAATATCGCTTCCTTGTGTAAAATACAAACATACATTCAGTTTTAATAAACTCGTCGCTTTTACCTATCACCGTGCCGAATATACTAAGCGTCTCACATTTTTGTCATTGTTTGTTTATTTATATTAAAGTCTTATTTTCGTGCTTATATCTAATTAGGGTTCAAACACGCTATCCTGGGCTCGCGCACCTCAGATATCTGACAGTGGGTAAGTGGTTAGTTGTTAGTGGTTAGTGAGAGAGAAGTCAGTGTAGCGACCGTACACCTATTGTTAATGTCGCTATGGGTGGGAGCCGGTACTGGGATGCGAACCCAGTATATTTTTATGGCGTAGATTAACGACTTTATCAAAAGGTGTGTTATCGCTGTCAACGGTTATTATCCACTGTTTTCATACAACACACAAAACTGGAATGGCGTGCATCGAAACACGATACAGAATTTGTGGTGACGTTACCATCAGCAGGGCAACACCAGAGACAGACCACGTTCAGGTCGCCCGCGTGTGACGTCACAAGCACAGGACAACCACATTCGGGTAACACATCTTCTGAACCATCCCTGGGTTGAGAGTAATCAGTGCCAGGACAGTTCGTAACCGTTTATTGGAGCGCAACATCAGACAACGACGCCCAGCAATACGTCCTATTCTGCTACGACGACACCGAAATGCGCGTCTAGCTTGGAGTAGACAGCACTTACGATTCACCCGTCGCGACTGGTCAGGTGTGCTATTCACCGACGAGTCCAAATTCCATTTGGACGGTAGTGACGGTCGAAATCGAGTGTACAGACGTGTTAACGAACGCTACGCTGACGCTTGCGTTGTGCAGCGTGCAAAGAAGAAATGTTTTATTTAACGACGCACTCAACACATTTTATTTACGGTTATATGGCGTCAGACATATGGTTAAGGACCACACAGATTTGGAGAGGAAACCCGCTGTCGCCACATAGGCTACTCTTTTACGACAGGCAGCAAGGGATCTTTTATTTGCGCTTCCCACAGGCAGGATAGCACAAACCATGGCCTTTGTTGAACCAGTTATGGATCACTGGTCGGTGCAAGTGGTTTACACCTACCCATTGAGCCTTGCGGAGCACTCACTCAGGGTTTGGAGTCGGTATCTGAATTAAAAATCCCATGCCTCGACTGGGATCCGAACCCAGTACCTACCAGCCTGTAGACCGATGGCCTGCCACGACGCCACCGAGGCCGGTGCAGCGTGCAGCGTGCAGCGTGCAGGTTTCCGCTGTGGGAGCGTCATGGTGTGGGGAGGCATCACATCACACGGGAGGACGCAGCTGGTGATTGTGGCTGGAAATCTGACTGCCGTACGCTACAGGGATGAGATCATAAGACCGCATGTGCTCCTGTTCCTTCAAGGTCAACGTGGCGCCGTCATGTTGCAGCAAGACAACGGTCGTCCTCACGTCGCACGTGTAGTGACCGACTTCCTGGAACAGCAGAATGTTAACACACTGCCTTGGCCCGCTGTTTCGCCTGACCTGTCGCCCATTGAGACCTATGGGACGAAATGGAGAGACGCCTATGTCTCCTGCCAAACCAGCCGTTGACTTTGAACAAACTGAGTCGTGACCTTGTTCAGGTCTGGAACAACACCCCACAAGGGTTTCTGAACCATCTAGTGTCATCAATGAGACGTCGTTGTCAGGCCTGTGTGCACACACACGGTGGCCATACACGGTACTGACATTGTGAACTCACTTTCGACGCCACCCCTCTTCATGACCCTAGAGATTGGTAACGACAATGCCAGACGTTTTTTTTTCTGGATTTGATATTGATCGTAAATAGCAAATAAATAATGTGTCAAATAATTGTGTTGATTTACTTACAAATAAGAAAATCACACCACTTTTAGTAATGCACAAGAACCTTTTTCCACTAGTATATAAGACCCAAGTACGACATGCTTTAAAACGTTTTTTCTCTGATTAACAAATTGACTCCTTTACTTTCATATTATTCATAATAAGTAATTATAATCATAAATACATTCTTGTTCATATAGCTGTAAAATGGCAAAATGTAATTTTGTTTACTACGATGTTAACAGGTATATTAATGTCTATTACGCTGTTTGAAACCGACATAATGAGTCGTTCGAATACACACCGGAATAAAATGTCAGTGACAAAGACATCTATTAAGAACGCGCAGAAACGCGCGTGTCACGAGGGACTTGATATCTAGATTGTCACGGTAAATGCGTTTATATTAGCCAGGGTCTGATGGTCAACGTCGATTCCATTCGTCAGCAAAACACCAAACCCTGAACAATTCTATAAACTATGTCTTGCTGAGTCCGAATTAGAGTTAAACCCGAGTTGTGGAGTCACAAGGGGACTGTCAAAAAGTGATATCTTGTTACAATAGGATATATAATAATAAGCCATTTATACTATTATGCGAGATCTTCATGGAATGGGTGCGTGGGGTGCGTTTTTAATCAATTGTAAGGTAAATGGTATATGAAGGAAACACAATGTTACAGTGTTTGAGGTGCACCTAACTTTTAATAGCACTGTTAATGCTACCAGTCCTGTCATTGGTGATAAATGCGACAGTGTTTGCTGTCCAAGAAAGTTTTATCTAGGCAGATATATGCAATTTTTATTCCATTCAGTTCCAATGTGTCAAGTAAACTTGTGTTTGAAACGTGTGGGGTACCTATAAAATTAAGTACTACAGTTTTGTGCTAAACTAGGGATGTTGTAAAAACATCCTGTTATATAGAAACTGCGTCATAAAAGATTCCATTTTCTCAGTTAATACTTTAGGGGAGGAGTTGTAGTATTCATATTCCATGGATCATAGTTTAGTTGATTTAATTATTGGATATAATGTTTTTAGCCACTTACGTTAACATTGCCATCTATGGGATTCACTTTGATATAGCCCAACCTTTAGTCTGTTGGCTTAACTACCACACCACTGGGGCTAGTCCATAACTCTAAAAAAAAATCGACAGATCTTCTCAAATTATGTGGCATGGAGCCAGGTTACAAGACGTTATTAGGGGAATTAGCACTCAAACGATTATCGGTAATCCTTGCGAGTTTTCGGTCTTCGTCAAATTTCGGATTTGGCGATTGTTACCGTCACGTGCCATTCTAAATTGTAACGAGTGGAGCCGAATTCCTCAAAGTACATTTCATTATTATCGGCGCCACACACACAAGTAATCATGTTACATTCCATTTGATGGATTCGATGAGAGAGAAAGATATCGTACACCATTTATTGAACAAATACAGACGTTCGAGGGCATTATTGCATTGATTTAACAATATCATGAAGCTTTTGTCCCCACGTTTAGATTAAACGCGTTCTGTGGTTGAAATATACGTGACTGGAACTAAAAACAGGAAACATCTATCCAATATTTAAGGTGGTGTAATTAAACCACTGGGGGTGGGGAGAGAGAGATAAAAGGTAGAGAGAGAGAGAGAGAGAGAGAGAGAGAGAGAGAGAGAGAGAGAGAGAGAGAGAGAGAGAGAGAGAGAGAGAGAGAGAGAGAGTCAGTCGGTAGTCCCGTCCCAGCCAGTGTCCCTTTATCAAAGACCATATTATGTGCTGTCTTGTCTGAAAAAGTGTATATATAAAATATCAATTTCTGTTGATGGAAAATGTACCGGGCTTCCTCGGAACGTAAGCGTACGAGACAGAGGAAAATAAACCCCTCAAATTCGGTCAAAAATTATATTCGGGGATGTACTGACCTGATACCTTTTTACCATGTATATCCATCATTCTACCATCACAATTAGTTGTAATCCATGTAAAACTGCGTAGTAATTCGTTTGCAGCCCTATATAGCTGTTTGGCAGTTATGCTAATATGAATAAATGTTGTTGAGCAGATTCGGGCATTTTCGTTAAATTGGGGCAAAAGACAGCCTGCCCCCCCCCCCTCCCGCCCCCCTATAAAATGGGAGCCAGTACACCTATGTCTCTGAAGACCGTATCAGAATTATATAAAATGTCTCTGAAGGTATCAGAATTATAAAATGGGAGCCAGTACACCTATGTCTCTGAAGACCGTATCAGAATTATAAAATGGGAGCCAGTACACCTATGTCTCTGAAGACCGTATCAGAATTATAAAATGGGAGCCAGTACACCTATGTCTCTGAAAACCGTATCAGAATTATAAAATGGGAGCCAGTACACCTATGTCTCTGAAGACCGTATCAGAATTATAAAATGGGAGCCAGTACACCTATGTCTCTGAAGACCGTATCAGAATTATAAAATGCTTGGCATCCAATAGCCGGTGATTAATAACTCAGTGTGCTCTAGTAGTGTTGTTAAACAAAACAATATTTGACTTTAAACTATTGGTGCACTACACCGACCACACATACTAATGTACAAATACTACTACTAGTATTATTGCCATTGCCATTACTATTACTACTTAGTACTATTACTACCACTGCTGCTCCTACTACTATTACTACTACAATTAATACAGTTGCTACTACTAATATTGTTTCTATCTGCTACAGTTGCTTCCAATACTGCTACCTCTACTACTGATAAAATGCTGGCATGGCTACTGCTACAGCTATTGCTGCTTCTGCAGCTATTAATATGTACCAGTACTGTTACTGTTACTACGACTAGTTAGGACCCTACTACCACTAATAATATTTTAAAAGTTAACAAAAGCAACACCGATTCTACTACTTTTATAAATTTAATGTTAAATTGTAGTCACGATGATGCAGAAGAAGACCAGTCTATTTTCAAAAGGTTCAGCAAGCGGTCACGTTTCCGACTGTCAATGATCAACAAGATTTGAGCAGACGACTTGATCTTCCAATACCTGTATAATGGAGTCCTAGATAAGGAGCTCGTGTTTCCTGTTTGTATCATTATCTTTCCTCTTTTAATTCTGGTTTAGACTCAAATTTTATCTTCTCAGATTTAATCATTATCGTATGTCACAGATTTTGGTATCTTGCAATAATTTAATTATAGAGTGTCAACCATCCAAGGCCGTCGAAACCGGATCTTGGATAAATGGGAATGCTAAGGGTTCTGTTAACCGAAATTAATTCCCATTGTCTATAATGCTAACAAATCCTAAAAAAACACTCTAAAACCCAAACCAAACACACTGATATAAGCAACGTATCAACACACCCAAACGGCACACGTGTTAAACGTGTGAAATTTCACATTTATTAATCTTCCTATGTTGTCACGTGGCATTTTAGAATAATAGTTTTACTAGAAACGATCTTATCTTTTTTTTTTCTTCAGAAAATCGCATTTCCATTTGTAATTGTACCCTCTAGGGTATACTGTATAGCAATTAAATAGAAAATAAAAATGAATGAATAGATTTAATGATATTTGCGCAAATAATCAGTTACATATTACTGCCAATACGAACTGCAGCTGCTTTTACTTCGTAATTATTTGCAGATTGAACTTTGACCCGGAACTATCTGATTTGGTACAATGCAACCTCAAGTTTTGCAACCTTTTAAATTACACCTTTTTATAACATTCTTAATAATGTGAAGCAAACCAAAACTCGGCTATACATGATACAATAGCGAATTCAATGATGTTACACTTATTGCTACCGCTCATTTCCGGTGCCTTTGTGTACCAAGAACAATAATTATTTATACGTATTGCTTCCCTACACACATTGATCGAACAATCTTATTTTTTAATCAAACACAGGTAACTATAAAGTGATTGTTGATGTAAGTAAACCAATATATTATACATGGTTAGCTCTAGAATAACATATCAACTGGTCTTCTCGTTTATCATATCATCAGTCCGGAAGTCCACCGTGTCAAACTAATGTCACTAATAATCGGAAAGTGTGCTTAAGCTTGCGTGATAATCTTTATAAATCCGCGACCAGTTTGCGGTAATCTGAAAAATTGTTTCCCGCACGGGTCAGCCATAGTTCAGGTGTTCGTGAGCAGACACGGAGGACTGGTCACTATTTTAACCAATCACCGCAAACTCTCTGTCATGTCACCAATCAACAATGACCGTCTGTCATGTCACCAATCAACAATGACCTTCTGCCATGTAACCAATCAACGGTGACATTCTGCCGTGTTGCCGATTGATTTCCCATTAACAACGAAAATGGTAGAATTCTGTAACTGTGAGAATTCTATTTTTGTGTTTCTTCTTTTTTTATTTTTTTGGTTTGTTTTGGGTGTTGTTTTTTTTTGTTGTTTTTTTATTTATTTTTTTATTTTTTTATTTATTTATTTAAGAACATGGGCATTTTTAACCTAAAAGGGAACCGAAAGGGAGAGGGTTGGCTGGGCGATTGGCAACCATTTCCATGTCTCCAGCTAGTTACGACAGTGGTACGTCTGTTATTTATGTATGTATGTATGTATGTATGTATGTATGTATGTATATGTGTGTATGTCAATCTAATTAAAATTAGCTCAACTATTACATGTGGATCTAACAGCAGCCAATTGTAGCTCATGTCCACCAATCAAAATCTTACTTACAGAATCATGCCAGTGATTTGAAAATAATTTGAAAATATTCCGAATTATTCTGAGGGTATACGATATGTTTTATGTGAATTACGAATGCCTTATTTAGACCGGTAGAACTAATTTTAATCAGATTGCTAACAACACTGCGTAGTCTCCAATGTCCAGTTAACATTTCGTCTGTAAATAATAATTTAAATATTGACCAATCACACTTCGCCTTTTATAACGTTATTTGGGAGCATACAAATTCTAAAAATATTTTAGTGGCCGCAGTACAGCGAACCATACCAATACGTACGGGTTATCAGTCTTCAATTTTACATTAAAATTTATTTATTTATTTATAAAAACAAAACAAAACTAAACCAGTCTTCAGTTTTAAATTACAAATTATTTATTTTATAAAATAAAACATGTTTTAAGGCATTCGTAATTCACACGAACCACGTCGTATACCCTCAGGATAATTCGGAATGTTTTCAAATTATTTTTAAATCACTGGCATGATTCTGCAAGTAAGGTTTAGATTGGTGGACATGAGCTACAACTAGCTGCTGTTAGATCCACATGTAATAGTGGAGCTAATTTTAATTAGATTGTGTGTATGTGTGTATGTAGAGAGAGAGAGAGAGAGAGAGAGAGAGAGAGAGAGAGAGAGAGAGAGAGAGAGAGAGAGAGAGAAAGAGAGAGAGAAAGAGAGAGTGAGTGAGAGTGGGAGAGACAGACATACTTATTTCTCCTTTTTGGTTATTATAAAATATTTTTACAAATAATTATTGTAAAATTAGTGGATAATATACTAAATAAATTATGTCACTAATTGCTATACAAGAGAAAAATCAAGGAATATCTATATAAATTCGTGATACAATTACAAAATCAATGAATTTCATGCATAAAGCAAAATTACCAGAACGAATATTTATTGATTGGACGTAATTAAGATGTCATGCTGTTCAATTCAATCTAAACTGATTGAACGTGACCAGAATTTACAAGGACCAATGTGTATCTGAAGAGGTTGAAGGCCATTCCAAGAATTCTGCAGGTCATGTTGGCTTTCATGCAAACTAATGATGTGGTCAAAGCGTTTGGCGCCGGCATCATTTAACTGTTAATAGTGCAGCGGATTGGTGAAAATTATAACGTTTATCATAGCAGATGGATTAATAAAACCCAGGGCAAGGCCGAAGCAAGGGTGGGGGTGTTGTTCTTTTGAAATTAGCAATAAAATTACAGAAAAGCCCTTCTCTGCATATTCCTATAATGCTGCCAAAGTTTTGTTTTGTTTAATGGCACCACTAGAGCACACTGATTTATTAATCATTGGGTATAAAACATTTAGGAATTTAGTAATTTTGACATATTAGAGACTTTTCTGAAAATTAAGTTCTAAAACTCTCGTTTTGCTGTTAAGCAACTTTATTTTTATCTTTGTCTTTACTTGTGTGTTACTCAGAAAGATTTAACAAATTAAACAGAGATGATGTATTGCACAGACACACCCTTGCACACACCCATATGACAAAAATATACACCCACCCATAACAAACACAGACATTCATTAAGTAACACACACAAGCAAACACAAACACTCACGCAAGCACACACACACACACACACACACACAAACACTCACGCAAGCACACACACACACACACGCACGCACGCACACGCACACACACGCACGCACACACACATACACACACATATTTACACACAATACACACAACAGTACTCGTACGAAGACATACCCACACATGCGAACCCAACTCCACCTTTTTACAAAACAATGCGACTTGTGAATCTAGTTCTTAAAGAGACATTCCTGTGTTTTCTGCAATTTTTAAGATGTTATCGACTAACAGAGACTTTTTAACGATTGTAATTACATAACAAATATGTTTTTTTGCATAAAATATTAGTGGCTGTATATTAGACGTGTTTCTGATCGTTCTAATATTTGTACTACGTTAAATTTCATTATATTTCCTAAAATATACTTTTTTCGTACGTACGAAATTATTTAAAGACAAAATCCAGTTTGGGCTTCTTACAAATATTGAGACGACCAGAAACACATTGAATATACAGACAGTGATATTCTAAACAAGAAAATATATTTATTATGTAAGTTTAATCGTAAAAAATATTTTATTAGTCGGAAACATCATACAATGCAGCAAACTCAGGAATGTCCCTTTAAGAGTACTTTGTATAGATAGGCAATATTCCAAAAGCGTAAACAATACATGTACATGTATACACATATTTATTTAAGCTCGATTACAACAAAACAAGTCAAAATAAGTCGACAAATATTGTGAGTAATAATACGTTAGCTTGAACAACCCAAAATAGCAGAACACATCATTGTTATCCTACCAGTACGTTCTAAAGAGAAACAAAAACATTGTCCAAATAAGTGCGAATAAGACAACGTTGAACAAGAGTTATATTTATATACGAGTGAATGTTACATATTGAAAAACCTCAACAAAACACTATTTACGTGTAATGGATACACAGTCTGCGCCTATTATTCATAGTCTAAATTTAACACATTTAGATGTTTATGATCCCATACAATCATTCCATACCCACACCGTTACCGAGAATTAACATACTGATTACAATCGGTAGTAGTAGGCTTACACAAATAGTTATTTCCAGTGGTCAATACACCCTGGAACTTTCAAACGCTAAATTATATTAAAATCAACATGACGGCTATTAGCAATGCCATGTCAAAAGTGTAACTTCTAATTTACACCTATTGAATTAAATGAGATAAGAGATTTCACTTGCGATAATATGTCATTGTATTATCTGTAGTTAATGGAAATCTGTGCACATTTAAGCCTCCAGTCGCAGAATCTATTGACACGATATAATGACTTAAATAAAAAGGAAGAAAAAAATAGCCCGTTATTCGTAGTATAAAGCTTTTCGTATGATATTATCTGTGAGCTTGACGACGAATCAACCACACTATCTTAGTTCTATAAACAGTATATTTTGTTAGTCGAGTTCGTCAGTTTCCAGAACAGAACAGAACTTTATTACGCTCAGGCCGTTACACAACGGCATATGAGGAACATGATATAAAACTGTAGTGACAAGATTGGGTTTACAGGAGACAATAGTACAATGGTATTAATACAAATGCAATACAGTAATAGAGATAATAGTATTATACAAATACAATAGAATAATAAAGAAAGAAAGAAGTGTTTATTTAACGACGCACTCAACACATTTTATTTACGGTTATATGGCGTCAGACATATGGTTAAGGACCACACAGATTTTTTTAGAGGAAACCCGCTGTCGCCACATAGGCTACTCTTTTACGACAGGCAGCAAGGGATCTTTTATTTGCGCTTCCCACAGGCAGGATAGCACAAACCATGGCCTTTGTTGAACCAGTTATGGATCACTGGTCGGTGAAAGTGGTTTACACCTACCCAATGAGCCTTGCGGAGCACTCACTCAGGGTTTGGAGTCGGTATCTGGATTAAAAATTCCATGCCTCGACTGGTACCCAGTACCTACCAGCCTGTAGACTGATGGCCTGCCACGACGCCACCGAGGCCGGTATAGAATAATAAAGGCAATAATAAAATACAATTAGAATAAAGTAATGTAATGTCACATTATTGTAATTACTACCAAAATGTGCTAATCAGACGCGCACACATATATATGTATACTTGGGTAATGATAGACATTGTAAATAATTATAGGCCAGTGTTCTTTTAGGGTTTACTGCATTTGTCTATAATTTCTTTTATTAATTTACATAATTTTTTGAGAACACTTATTTTGCTATTCGACATTAGTTGTTTAAATTTCAACGTACTTGGTTTATTATAATAATATGGCTTAAGCAAATGTTTGTTTCTTGCACTTTCTATGATTTGTAATTTGTTACTTATAAAAAAAACCCTTCTACATCTAACCTAAATTTGTTATTTATAAAAACAAATAGCTGCTTCATCTAACTTTAATCACGCAACCACTTTTTTTGTGTAGAAAAGCAGTTTTTTCTTAGCTGTTCTAATAATTGGTTAACTATTGAGTTATGATGGTTAACTATTATGGCGCAATGGATTTCTATATGTTTAAATTAATTTTTGATTTCTCTGTAAGAAGTAGGTCTCCGCGACCTGTTTTTAAAAGAAATGCGAAGACATTTTATTAGCTGTGATTTAAATATCCCTAGATATACTAACACACAGAATTTAGATTACGTAAAACAGTGTTGAAACATTTTCATGACAGTTCTTTAGATGTAACAGCCATAATACAACCTTTCAGACAGATATAAAACAACTTCTAAATTATGAAAAAGATTACCAAATACATCAATATTAGATTTGGTTGAATTATCTCCATACAACTAGACGACGATGATTGATTTAGTCCCTCGGTCACAGTGACATAATAACTGTAAGCAACATCATGCCGCCATTCCGAGATACCGGCCTCGGTGGCGTCGTGGTTAGGCCATCAGTCTACAGGCTGGTAGATAATAGGTTCGGATCCCAGTCGAGGCATGGGATTTTTAATCCAGATACCGACTCCAAACCCTGAGTGAGTGCTCCGCAAGGCTCAATGGGTAGGTGTAAACCACTTGCACCGACCAGTGATCCATAACTGGTTCAACAAAGGCCATGGTTTGTGCTATCCTGCCTATGGGAAGTGCAAATAAAAGATCCCTTGCTGTTAATCGGAAAGAGTATCCCATTTAGTGACGACAGCAGGTTTCCTCTCAAAATCTGTGTGGTCCTTAACCATATGTCTGACGCCATATAACCGTAAATAAAATGTGTTGAGTGCGTCGTTAAATAAAACATTTCTTTCCATTCCGAGATAGGCTATCACTATTATTAAGTTGAAGATCCTGCAAACGACTGCCAGGGAAGGCGCAGTCATATACATGTATTAATTAATTTATTTATTTATGCAGTTTGTTATCGATTCATTTGATTTATTGATTGATTCTTTTGTTCTGTTGTTAATTCTTTTCTTCGTTCATTCGTTCAGTCAGCCGTTCGGTCAATCAATCCTTGAGTGAGTGAGAGAATAAACGAATCAGTCAGATGGTCGGACAGTTAGTCAATCAATCAGTCAGTCAGTCAGTCAGTCAGTCAATCAGAGACTATACAAAAAACGTTCTTTAAGCCCAGTTCTCACTTGAACGATTTTTCGTACAACTGCGGTGCGACTAAAAGATTGTACAGCCGTGCGATTCCCGTACGAATTACCTAGGCTCCCCCCCCCCCCCCCCCCCCCCCCCCCCCCCCCCCCCCCCCCCCCCGCGCAGTCTCACTTGTGCAACTGCCATGCGACTGCCTTTCTGCACCGGGCTCGCATACGCTCGCATGAGATTTGCACAGGTTGCACGACAGTTGCACGGAAGTCTGATGGATGTCGCACGGGAGTCGCAGGGGGTCCGCTGGGAGTCGCACATCTCGGCTCCCTTAAAACTCACGTACGACTCCCGTGCGACCTATCATACTGCCGTGCGACTGCTGTGCAACCTCTATGCGACCAATGCGAACTGTGCGAACCTAGAGACAGCCGTACGATAATTTTAAACATTTGAAAAATGTCGCACCGGCATGCGACATGTCCGAAATACACACGACACCCCTACAACGTGTGCCAATCATCAACATACTGCCGTGCGACTCCCGCACGCCCTTTACGATTTGGTGGTAGCACAGAATTCGCGTAGAAAATCGTTCAAGTGAGAACGGGGTTTAAGGAAATATTCATATCCATGAATATTTAAAACCTGCGGATTAAGCCCACCACAGACCCTGCGACCACATGCAAGTTCAAATGCATGCGACAAAAATTGCATGCAAAAAAAACAAGAAAAACAACAATATATAATAATAAAATAAATAAATATAAATAAATAAATAAATATATATATAAATAAATTCTCATCGCAGTCTAGCGCACACGGTTTACTTGCCGTACGATTTGTGTCGTATGCAACTGAAATTGCGAATTGTCGCAATGGTCTGCGGCGGGCGTTAAGCGTCAGGTGCTTTGCTTCACTATATTTGCACTTCCCATTCTGTCCCGAGTCAAGTCCCTTGCTATCCAGAGACAGGATCCTGGATGGACATGCCTGAAGTGGTATATGAGCACGTTAAAAAAAGTTCAAGCTCAAGCACTTCCCACAGAAAATTCACTTACAGTATATTGTCACCTCGCGGTAATCAATAGACAATCTCAGGATTAGTGGACGAGACCTGACACCCGGAACCGTTACGCTGACCAACAGCTGGAGTGTTTAGCACCCACATAATCATTAATCATGTTAGCATGATGCCTGATAATAGCCATGCCAGGGGCTTCCAGTCGCTGGTGGCAGGCCTATTTACTCTATGACGGTTTCAAATGATACTCATCTTTATATTGGGTTAAATAGTTATTTGGCACTTTATGCACAGCTGTGTCCACTAGTATTCAAAATTGAAGACACCTATCCTACTAATTTCCGAGATTATATATACTTTTTTCTTTTGCATAAAATGCATTTTCTATTTTGCATAAAATGTATTTCTTGTTTTTCATAAAAAAGCAAACTATTTTTGTATAAAAAGCAAAATCTATTTATCATAGAAATTCAAAATCTTGTTTTGCATAATTGACATTACTACATGGAAGCTGTTGTGTATATATTGTCTTGTCTATGGGAAAGCCTGTTTAATCAAATATCCTTTTCTTTTTTTTCAGTAAAAGAAGCCTATTTGGCAGCAGCAAGGGTCAAAATAGGCATATGCTGGACAGCAAACACATATGTAGGGACCACACCATATTTCATCCAATGAGCGAATATAGTTCCACTGAAATGGGTGCCTCTTTTCTTTGATTTATTTTGTTGGAGTCAGAACTAATTTTATGTTAAGCAGTGTTGAAACAGGACCCAACTCCCATAAGTATGATGTAAAACACGGTTGATTCTTGCATCTAGAACTGAAGGCCATACCATGTAGTGTGTTGAGGTTTAATGAGAGTTACTTCCCTTTGTGGACTCCTCAAAGTAAAAAAGTGGTAATATTTCAAACTTCAAGTGGCGAACATGGTGGGTTTTTTTTTTGGGGGGGGGGTTTAAAAACTTTTTTTTTGTATTAGAATGACGTCACAGAAGGCAGAAGGTTAAACTTTGTTTTTTCCCCCATTTAATGGCTACACATAGGCTAATGTTTGTATGCTCGGCGATGTAAACAACAATAGTGGTGGGGTTTTTTTTAATGCGCTGATGTGTCATTAAATAAATATGCAGTTGCTTTGCATCCATTTAAAGGTACGGGAATACCTGTATAAACTGCCATATTACTGCAATTGAAATTTTAGAATATATCATGAATATCATCATAAATTGCTCAATGTTTTGGGTGGCAAACCTTTAGGGAAACTCATCTAAGAGGCGTAAACTGAATATCAATAACCTCGTGGATCGGAGTAATCGGACTCTAGAGGAATTTGTGGAGTTCTCACTCGCTGCCATTACTTGAAAGAACATTTTGCAGTGGTGAACAAGCACGTACGAGCCATCAGAGGATTTACCATAAACGACCATTTTTCTCGTAAATATCAAACGGGATTGGCACTGGAGGTATTCCAGTCACGCTGGCGTCATATACTTGCGTCTATCACATTTGCCATGTGCTCACCGTCGAGCTAACGAATTGTGAAAGGAACGAGCAGATTCTATCAGCAGACACAGTAATATCTCAGTGTTCGATTGGTAGAGTCTGGTTAAGAGTTCCCATCCCCTCGGGATGCCGGTGGTCGTGCTAATAGTTTCGTGATCAAATAGTCGCCCAGTGGATCGCTGACCAGCACATGTTGTGATATACGGTAAATAGCTCTTCTTGTAAACAAGACTTGGTCCAACCCCTTTAACCCTGAAATTCATTTATAAGCAGACGACATCAGCAGAATAAAGACACTTAGCAGTGAAAGAGTTAAAGAAAACATGCCACGTGGCCTATATTTGGTACCAACAATGTAAATAAAATATAAATTGAATCACCTAAAAAAAAAAATGAAAATTGAAAATTAATTACTTAAAATTGCTCCGTAAAAAACCAGATACAAGCTCTTAGAGGAAATTGCCGATCTTTAATGAGCATGTCGATCATGTGGTCCGTGACGTCAGTCACGTGTCGCTTGATCTGAAGCCTAACATTTAAGCATTGGTCGGTACCATTGACAAAGAATCTAAGACTTGCAGAGCTTACAAAAAAAAAAATGAGTGTTCGTTCGCAAAACGTTTTTCCGTATCAATTTGAGCCGTTGGTAAATGAAGAAAGACACATATTTACTTACAACAGCGATACTGAAGAAGAAACAATAGCGAGCCGGGGGGTGTAGAAACCGATGGTGCCAAATAGACCGGTCAGCCCGGAGCCCGAAAGTAACCCGGAGACAAAAACAGAACCCGAATGTTAATGCCGATGTGTATACTGTTCATATTTAGCGAAAAGATACACCTCGGTATGTTTTTTTAAAAATGTAGGAATTTTTTGATTTTTTTTTAAATCGCATTTTTCACGTTCGGGCTGTACATAACGAAATCTGTATTCACCGTCCGAAGAAGAAACGTCAATTAAGTCATTAAATATGGCATATACAAACATGGGATTTGGCACGAGGAAACATCTCAGTACGATGTATTTAAATATATATATATAACCAAATAAGTTTCAGAGTGTATTACATTGATGATGTAAACTACACCAAAAATTTAATTTATTGTTCCATATTTACAAAAAACCCACAAATAAACGTCACTGCATACAAGAAAGTCACATGACATGCTGTCAAAGTTGAAGGTTGTCAAACATGGATTTTACACATTAGAACATTCGTTTAATAGTGTGTGAATCCACCCCTGGCGCGAATACACTCGACACATCGTTGCCTCATGCTATTGATCAGACGTCTGAAGAACTCTTGGGGAATGGCCTGCCACTCTGCCATAAGAAGTTGACCCAGATCATGAAGGTTGGCCGGAGGGGCATGGTTATCCCGAACTCTCCTGCCTAATTCGTCCCAGGCGTGCTCTATTGGGGCCAAGTCAGGCGAATATGCTGGCCAATCCATCCTGGCGATACCTTGTTGTCTGAGAAAGTCCGTTACCACCCTGGCGCTGAAGGTCTGGGAGAACCAACGGCCGGATAATCTCATTCAGATAGCGGATTCCATTCAGATTGCCATCCACCACATAGAGGGGGGGGGGGGGGGGGGGGGGGGGGGGGGGGGGTCCTGTGGTGGATAGAGATGCCGCACCACACCATGACGCTGCCACCACCGAACCGGTGACGTTGTCTAACGTTAACGTCAGCGAAGCGCTCCCCAGGACGTCTGTAGACACGAACCCGACCGTCGTTGAACTGGAGACTAAACCTGGACTCATCAGTGAACATCACTCGACCGCACTGAACACGTGGCCACCGCAGATGAAGTGTGCACCAGTGACGTCTGGCCGTTCTGTGACGTGGTAGGAGTGGTGGTCGAATAGCCTGGCGGCGGCAGCGTAAATTATTGGCTCTCAGACGATTGCGTATGGTTTGATCAGACACTCGAGTTCCAGTCGCAGTCCGCAGATTGTCACGTAATCGGCGTGCAGTGGTTGTGCGTTGAGGTAGAGCCGTATTGGTGATGTAGCGGTCCTCTCTATTTGTAGTGCTTCGGGGTCTTCCCGAACGTGGATGATTTCGAACAGAATTCGTTGCTTGGTACCGTTGCCACAGTCGGCCAACGACACTCTGACTGACACCAAGTCTCAGAGCAACATTTCTTTGCGTATTGCCATCCTGAAGCCAAGCAATAGCCCTTCCTCGATCTTCGATAGTCAGTTGAAGTCGTACCATTGTCGAATTTGGAGTGTGCACCGTACACAAACGCAAGCTCCAATTATATGGAAATTCAGCATTGGGAACATGGAATACACGTGAAAAGCGTGCAAATGAAGCGCTTTGTGAAAAAGCAAGTTATGGGCACTTAGCAGACCTTTCGCTTTCGCCCTAATTTACGTGCAAATGTAAGCATGTTTTCGCCATTAGAACAAGTCGACAGTGTCAATGACAGTGGATTTTAATTCATTTATGGGTTGCTTAGACCCACTTTCGTCAAAATGGAACAATGCCATGCGTGGCATTATGGTCTAGCTAATATAATTGACATTCAGAAAATAATGTCGAAAATATCGTCTGACCCTTAAATTCTTTTGAGTAGTATATATAACAAAAAATGGGGTACAAAATAAATTTTTGTTGTTGTTTTGTTTACATATTTAAATACATAATGCTTAGGTGCTTGTGCCAGATGTGAACAATGTACGCCTCGGCATTAACATACGGGTTCTGTTTTGGTCTTCGGGTTACTATCGGGCTTCGTTCGGTGAGGAACGTTTTTATAACGTACTCCGCCCGAAGATGAAATACGTTATTAAAAATTATTTTTGTTTTCTACACTTTAAAACCCCCCACATATTTAAATACAACGTACTGAGATGTTTCCTCGTACCAAATCTCGTGTTTGTATATGCCATATTTAATGACTTAATTGGCGTGGCCTTCTTCGGACGTTAATACAGATTTCGTAATGTACAGTCCGAACATGAAAAATTCGATTTTTCATTCTTAAAAAAAATCTTTTCCTACATTTTTTTTTTTTAACATATATAAATACATCATGCTGAGGTGTATCTTTGTGCCAAATAGAACAATGTACAACTCGGCATTAACATCCGGGTTCTGTTTTTGTCTCCGGGTAACTTTCGGCTCCGGGCTGTAAATAGGCTGACCCCAAAGTACGGCGTTGGTGTCCAATATTTTCTTTTGCAATGAAATAACCACGTCTTTCTTCGAATACAATTCTTTGGAAAACCGAACAAATTATAATCCCGATCCATTAAACTGTTTATTAGCCAAAGGCCGCGCAGTACAACATTGTTGGGCTCTGAAAAGATCGTAAAAACCTTACTTCTCATATATAAACAGTTAAAAACAAAGGAAGAGTACAGCGTGACTAACGTCACTTCCGGGTTTTTTCCGAAAGCTCACTGATAAATATGCATAAATCGTACTTTGATACTGATTGGTGTAATTTCTACGTTTTAAGACAATTACACGTATTTTATTGTCATAAACGTATTTGTATACTATTTTTATATTATTTTGCTTTTAAAATTAGCTTTAATATGGTCTCGTAACATGTTTCCTTTAATAGTAAAGTTCAAGGACGCAGGGTTTATCTCTTTGGATAATCGTCAGTCCGCAGTGCCTGACATCAGAGGATGACCTCCCTTCTCCATTCTCCCAGTAGATATTTGTTTTGCCCCAGTTTCGGCCAATGCTCCACAACTGCATGTGGTATGTGCTGTCTGTGAGAAATGATGTGTAAAGAATCTCTTATTGCTGATAGTACTAAACCAAATAACTTCCGGTTGGGTCAAAGTTCGAGGTGCACCGAATTTTTTATAGAGAAGTTAACACCACAAGTCCTGTGATTGGTGATAAATGTGAGTGTGTTGGTTGTAAAAAAAAAAAGTTTCATCTGGGCAAACATTGTATGCAATTTTATTTCATCTAGTACCACTGTGTTAAGTAGTCTTGTGCTTGAAACATGTATGGGGTACCTGTAAACAAAAGTACTCAAAGTTTGTGCGGAACTAGGGTAGTCAAAACCGCTACCCGTTATCTCTGAAATGAGCAGCTTGACACCTAATTTTTTTCTGATTCACTATAAGGGTGAGGGGTTCTAGCATTTATATCCGTGGTGTTTATATCGATTGATATGCTGCAGGTGGGAGTTTTAGCCACATATGTTACTATTGTTGTCTGTGGAATTTGATTTGGTAGTAATGTATACACCCTGCTGCCAGAGGAATGTAGCCTTAGTATGTAATGGCAATTTCTCTGATAATAATCTCTGTGCCCCCCCCCCCCCCCAAAAGCAATCTTAGCGCTAAGATCACCTAGAGTACTAAACTACCGTATGCACTTAAGGTGATCTTAGCGCTAAGATACCTGCGTAAAACGGGAACCTGCACCATAATATTATATTTGACTAATAAATAGTAATAGTCGCTTTACAAAGTACTGGTGTGGCGTTAATAACAGTCCTATCTTTTCGCAGAAGCTGTATTCATAACGGGTACCACTTTTGGAACAGGGTCTGCTTGCTATCTTTTTTAAGACCGCTTGATCCAGAGTTCAGCGACGGCGAGCAACTGTAACGTTCACGGAAGATTTGATATGATTGATATGAACCTTCGGTTTAAAGGGACATACCCTAGTTTTAAACACTAACGCATAGTTTTGACTATTATAACCGTTTTTGATAACTGAAATCATACTTTACTTAGATTGTATGGTTTCGATTATCAATTTCCGTACATTCGAAGTGTTTTTGCTCATCCTGGTGTTTTTAATATCACAAAATGCATTTCTCATATTTTTAAAAAAGCACGTGTCTGAGAAGTAACAGTTATGGAGTCGAGTTTTAGTCTATTTTTAGAAGGTATTTCACCATTTCAAAGTCACATATTCATGTTTCACTCAATTGTAACATTATCCAAATGCGTTACAGGTTTGTAGATTAACTAAACTTAATGTTAATTTTCGCGGGTTGAAACTAGGGTATGTCCCTTTAACACGAAGCGAATAAACCAACCAGGCGGACGCTTTCCAGCTTTGTCTATCTGGGCTGAGTTCAGCCAGACCGAGCAGAAAAACGTCCGCTAGACTTGTTTATGCGCTTCACGGTAAACCAAATGATCACGTCGGGAACCAATCAAATAGTTCGCGAACGTTAGCGAAACGTTCGCTGGCTGAACTCAGGGCTGGTCTCAGTCCCCCTTTTTGCGTTCAGCAACAGCGAACGACACTAACGTTTGCGAACTATTCGACTTGTTCCTGATGTTGTTTAACGTGAAGCACCCAGAACAGTATAGCAGACGTATTTCTGCTGGGTCTGGCTGAACGAAGGAAGAAAGGAAATTGTTTATTTAACGACGCACGCAACACATTTTATTCACGGTTATATGGAGTTGGACATATGGTTACGGACCACACATATATTGAGGAAGGAAACCCGCTGTCGCCACTTCATGGGCTACTCTTTTCGATTAGCAGCAAAGGATCTTTTATATGCACCATCCCATAGACAGAATAACACATACCACGGTCTTTGATGTACCAGTCGTGGTGCACTGGCTGGAGCGAACAATAGACCAATGGGCCCACTGACGGAGATCGATCTCAAACCGACCGCGCATCAAACGAACGCTTTACCACTGGGCTACGTCTCGACTACTGGATGAACGAAGCCCAAGTATTATGGTCACCGTTTTGAGTGATACATGAGCACACGCAGTCACGACTCCATCAACTGTCTTGTTTAGAGATTTGACCTTGATTACAATAACAGTTTCAGAATTATTAGTATGTAGCGCATTCTCCATTCATTTAACATATAATAAGACATAACTGTGGCCTTATTTATTATCTACAATCTGTCATGTACCGAGATACAATGACCTTTCGTTACTTTTATATACCATCAGGAGCGGGTAGTAACTCGGCGATTGAGTTTTGTGTTCGTATTGGGTTATTTACCGTTACACTCAATGTTCCATGACTGGTATGTTAAAAGGTTTAGCAAGTGCTATTTTGTCAGTGGCAAAGTGTATATATAAAATAGCTATTTATTGGAACAAGGGCGGGAAGTAACTCTTTGTTAAAACGTTCGCCTGATACGCGGTTGGTCTACAGTCGATCCTAGTCTGATGACCCATCGGGCTGTTTCTCGTTCCAGCCAATACTCAACCATATCAAATGCCGTGGTATGTACAATCCTGTCTGTGGGATGCTGCATATAAAAAATCCCTTGCTGCTAATCGATAAAAGTAACCCATTGTTTGATGGCAGCAGGTTTCCTATCTCATTATCTGTATGGTTCTTAACCATATGTCCGATGCCATATAACCGACAAAGGCTGTGGTATGTACTACCCTGTCTGTGGGATGGTGCATATAAAAGATCCCTTGCTGCTAATCGAAAAGAGTAGCCCATGAAGTGGCGACCGCAGGTTTCCTCTGTCAATATTTGTGGGGTCCTTAACAATATGTTTGACGCCATATAACCGTAAATAAAATGTGTTGAGTGCGTCGTTAAATAAAACATTTCCTTCCATATAACCGTAATTAAAATGTTATGTGTGTCATTAAATAACCATTCCATACTTATTGGAACGAATAGGCTAAGCGGCAAGTTTTATCTTCCATTCTGCGAACCAAGTGTCGCGATGACAATATGTTAGACATCTTAGAGCCGATGTGTAAACGATGAGCTGGGTGTCATAAACAGTTCTTTCAAAAATGCTACAAACCACTATCAGTCAGCCATTTAACACATGCTTACATCCACTGAAGGTTCAAGCACGTCTGTCTTGGGCACATCCTCCGAGTTTCCCGGTGGATGTTTCCAAGACAAAACCACCATCTTGCTGCGCAGATACTAATGAAGCTAACATCGCACTAAACATACTGAGGACTTCCGGGTCAAAATTGGAGACGCACCAACAATTAAGTAAAAGTAACAGCAACGCTGATCGGTAGTAATATGCGACAATGAATATTCGAGAAAATGGTTTTATCTTTGCGAAATAAATGTATACATTTATATTTAGTATAGTTCTAATCTGTAAATACTGTATTGTAATAAATGCTTGGACTGGTCCCAATAATATCATGTGATTTAAAAACAGACTTCCATAGCTGCATGAACATCAGATTTGCAATACTCTCGCCAACTGATGCTTTAAAAAAATTAAAATTGATTGTTTCGACTGTTTTCTTTTTGTTTAAAATTAATAAAATAGCTGTTAGTGTTGAATCAGTAAATGTTAATGTTTATTGAAAACCCCCCACCAAAAACAAAAACACGCAGATATATTTTTAAAATGTAATTTATCGTAAAAATGTGAAAATTCTCTTAGTCGTCTACCGATGGAAAAAGCTGCATCGTAGAATGGGGATTTCCCCTTGTGCCGCGTATTAATTTCCTCAAAAAGAGTTCAATTGTTAATTGATAGTATTTTATATCAATGCAATAGTTATAAACATGGAATTATAAAAAAATGATATTTTTTACATTCATGCAAGTATGTAAGACATTTATTTTTAAATGTATGAATGGCCTCGCACTAATGCGCTTCGCCGCTCACACAGTATGTAAAGCGGTTCTGTGTTTCATGCCTGCATGAACTATAAACGTCACAGATTATCACGTTCCGTTTATAAATACTATTGTTATACGAGGTACACTTGTCAATGACGTTGAAAACAGTGGATAATACCACAGTAACATCAATTACGATTTGCTGAAAAATAAATTGTATATAAACATTTTAAACATATTTTAACTGACATACGATACCACATATTTGTTTGGAAGGATATTAAATGTAAAAAGCCACTCTCTTTCTAAGTGTATTTCTTTTACGATGCAGGTTTCGTGTTATTAGAACATGTTAACCGTATAACCAATGGGAATTGATCTGGAATTACACAACCTGCAGACGACTTCCGGCCGCTTCCCGCGACACTACACTTAGTTGGTTTTTAGCCTCTAGTTATCCTTAGAATAGGTAATCTGAAACTCTGTAAATACAAGTATCAGAGAATGCAATTTCCGTTATCAAACATGGAAAAGCAAACAATTAGCCTGTAATGTTTTTCATTCTACACTAACTCGGAAAAACGAAACACGGGATCAGTATTATATTGGTTTTTCTTTGCTTAACAGGAAACAATATAACAAGTTAAAATTAGCAAATGTTTGGAAATGAAATAGATACAGGTGCAGATTACTTTTATATGCAATATTTAACATCTAATGGACTTGGACGGTAAAATTTGTTTGTTTCAAAAATCTGGGCCCGTGCTTATAAAACTTAAAGTCCAGACTTTAACGTAATGATATTTGAATGGCGTTGCCATGACGTTAAAATCTGGACTTTATTAAAGTCTAGACTTTAAGGTTTATAACCACGGGGCCAGGTCTCGTGCTTATAAAACTTTTAGTTTAGAGTCCAGACTCAATCTGAAATGACGTCACACGCATGCAATTTGTATGACGATGCCATGACGTTACTGTCTCATACTCTGTTAGAGTCTTGAGTCTAGACTCTAAACGTTTTATAAGCACCAGGCCAGATATTGTTAGAATATTCGACGAAAAGCTATAGTTGAATTTTATATCGTGTTAGTGCTCTGCAACAATCTGCTCAATAAAACAATATCGCTGTTATGACGTTTTACTATAACCATGAAAAAACCTCCAAAGGAATTATTTGGAATGTATAGAAACTGCGACAAAATGGAAGGAAAGAAATGTTTTATATAACGACGCACTCAACACATTGTATTTACAATTATATGGCGTCGGACATATGGTTAAAGACCACACATATATTGAGAGAGGAAACCCGCTGTCGTCACTTCATGGGCTACTCTTTTCGATTAGCAGCAGACAGGATAACACAGACAGGATAACACATACCACGGCCTTTGATATACCAGGCGAGAAATATCCCAATGGGCCCACCGACGGGGATCGATCCCAGGCCGACCACGCAGGAAGCGAACGCTTTTACCACTGGGCTACGTCCCGCCCCGCGACAAAATGGAATCACAGAACATGTTTGTTAACGACACCGAAATTAAATGGGATCGTATTGAACCACCATCCAAATCTCTTTCCACATTTCCTTCTTTCCTTCATCCACTTTGATGTCCATCGTTTACCTCCCTTTTTTACAGATCTACTATTTCTCTGGTTTATTGGGATCCCACGGCCATACCTGGGGGAGGGTGGTGGTGGTAGGGATAGCCCCTAAAATACGAATAGGTGCCATTTTTAGTTTTAACTGCGCTCAATCACAGATTTAGTGAGCCTTATTTCTCTAAATATGGATTATAAATGGAAATTACATTCATTTGGAATACCAAACCTAGTTATTGTATGATCCAAAACATTTTAATTGAACTACGATCGACGGAATTCCATGACACGATTCATTTTTAAAATTTGGAAGTCTTCTTGTGAAAAATCATAAAAATACGGCAAAACAGACTCGTAGTGATGAGGCTGTATATACGACAACCGTATAATGTATTTTAGAATTTTATATAAACGACCGCCGTGTATAGAGACTTGGCAAATGAAGGTCGGCTATATAATAAAATAATTTTTAAAAATCTAATTTCATGACGAAAATAACTGCAAATACGCCGAGTCTAGACGGTTACAACGCTATTGCGCTTGGTCCGAAAACGGATAACATGTTTTACATCGTCATAAATGTGGCATACGACCAGCCAATCGTTTTTCGTTAAACGTTTGCAAATTATTTTCGCAAAGTGGTCATTCGGTTTAATGTACAACGTAACCCCCCCCCCCCCCCCCAAATTTAAAAAAAAAAAAAAAAAAAAAAAAAGTCCCCCAAAACAATAGGGGGCTATTGCATACTGTCGCATGTTTTGCAAAGAAATAGAAATGTTTTATTTAACGACGCACTCAACACATTTTATTTACGGTTATATGGCGTCAGACATATGGTTAAGGACCACACAGATTTTGAGAGGAAACCCGCTGTCGCCACTACATGGGCTACTCTTTCCGATTAACAGCAAGGGATCTTTTATTTGCGCTTCCCACAGGCAGGATAGCACAAACCATGGCCTTTGTTGAACCAGTTATGGATCACTGGTCGGTGCAGGTGGTTTACACCTACCCATTGAGCCTTGCGGAGCACTCACTCAGGGTTTGGAGTCGGTATCTGGATTAAAAATCCCATGCCTCGACTAGGATCCGAACCCAGTACCTACCAGCCTATAGACCGATGGCCTAATCACGACGCCACCGAGGCCGGTCGCTTGTTTTGCCGTCCAAAGATTGGCTTAATTATTACTTAACCCAGATGAATCCAGTTCTACGTGCAGGGACAAGTTCAGCCTGCCGTTTGTGCGTGTGTGCATGTGTGCATGCACGTTAATCTTGCATTTTTATAGACCCCCCCCCCCCCCCCTCCCCGATAAAACACCGCCACCTCCACTCAAAAAGGTAGTAGTAGGCTAATAATAATAATAGTAATAATAACAATAATAACAACAACAATAATTAATAATAACAATAATTAAAGGGACACGCCCTAATTACGGCTAGTTGTTAACCATTACGGCGTTGTTTTTCGCTATTAAACCCATTTTTTTCACAAATAAAATTGCACTTTACTTACATTTTATTATTTAGAATACACATTTCCATTCACCTGAAGTGCTTTTTGGTAATCCTGGTAATCCTGTTGTTTGTAAAACCACGAAATGCATTTTTTGTATTTCTTAAAATGTCGCGCGCACTCGAGAAAAAACCGTTAAGCAAGCGAGGTCCAATCTATTTTTTAGAGGGAATCTTCCTGTGTAAACGTCACAGACGTTGGTATACCACGTGACCGTTATCATTTTGGTTCGGTTTGTTTTCTCGTGCACGGTTCGCGCAATCAACATCCGATTTGTTGTCGTTTGCTTGTTGTTCATTTGTGAGATATTTCTTCACAGTTCGTGAACATTTTCAGTAACAATAAAGTTCAGACAAGTAAGTGTCTCAATACAAAACGTTACAAACCCTTAAAACCAATAATTTTGCTAAGTCTTACGATATCTGGAGAGGGGGATACAACCAGGACAGAACAGTTGGAACATGTCCAGGAGAGGTGAAAAGAACGCCCCCCAAGTCTGTGCGCACTCTGTGAAATTTGTCGTGACGTAGGCATTGTTGTGCTTCGAGCGACATCTACCGGTGACATCAGAATACTAACTTTCAAAATTATTTCAAGCAATTGGGACATGGGGATTCCCATGGTATTTATCGATATAAAACCTGCTTTTTCACTCCATTTGATAAAAACGTGATCTAAGTGTGTTACAGGTTTGTAGATTAACCAAATTATAATTTATTTTCGCTGGATGGAACCAGGGTGTGCGGCTTTAATAATAATAATACATTATTATTACTATTATTATTATTATTATTATTATTACTACTATTACTACTACTACTACTACTACTACTACTGCTACTACTACTACTACTACTACTACTATTACATGTATTATAATGTTGGTAAAATCACGTCGCGGTGGGGTGGGTGGGGTCGGTTGATACAGACACATTACATAAAGTTAGAGGGGTACCCGGGAGTGGTCTCAGCGTTACTGGTATAAAAAATATGGATTTTGAGATTAATTGCCTCTTGCAATTTTGCGCATTTGAAATATGACTAAATACAGCAAAATAACCTTTTAGTCATATTTATTTGCGGTAAAATTAACTTTAAAAAACAAAATTACGTAAGGAGCCTCAAAATTGCAGTCAAACAAAAATTATTAAGTTCGAGCCCTGTTGTTAGTTTGTGTACTGTCCGAAGTTAGTTTCTCTTTCAAATAATCTACTTCAGCAGCTGATAATTTGTAATTTTTATTTATTTATTTATTATTTTTTCGTTAGTACTGTAGGGGCAATATTACGCTATTCATAGATTCATTACTGTCCCTCACCCACATCTCTCCAGGCGCGGATGCAGGATTTCTGAAAAATGGAGGGGTGTGTCCAAATGTGATGACTGATATCTCTTTTTACACAGAACAGTTAATATCACGTTTCTCCTTAAAGGTTATAGTCGGTTCAAAAAGGGGGGGGGGCGGACCCTGGACCCCCCCCCCCCCCCGCCCCGATCCGCTACTGCCCTCTGTTATTTTAGACTAGATACGGCCCTGGTTCAACAACATATCCCCGTCCTGTATTTCCAACAGCGGCAGAAGTTTGTCCATGGTAGATATTCGTTACGGACCGGCCTCGGTGGCGTCGTGGTTAGCCATCTGTCCATAAATGATAAGTGATCCATAAATGGTTCAACAAAGGCCATGGTTTTTGCTATCCTGCCTATGGGAAGTGCAAATAAAAGATCCCTTGCTGCCTGTTGTAAAAAGAGTAGCCTATGTGGCGACAGCGGGTTTCCTCTAAAAAACAGTGTCAGAATGACCATATGTTTGACGTCCAATAGCCGATGATAAGATAAAAAATCAATGTGCTCTAGTGGCGTCGTTAAATAAAAGAAACTTTACTTTATATTCGTTACATACTAATATCATGTCCCATCGGCATTCGCTATATGAGCTTAGTCTGGCCACTTCAAAACGTCACATTGTCAAGAGACGATCATCTACTATTATCGTTAATTAGTGCCACGAGGCAGACATAACTGACAGCAGAAGAGTAAGGCCGAGTGGTGCAGTATGCCAGTAATAGTACACAGACAACACACACACGTTGGGCTTAGACGTTTAGGCTCCCATTTTTGTGAGAGGGCAGGCTGTCTTTTGTCCAGCTTAAACGAAAATGTCTGAATCTGGGACACAACGTTGATTCATAATATGCCTCACTACCCTAACAGCTATATATACTCTTCAAAAAACAGTAGGGGAACCTGAAATATTAATGTTAATATCAACTATTAGACCCAACATACCTTTTGACCACAGACATCCTAGTAAAGAACGTTCAGGTCTGTTTATCAACACACCGAAACACATTACATAGTTTGCACATGCAATCACGCAGTTGCACTGATTAATCACTGTGGAACATTATTTCTGTGAATACTTTTCATTCTGTTGATCATACAATTGTTATTGTTTTGATTTTAGTCATTTTTATTGTTTGAATTTGCGATTTACTGATAAAAAAACCTTTCAAATTTCACTTCTGGCCCCAATCGTCCTTCAAGATCTTTGGTGGTAATAAAACCTACTGTAATACTGAACTACCAGTTGTAATGTTTGCCCAATTAATTCACTATTACCATATAACCATTCCCCACAGCTAATATACCGGGTAAGTTCCCCTACTTTTTTTTGAAGAGTATATATGATACAAATAAATCATTGCTAATTTCTACGTGGATTACAACTAATATTGTGAGTAAAATGATGGAAATACACGGTGAAAAGTGTTCTGGCCAGCACCTTTTGCTCGGACGTCTCCGTCGGTTTTTCACGAATGCGAAGATTTGCTCCAGCGCTACGGGTGGGGGACAGGGGGGGGCGGGGGGCAGTTTTCCCTCACCGACCTCCCCCCCCGTCCCGCGTACGCTTATGATGTTGAGATAGTCAAGATGATTTGTGAACAGCTCGCAAGACGAAATCTGAGGAAACTGACGACAAGCAATCAAATTATACAGATTGCGAGCGCTGGAGAAAATGGAGTTAATAAAAATGTGTATCCAGGTGATGGATAGGAATTGGGTTATTTCTCGTTTCAGCCAGTGCACCACGACTGGTATATCAAAGGCCGTGGTATGTGCTACCCTATATGTGCTATATGGTGCATATAAAAGATCACTAATGGAAAAATGTAGCAGGTTTCCTCTCTTAGACTTGGTCAAAATTGCCAAATGTTTGACATCCAATAGCCGATGATTAATAAATCAATGTGCTCTAGTGGGGTCATTAAACAAAACAAACTTTAACCTTGCGACATTTGTGCAAAATGCATAGAAATACATATGGGTGTAATTTGATGTTGGCCCACGTCGGTTTCTTTACCCACCCCTCGAAAAAAAAAACCCCAACAAAAACACACAAAAAAACCCCAGAAGAGGCGGACAGCAAGGGTCGGCCCTAGACAGGTATAGTTTCTAGCAAAATGCCAGTGGCCTAGAGTGATTAATAAACCTGCTACAGCCATTGTGACTATATGAGAAAACATAGTTTAATTAATTGTGGTCTCAGACCATCAAAGTTATTTAATATTAAACGCAAAAGAAAATCCCCGGCTACTGAGCATTTATAACACCACGAAACACCAGCGTCATTTGGACGCAGGGCTACTACCCCCTCCCCAACCTCCCCCACAAACACATAAAAAACCCAGGCGGACTGGTTACTAAATGTAGTTCAATTAATTCTTAATTTGCAAATGTAACCATGTGCTTATCACGTATTACACCCAGCCACTTTATTGCATATAAGATTGCAACATTTAGGTGATACCAATATTATTCAAACAGCGAACTGAAATATATGACCATGAATATCCGTTCAGCGTGATTACGTTTTGAAACCCATATCCGGTGAACCAAATTACGAATTATATTTGTTTACATTTACGTCGGATGCTGCAGGGCAAACAGAGATATCCAGTGATTGGTTAATTGTCATAAAACGCAATTTGCATTGTACGAATTCGCTCCCAAATTGACGCGAATTGTCCCTGAATGACTGGTACCAGTAAATGATTCCTCCGTTAGCTATCTGTTAATATCAGAAAATGAGAAAGTGTCATTTTATAGACTGGGTGAATATGTGCCCAGTTAATAAACTGAAAGGAAAATGGATATTAAAAGAGTGAAACTGGACGCTTTATATGGATAATTATCCATGCCTCATTAGACAATTGGTTTTTAGTATGATGGGCTTTATGTTTATGATATATATATATATATATATATATATATATTAAAACGTAACCGTGTCAAATCCAATTAAGGTTCAAGTACGCTGTCCTGGACCAAGGAAAAAGGGTAATAAGTTAAAAGGGAAACATGAGCAAAACACCACTATATCATAAGCAATACTAATGAACATTAAAGAAAGACAACGATGTACAACTGTTTATCGGTTAGTTTCGTATGAATGTCTAAAACAATAGACGATTTATATTTATTACCAATCATGTTTTTACAATTCCAGTACTGCAACCAGCAACACTGTGATCTATTAAAAACCCCGTCCCCGGTGGCGTCGTGGCAGGCCATCGGTCTACAGGCTGGTAGATACTGGTTTCGGATCCCAGTCGAGGCATGGGATTTTTAATCGAGATACCGACTCCAAACCCTGAGTGAGTGCTCCGCAAGGCTCAATGGGTAGGTGTAAACCACTTGCACCGACCAGTGATCCATAATTGGTTCAACAAAGGCCATGGTTTGTGCTATCCTGCCTGTGGGAAGCGCAAATAAAAGATCCCTTGCTGCCTGTCGTAAAAAGAGTAGCCTATGTGGCGACAGCGGGTTTCCTCTAAAAACAGTGTCAGAATGACCATATGTTTGACGTCCAATAGCCGATGATAAGATAAAAAATCAATGTGCTCTAGCGGCGTCGTTAAATAAAACAAACTTTACTTTACTTTACTATTCAAAAAGTATTTTTCTTCAGTCTTAAATTTTAATCATCCGTCCATCCATAGAAATAACAATATTATAGAACTGGAACGATTAAGCAAAAAAATTCATAATCCGAATATTTTCTAAACATAGTAATATCAACAGCTTATGATATCAACAATTAATCAATATCCAGGTCAAAGATAGCTTGTGGGGGCAGGGGGCAGTTACCACCACTAGAAAAACACAAAAAATAGTGCCTTTTTGGTTTATTATGCCCCTTTTTTGTCGAACTAGAAAATACTATCTATTACTATGCCATGATTTTTCTTTACTCAAAACCGACGTCTTCGGTTAATTTTGATTAGACACGGTTCTGAACAAGTAATATAAAAACGATGAATAAACCACATTGTTGAAAAACAAATTTAACACAGACATCTATAACGAGATCGTTGAGATCAAAGGAAGAAGCTAAAAAACCCAAAAAACAAAGGCGGTTCTGTTATAAAAAAGAACTTACCCCTGGAATGAGTCAGTAAACCGCGGTATCAATGAGCCATGTTTTACCACTGTGAGTTACATGTTTCTAATCGTCTTCTGCTATTGGCAGCCACACACTGACGGCATCCCACAACATAACTGACAACACGTTGGTCATATGGTGCTCGCTTTCTTGCTGGAGGGAAATAGAAACGGAATATCAGTTGAGTCGGACTAGATAGCCACGCAATATCATCTAAGTGAATCCTTACGCGAGCGTTGAATCCAGCCTTCTTGTCATGGTAAGTATATTTTTTGTTACAGTTTTTCGTAATTAACACATGGTATTCACATTTCTTTACAAAAAAAACATGCAAAGAGGGCGATGAATGCCACCTACCAGATAATTGTACTTTGGGGAAAAGTTGATTCACCTAACGTGATTCAATTAAAAGTACACGTTTTTAAACACCTACCAGATAATTGTACTTTGGGGAAAAGTTGATTTACCTAACATGATTCAATTAAAAGTACACGTTTTTAAACACCTACCAGATAATTGTACTTTGGGGAAAAGTTGATTTACCTAACATGATTCAATTAAAAGTACACGTTTTTAAATAAGAGAACACACTGCACTGTATTTCTATCTGATGATGAGCCACTGGTCTTGCCAGAAACTAGGCATGGGATAAACGTGCCTGAACCATGTCTGGATACTCAACGCAACTCAATTCAACTCAACTCAACTGCACTGTACTAATTACTCTTGCACTAATTATACTATTTATTCATTGGGAAAATGTATGCTATAGGCAATAAAATACTAAAATCTTCATTAAAATACAGAAAATATAATTAAAATAGAAAACATCATTAAAATAAAGAAATCGTCATTAAAATGCTAAAATGAAATCTTTATTGAAATAAACGCATTTCTGTCTTCATTAAAAACAAAACTTCATACATTTACCGAGACAGTCATAAAAATCCACATTAAAATACAGAAATCCACATTAAAATACAGAAATATTCAATAAACGAATGATAGACGTGTTTACTGAATCACACGTAGATAGACACACGTGTATATGTGACTATTAGAACCTCAACGAAAACAGACAGAGTACAATTATAACCTGATGACGATGAAAAGTATACAATAAAGCTACATGTTTTCGTTTTGACCTTGTACAATATTTCTGTCAAATCAAGTAGATTCCTTTACATTAAATCAATGACCAGTGTCGATAATATTAATTTATAATAAAATTCATATAAGCAGAGCATAAACTCGCTCAGGCAGGACACAAATAACAGTATGGTACCTTATGTTTAATCTATCTGCAAGACAATGTGGTGTCACATGTCATTCAGGAGATAATTTTTTTTTTTTTTAATTAGAAACCCTCATTTTATTTGAATATCACGGCTGCATTTGCTTTTTATTTTACCCTGTACAAGTTTCAACTTACAGTGTACATTGTTTTACACATGTAGCCTACACTAATGGAATGGATATTAATTTTAATGGATAAATATGACAGTATTTGCAAGGTATTAGAGCACGATCAACCTATTTCTACCAATACAAGCTTCAGCTGCTTTTATTCCGTAAATATTTGACGGTGTATCTTAAACTATGGCAATGCACAGCTTTAAGCACATTTGAGGATGAGGCCACTTATCTGAGATATTAACCTGGAAACATAGTCGTTTGTAGATAGAAACGGTTTTTACGCTTGAGAAAAGAGCGCGTGGCTTTTAGCGTCTTGAGTTTGGATTTGTAAATTTGAGCGATCTGCAAAAAACCCCAAACAAAGCATCTTGCCTATTTTTAGCTGGACCTCATGAGCTACTACAAATTATTCAAATAGTTCTTTAGCTAAAGTGAACACCCCAACCCAGTTTTTGTTCCTCAAATAAGTTGTCCACTTTGAAACGACAAGGTGGTTACATTTTGTAATAAATTACCAATTTTGCAATAGTTTTCAAATTGAATTTTTAAAAAATCCCACCCCCTCCCCGGTTTGTAATAAGTGCACATTAAATTTTATGTCAAAATAGGACTCATTCTGTAATAAATTATACATATTCCATCATGTCAGGGCAAGGTTTGTCAAAACTAAGTTAAATGCCTCAAGGTTGTTCTGGTTTTGAAGTTAAAGACACATAATAATGTCAAGATGACTACTGTTTCGTGTCAAGAGTGATCGTGGGCTACGTGAAATCCAGACAGTGGTTATTACGACTTGTGTTGTAACTTGTAAAAAGGTCATATTTAATTTCCATAATCGTGACTTACAGGGCACACGTACTTAAATATTTTAAAGTGGCAGATCCTAGTCTTTAAACACTGCGTCGTATTTTTCAGACATTGCTTGCATATTATTGTTTAGATTATCCATTTCCGTACATCCAAAGTGTTTCTGGTCATCCTGGTGTTTGTAATACTACGAAAAGCATTTTTTTTTTATATATCTATAAAAACGCACGTACCTCTAAGAAGTAACGGTTATGGAGAGCAGTTGTAGTCTTTTAGAGGTTATATCCTCCTTTCAACGTCACCGACTCTTGTTTCACTCTGTTGTAACTTTATCCAAATGTGTTACAGCTTAGTAGATTAACCAAACTTAGTGTCCATTTTCATGGGTTGAAACTAGGGTCTGCGCCATTAAATATCATATCATAGTTGCCAATGCCATATATCTGTCTTTTTACACTTATTTGTAACACATAATAAAACATTTTAATCAATGAATCTTTGCATAATTAATAGGACAACCTTTATTATGCTGCCTCTGATCAAGAATCGTGGCTTAAAATAGAAAATACAGGCTGTTAGGTACAGGGTTCCAAGCCCGGTACCGGCTCCAATCCAGAGCGAGTTCTTAATGGCTCAATGGGTAGGTGTAGGGCCACTACACCCTCTTCTTTGTCAGTAACCACTAACCAACTAACAATTAACCCACTGTCCTGGACAGACATCCCAGATTGCTGAGGGGTGTGCCCAGAACAGTGTGCTTGAACCTTAATTGGATATAAACACGAAAATAAGTTAAAATGAATGAAAATGAAAATACAAAGAAAAATATACGTCACGTTTTCTAATTGAATCTGATGGTTTCAGAAACAGTTTTGATCTTTCAGTTTTGATCTTTTTGAATTGGCCGCAAATATATAATTATGGGTTGGTTAGATATAGTGTGCAAAACATCTACTCGTAGAACTGTTACATTAAACCTGTCGACCATCCTATTTAGGTGTTTTTTTCACAAGGATAAAAATTGTACTATAATTTGTACTAAATATGTTTGAGTTTTCATACACATATTAATAAATAAATTTGGCAGCTCGAAAGCGCAGTTCTTGACTTGAAACAAATTACGGGAGTGATTATTTGTTCCCTGACTTAGCTTATGGGGATCCATTTAAGATATTACTATACTGATACCATGTAGTGACATGCTAAGTGTAGTTAAAATTACTCTCCTTGAACTGGTCTCAGGGGAGTGCTGGGGAACGAGAGTCATAGCTCCCCTTAATAAACAAGATCTGAATCCGTCATGATAAGGGGCGGGACGTAACCCAGTGGTAAAGCGCTCACTCGATGCGCGATCGGTCTGGGATCGACCCCCGTCGGTGGACCCATTGGGCTATGTTTCGTTCCAGCCAGTGTACCATGACTAGTATATCAAAGGCCGTGGTATGTACTACACTGTCTGTGGGATGGTGCATATTACAGATCCCTTGCTGCTAATCGAAAAGAGTAGCCTATGAAGAGGCGACAGCGGGTTTTCTCTCTCAGTATCTGTGTGGTCCTTAACCATATGTCTGACGTCATATAACCGTAAATAAAATGTGTTGAGTGCGTTGTTAAATAAATCATTTCTTTTTTTTCCATCATGATATTTAACCGTTTTAATTCTACAAAACTGCATTTAAAATAAATCTAAAAATAACTGGCGAATATTATGTTAGATGTATGGAAAATAATCATGGACACAGATAACACAACTGATTACAGATTTAACTATCAGTAAAACGCAGTCATGAGAACGGGAAAACGTGATTAATTAATAGACTGGTCTTTGTTGCATGCGTACGTTGCAAGCATGGTTTAAGCTGTCAGAATATATTATGTCGCGAGTCGAGCAAGTGGTCTTTAGGATCAAGTGGTCCCCAATATGAGAAATGATCCCTCACCGTTAACACGATATAATCATTAATAATGATTCAGAAGCGTAACAAGTCAGGGGTATATTACCACATGCATAGCATAATATACTGCGTTTTCTTAAAACATTACACGGGAGAGTGGTGTTGTGTGTGCGCGCTCGCGCGCGCGCGCGCGTGTGTGTGTGTGTGTGTGTGTGAGAGAGAGAGAGAGAGAGAGAGAGAGAGAGAGAGAGAGAGAGAGAGAGAGAGAGAGAGAGAGAGAGAGGGTGGCGGGGGTTGGGGGTGGGTGGGCACGGGGAGCGGGCACATCAGGCTATTTCTCCTTCCAGCCAGTGCACCAAGACTGATATATCAAAGGCCGTAGTAAACATTCGTTTATTTCTAGCGTGGGCCACTGTTCCCTGCCCCTTGCCCCCGTTATGTTGGGTACGGCCCTGCTGTCAAGCTATGTAATAAATCTGTGGGTCAGTAGAGATGTGACCATCGGATATAAGATTGGTAGGTACTTAGTTCGCATCCTGTTACCAGCACCCATCCAGAGCATGTTTAACAATTCAATGGGTCACAAGTTAAAGTTTGTTTTCTTTAACGAAACCACTAGAGCACATTGATTTATTAATCATCGGCTATTGGATGTCAAATTTTTTTTCATTAGTAGCAAGGGATCTTTTATATGCAACATCCCACAGACAGAATAGGCCCACCGACGGGGATCGACCCCAAACCGACGTCGCATCAAGCGAGCGCTTTCAATGGGTCACTACACCGACTTATCTCTCTCACTAACCACTGTCAACTAGCCACTAACCCTCTGTCCTGGACACAAACAGCCCAGATAGCTGAGATATATGCCCAATGCTTTAACCTTACTTGGATGTAAGCATGAACATTAATCAAATTAATGAATAAAGAACGTAGTCAGCTGGTTTGGTTGCGCGTTGTGTGCAAGCTTGTGCTTTTTAATCGTCAATTAGTCCAATAAGTTAGTCAGTTAGTAAGTTAGTGTATATTAAGAGCAAATTGTTTTAGTACACGCCTGCCATGGGCGCAGGTTCTGAGCCAGCTCTTCCGTTCAAAGTTTGTTTTGTTTAACGACACCACTAGAGCACACTGGTTTATTAATCATCGGCTATTAGATGTCAAACATTTGGTAATTTAGTCTCAGAGAGGAAATCCGCTATATTTCTCCATTATTAGCAAAGGATCTTTTATATGCACCATCCCACAGACAGGATAGCACATACCACGGCCTTTGATATACCAGTCGTGGTGCACTGGCTGGAGCTTTTCTGTTCTAGACAGGAGAAAAGTCTAGTAAAAGTTTGTTTTCTTTAACGACACCACTAGAGCACATCGATTAATTAATCATCGGCTATTGGATGCCAAACATTTGGTAATTCTTATGTAGTCATCAGAGGAAACACGCTACATTTTTCCTAATGCAGCAAGGGATCTTTTATATGCACTTTCCCACAGACAGAAAAGCACACACAACGACCTTTGACCAATCAGTTGAATGGATCCACCGAGGTGGTTCGATCCTACGACGCAAGCACCTCAAACGAGCACTCAACCGACTGAGTTAAAGGCAACCAGTATTTTAAACAGTATGTGAATTCCAACCGTCGTTGGTAAGAACACATGACAACAATGAACAAAGACATCTAGCAAAAGGAAATTTAAAGTATTAGTCACAGATCCGGCAATTTGTAATAGGGATTTGTAAGACGTCGCCAAGACAGGAAATAACAGACACCGTGGTAAAATAGCTTCCACAATAGAGTTGGATGGTTTAGCGGTATAATAATATGAAACACAGTCTTGTTGACAAACTCAGTGGCGAGAAAAACAATATTTCAACAAGTAATCAGTGAAAATAATGTGTTTACAAAACCCCAGCCTCCGTAAGCAGTACTCCTAGCTGCGTGTACCAGTGTATGTTATTCTTGTGTACCTAATGTGTGTAAGATAACTGGAGTATGGTTATGACAAAATATTGTGAATCTTATCAGGCGATAACCGAGTAACCCCACTGTTTACTATGATCAGTTTTGGAACAGATGTGTACCATCCGGTCAAAACAAATCTACTTTACATAGGCGTTGAAAGCGGGGTGCACTGCCCCAGGGCATGAAGCTGAGGTGGCTAGAGTAAACATTGCCCCATCCCCTCCTCCCCCGTTAAAAGGCAAATTAACTGCCAAAAATGGATAAATTGCCCTGAACATCAAAACTGTCCCCTTTCCTTTTACTCCTTTTAATTCCATCTCATTTCATCCCGATTTGGCAACTCCTCATATCTTTCAACTTCGTTCGCTGTCCACCTCCACATCCCAGTCCTTGTCTCTCCATCCGCGATAGGTGCTTGTCTGTTATGGCTATCCGTGCCACACACCTGTCATTCCCAGATGGGTGCAGGGAAATACACAGAAACTGAACCCGTGGAGGAAGTTGAAACAGGCAGGTGGTGGTGTAGACAGTTCAGAAGACAGAGTTGGAGAAAATTGACAGAAAGGATCGAAACAGGTTGAGCTGTAACAGTAATAAGCTATACACAAAATTGCACTTCATTGTATTGAGGCATTGCGAAAAAAATCCATGTTTAAATTCTATTGGATGGTATGGCTATGGCCGCTGGGTCATCATCGTAGGGCAACCAATCAAATGTCTATATATCGATATCACACGTACGTTAGAGATTACCAAACATCTCACACGGTATTTTCCCCAACAGACATGTGTGTAAGAAATCCAGTCAAAGTTCAAGCACTCTGTCCTGGGCACCTGTCCCACATAGCTGGGATGTCTGTATAAGGAGCACGGGTCAATCATTGGTAGTTGTTAGACAGAAATCGATGTAGTGATCTTACATCTCCCTAATGATTCGTCAAAACTCACTCTGTCTGGGAGCCGATACTGGGATGCGAACCCAGCACCTACTAGCCAACGCGACCAAGGCCGATAACCTGTATAGTATTGAGAACTCATCAGACGCCTATGCGTTACGGTATCATTCAATATAATGTTGGAATACAAATACAATGTATCTGATTTCTGTCCAGATATCAGACTGGTTTTTATGCCTAACGTTAGATGAATGGTATGTGATAGAAGACGAATAGTACCTGTCAAATTGTTCGCGAGCGCTTCGCGTCCTCAACAGGTCACCGCTTCTATAACAACATGTCTTGACTGACATGCTCGTCCCAGATCTAATTATATTCTTTTTCCCCCTCTAATTTATTACTTAAACATTTTCCTAATAACACCCTACAGCTATTGATCTTTCAGTGATGATGAGTCGTTCAATATGGAAACAAATCGGGAGATTAATAAATCATGTCCATTTCGCCCAACAACAAACCCAATAAATCTGAGATTTTCGCCGACGAAAATCGGCTCGTGTTCAAGCGCCGTTACCCTCAAAGCTGTGGCGAGTCTGTAACGCCAGCGGCGACTAACGAGTGGCTATTCTGTGGTCATTCCGTGTCCATTCTGTGTCCAGTGTTTGGTTTGTGGTCAATGCTTAGTGGACAGGATGCTTGGTTTGTTCACCTCACGGGCTATCTAATGCAGCTGATGTGTATGCCATAGTCACACTAGAATAGAGGGAAATGCATGTGATTTCGGTATCTATAGTAACCCTCTGTACAAAACAAAAGCCCTGTTTTTGTATGACGTTGTTGACACTGTGGCAGCTGTGACTGACAACGAAACGAAATGACCAGTGTCGATCTGAATAATAATCAAATGACACCCGCCGCTGAAAGACGTGTATACGGTAAGACAATATTGTCAAAAAAGGTTTGCTACTTGACAAGTGATGCCATTTGTTTTTCGAGATGGGTGTATAGGCATCGAGACCAGTTGAAAGGCTATCTAACTATGGATTTGAATGAATATATGTTTTTGTTTTCACTCCTATAGTTCACGAGAAGATAGCTCATAATTATGTATTATTGTACTATCTTGTCTGTGGGAAAGTACCATAATGAATAGTCTATGTGGCGTCAGTTAAGCCCCCCCTCCCCCCCCCCCCCGCTCTCTCCGTTTGTCTTTCTCTCTTAAGCAATCTCACTCCCTCCCTCTCTTTTTTCTCTCTATCCCTCTTTCTTTTTTTTCTCTCTGTCTGTATGTCTGTCTGTCTGTCTCTCTCTGTCTGTCTGTCTGTATGTCTGTCTGTCTCTCTCTCTCTCTCTCTCTCTCTCTCTCTCTCTCTCTCTCTCTCTCTCTCTCTCTCTCTCTCTCTCTCTCTCTCTCTCTCTCTCTCTCTCTCTCTCTCTCCATCCCTTCATCAACGAAGTGTTGAAATGACCATATTGTTAGACATCAAATAGCCATGTTTAAAATGTACCGAAGTGCCGTTAAAGGGACATTCCTGAGTTTGTTGCATTGTAAGATGTTTCCGACTAATACAATATTTCTACGATTAAACTTACATATTAAATATATATATTTTTTGTTTAGAATATCAGTGTGTGTATATTCAATGTGTTTCTGGTCGTCTTGATATTTGTAAAAAGCCCAAACTGGATTCTGTCTTCAAATAATTTCGTACGTACGAAAAAATAATAGGCCTATTTTAGGAAATAAATTAAATTTAACCTAGTAAAAATATTAGAACGATCAGAAACACGTTTAATATACAGCCATTAATATTTTATGCAGAAAAATATATTTGATATGTAATTACAATAATTAAAACGGCTCTGTTAGTCGATTACAGCTTAAAAACTGAAGCAAACTCCGGAATGTCCCTTTAAATAGCGAAACATTCCTTTCCTTTCCATTTAATGTCTTTATTTATTGTTTTCCGCCTAGTGATGTCAGTTATCGTGCACTGGTAATTTAATTATCTTCACTTACTCTTAATTATTAACAGACGTGTTTACCCTTGTGTGCATACAGTACCTGTTTTCCAATACTTATTGTGAACGGTACATTATACAAAACGACAAAACAAATAGTTCACACATTGCCGCCAAGTGTAAATTTCTCCATAGCATAATGAATTAGGCACAGTATAAATTTATGTCCTAAATAGTAAACCTATTTCAGGCGAGCGATGAATATTCGGTGTGTGTGCGCGTGTGTGTGCGCGTGTATGTGCGCGCGCGCGCGCGCGTGTGTGTGTGTGTGTGTGTGTGTGTGTGTGTGTAAAGCTTGAGTCTATCTTCTTAAAGTTTATTTTGTTTAACGTCACCAATAGAGCACATTTGGTTTATTAATCATCTGCTAAAGGATGTCAAACATTTGGTCATTGTGGCACGTAGTCAGAAGAAACCCGCTACATCTTTCCATTAGCGGCAAGGGATATTTTATATGCATTTTTCCCACAAACAAGACAACACAAATTATGGCACCGCCTTTGATATACCAGTCGTGGGGCACTGGTTGGGGAACGAAAAACAAAAATCCCAATCAAAAAATAGGTCCATTGATGCAAGCATCTGAAGACAAATTTAACTATTTTCATGTTTTATTCCACTGAATTTTTATATTGATGTTGATCATCATTTCATGTTTTGCCTTTACCATAGTTTGACACCCAATAGCCGATGTATATTTCGTGCTGGGGTGTCGTTAAACATTCATTCATTCATTGATTCATTGATTGATTGATTCATTCATTCATTCCTTTTGAAACAGCGCTAAATATTTTGTAAAATACATTGTCGATTAATAAAAAAAACCAAATTCATTAAAAAAAGTTTGTTTTGTTTAACGACACCACTAGAGCACAATGATTTATTAATCATCGGCTATTGGATGTCAAACATTATTGTAATTTTGACAGTCATAGACAGGAAACTCGCTACTTTTTTTTTTCATTAATAGCAAAGGATCTTTTATATGCACCATCCCACAGACAGGATAGCACATACCACAAGGATCCTGATATACAAGTTGTGGTGCACTGGCTCAAATTCATAATGAAAATATTCAATTAAATACTGAAGAACATGCAGAAGTGTTTACTCTAGATAAAGACGGTAGGCCTATGTCGATATACTATTGACCTTGATATAAACCAACTTTTAATTCCTCCAACAAAACATCTTTGATGTAACACATTAAACACTTTACCTAATCAAACACCTATTTTGTAACACCTGGTTTTTTAAAAGGGAACACGGCTGTGAAAAACAACATGTAACAACTCGCAACTGTACAATTTCCTTCTACTCCATGAGTAAATCAACAGCCCGTGTAACACTTGTGACGTAACCAAGCGGACGTTTTAAGTGCCTCTTAATAAATATTCCATAACAACTGTGTGTTTACGTGTGAAAAAGCCAGACTCTGACATATTTAAGCAAATATGTATCACCGATAATATTGACTATTCTGCTTACAAATAACAAAGAGACTGTGTGAGAATCGGGAGTTGTCCTTTTTACACTACATCATATTATTACCCCCATTTTTCAGAACCAGTTATTGGCTTGAGGTATACGTCTGGCTTTAATAAAGCCGCAGGAAGTCAACGTAATGTCGAGGTAACCGTCAGCTGTGACGTAAAACACGTGTGACGTGTGTGTGTGTGTGTGTGTATATATATATATACTCGTATATATAACAGCGCCTTGTGTAATAACAACGTTAATAAACCCGTAACTATTACCCAGCCCCAAGGCTGTTGTAAGCACTTCGAAATAAGTATCATAATTTATTGGTTCAGACCGCTTAATCTACTGTAGTTTAACACGTAATAACAATCCTAATATAAGCGAGGATGGCAGAGGTTTGGCGAGTTACGGGCTACTTCCACGGTTTGTTTAAGACCCCAGGCCATAATATAACAACAATTAAGACACGTGGAAAGAAAATAAGACCATTATTAGATCAGTGTACGATAAAAAATACCAAAACAAATAACAAAAAATGTGATAAGGACACTGAAATAAATCCTAGCTTCTCACCTCTGCCTTAAGGATAATGGCCCGCCCCCCATCCCCGCCCGCCCTGAGGATAATGGCCCGCCCCCATCCCCGTTCGCCCTGAGGATAATGGCCCGCCACTAACCCCGCTTAAATCCACATCCTCGAAGTTATCGCGTTCAAAAAGAAAGTTTGTTTTGTTTAACGACACTCCTAGAGCACATTGATTTATTAATCATCAGCTGTTGGGTGTCAAACATTTAGTAATTTTGACATATAGTCTTATAGCGAGAAAACCGGCAACATTTTCTCATTAGTAGTAAGGGATCTTTTATATCCACCATCCCACAGACATGATAGCACATACCACGGCTTTTGATATATCAGTCGTGTTGCACTGGCTTGAACGAGAAATAGCCCAATGGGCCCACTGGCGGGGATCGATCCTAAACCGACCGAACATCAAGCGAGCTCTTTACCACCGGGCTACGTTCACGACGAGCAGGAAAACATGACACCACGATTCTGACAGGGAAATTTAAAACTAAAACCAAACCTAAGCTTAAAACACTCCGAAATATCTAGAGTGAAAGAAATGTCATACCACTCTGTATATACTACACTGTAGTAAGCTGATTATTGTGACTGGGGAATACATGGCATTCGTGCGATTGCTTTTTGGCTAAACTTTCAGATCCCTTGGACACTTTTGTAAAGAAAAGTAAAATTTTATTAACGATTTTGGAATCGGATTATTACTAACTAAAAATAGGTGCATGGAAGTACAGAGGATCATCTGTCTTATTTTGAATAGTAGTAATTATCAGTGAAAATCCTCGTATCCAATCAAACTTCAAGCACGTTGTCCTATACATGGACTTCGGGGCTGCGTTCAGGCAGGCAGAGCGGGTAAAACGTTCGAAAAACAGGTTTATGCGCTTCATTTTAAACCAAATGGCCACATCGGGAACGATTGAGATCATATTATATAGCGACCTTTAGCATCGCTTGCTATCGCAGAACGCAGTCAAAGACTGTATACACAAGATAATGGTGTGAGGGTCGACTAAATCCACTTCCATCGGCTTCGATGGCGTAGTGGTTAATTAAGCCGTTATATTAGCCATGAGGCTGGTAGGTACCGAGTTTCGAACCCCTTATACCGGTTCCAACCAAGAAGAGTTCCAATGGTTCCATAGGGTGTTGTAAGGCGTATGTCCATATTGGGTTCAAGTACGTTATCCTGGGTATAATATGCTTGGGGCAGGATTTAATGATCGATTGTTAGAGAGAGAGAGAGAGGGGGGGGGGGGGGAGAGAGAAATAAAACACACACACACACACACACACACACACAACACACACACACACACACACACATATAGTCATTGCCGAGTTAAAGACGGCACTGGGATGCTAACTGTGCACCTGTGCACCTGTGCACCTGTCCACCTTAAGGCAGTCACTCGGCCACCTCGCCACCAATGCAAAGTAGACAACCATGATGACGAATTCAACTGCCAGTGCTAAAACCCACACCAATCAGAACGAAAACACCATTAGCGTATTCAAGCTAGCATCTCTCCACAAGACAGAAAGTTTGTTTTGTTTAACGACACCAGTAGAGCACATTGATTTATTAATCATCGGCTACTGGATGTCAAACATATGGTCATTTTGACACAGTCATAGAGATGAAACCAGCTACATGTTTCCATAAGTAGCAATATGGATTAGCCCACAAACAGGATAGCACACACCACGGACTTTGATATACCAGTCGTGGTGCACTGGCTAGAGCGAGAAATAGCCCAATAGGCCCATCGACGGGGATCGATCCTAGACCGACCACGCATCAAGCGTGCGTTTTCCCACTGGGCTACGTCCCGCCCTCTCCACAAGCCAGAGCCTAAAGGATATTTTTAACAAGGTATTAACGGCATGCTCTAATGGATTACTTACTATGAGATAGTTCGCCAATAAGAGGACTGCCATTCTCCAGGAACATACTTCTGCTTACTTCGTCTGTAGTCTCTGCCGCAAAATCTCAGCCACGAAGGTCTGCTATTTGGTGACAAGGTGTGCAACATGTTATATATAATATATTGTGGAGATTGTTACCCGAGGCAGAGACGAACTAGTCCTTTCGAATCTAGAAAGATTTATGGCATATATAATCGGTTTGACATGTGGAATGTGAATACAGATTTTTATAGTCTGACGAACAGATTTTATAAATCCATTTTCCATCTGTCTACTAACTGAAAAAGATGATGTTTTCTAGTTATTCTTGTCAGGTGATACGCTTGATCCACCGTGTAGGTAGCTATATATTCACGGCATCCATCGTTACATCATAAATGAACGCTTCTTAATGATATAATAAATTAGTTTAAGTAAGATAGCCTGCATGATTTAATACCTTTTTTAGGGGGGGGGGGGGGGGGGGGGGGGGGGTCGGGGGGGTGGGGGGGGGGGGGGGGGGGGCTTTGTTTTGAGGTGTTTGTTTTGTTTTCTTTTGTTGCTTGTTTGCTTGGTTTTGTTGCTTGGCCAGTAAGCAGAACAGAGCCTACTCAACACCTTTGTTAGATCCGCCCAAGCTAAAGCTTTGTTGGCCTTGTTGTATTTTTAGATTATATTTTCAGTATAAATAATAGGTTTTTTTTTATATCATAAATACTAGCCTAAATTTTGTAGGTCTCATTGGTTTCTTAAACAATATGTTTGATAATTTTACCACAGTGACTGGCCTACGTTTCATAGACGTCACAGCGTTCCCAGGCTACACATTTTGAAGTTTTATTATAATAACAGGTATAAGTTTCGTGAGCTTTCTGCTTTCTTAAACTACAGATGTTATAATGGTAGGCCTGAATTTCGTAGGCATCAAAGCTTGGTATTGTTATTTTATCATAATGAAGACATACGTTTCATAAATATATCGTATTGCTATTTTATGCTATACATTAATTTTTATCATCAAATTTAATATTATACAAGAGATTAATAAATCTTAGCAGGCCCTTTTACTTCGTAAGTCTTCAATATATTTTCTAATATGCCAGACTATAATGACTCTTAAAAAGAACCGCTGTACTGGAAAACTCTTTTAGTTTGCATGTAGGTTAATACAACATGTTAGAGATCAAAGGAATCCATCTGTAAAAATATACGGTAATCACACAGGCAGACTATTGCAAATGTCAGTTATTTGGCTTCTAGCAAAACAAGATGGGAAAAGAAAACGGTTTAACGCTTACGTCCCATTGGTGGCAAGGTTAACATACATCTACAATAAATAAAAAGGTAATAAATATATTCAGAGATACTCATTTACAAATAATAATTTTCGTAACGATGTATTTATCATCAAAAATCATTGTTGTACGCAACATGTTGCCAGAAGTAGCACACCTTGATTTAACCTGATAATATGAGCTTGAGAAAACTTTGATGCCTCAGTCTGCAGGAGCCGTCAATTAGTGATGTTTATTCCATCTGCAAAACAACCCAAGACAGCAAATGAAGGCACCGCAGCGACATCTACTCGTAAGGTTGCACACCGCCAATCACGTTGTCGTACAGTTTAATGGATATGGCATGTGGAAATGATGTCTGCGCCAAAGGTCACATATATATCGAGATAAATATGTCTCTGTCGTGTTTGGAAATACCATTACTGGACATCTGACATGCACAAAATCAATACATAGAGGATATTTCATGTTTTTTGTCAAATATGATTTATATCTCATCGAGTGAAGTTTTCAATCATATCTCACGAGTCGCGCTTGCAAAAAACAACAAACAAACATGAAATGTTCTATTTGTTATATAATTTTGGCAATTTACCTTTATTTTTAAAATGCCAGCAGCAAAGTAGTTCTGGCTTTCTTACAGTGAAGATAATACTTTCTACAGTGATGGTAACACATTTTAGAGTGAAATAGTGAAATTTTCACTCTAAAATGTGTTATCGTCACTAAGTGACTGATAACACTTTTATTGCACTGATATTTTAAGATAATTCACCAGGGTGACCAACCTAATGAAAATATTTTGTATTTTCATTTTTAAGCGCGGGATAGTCCCTTTCAAACCAAAACGCCATTTAAAAAAAAAAAAAAAAAAAAAAAAAATTAAACAGCGCCATGTTTGACATATTAAAAAAATAACAATAACCAAACATAAAAAAAATTGTATCATTTATTGGAATGTTATGTATTCAATAATAAAAGTATAATAAAAGTATAAATCAATCCACATAAGTGGCAGAATTTTTCTACTTCCTTTTTTGGCATACAAACAAAAAATCATCAACAACAAAAAAAAAACCCTAAAAGCCCCACTTTATTAGCAAATAGTGTAGTACAGTTTCACTCCCACCTACAGATTAGTAATAAAGTGACAAACTTGGGACCAATGATATTTTTATGTAGGTACATTGCCACATTTGCACTATTTCACACTGGGGTCGAACTAATTTGAAGTTAACTTCATTGGGGACGAAACGTCTGGTATCCACATTAAGATTAGCTAACGTTCTGCATTACGCTTACATTACTATTAGAGTAGCACTTTTGGGATGCCTGCGTAAAGAAAAATATCGCGGCACAATCTAACAATGGTTTGTAACATTTACATTGTTTATAGTTTAACTTACTTGAATAAAACAAGATCGGTAGGTATATTAATGTCATGAATGTGTTACAGATTACTGGTAGCCAAATATTATTTTGTGAAATGTTGCATGTGAAAGCATACGAAAAGAAGAGAATTGTGGATCCGTTTCTTTTGTTTTCGTACGATCGCAAGTGTTCTGTTATATATATATATATATATATTCAGGTTTTTACCCACCGTGACGAAATTGCATGCATCGCCATAGAACCGATGTCTCCCAGTAGTAATTACTATATGATATTTGAAACATCTTTACAATGAATACATAAACTACATAACAAGTTAGACCAAAAACATACATGGCTTCATTTTACTCGATTGTCAAAAATATTTTCATTGGTTGGCTGTTGACAAATACAGCCAGTAGACAAACGTATTAGTAAAAGCATAAAACTGTAGATGATACCGAATTCAGGTTGAAATGGAGAATGCAGAAAGATAAACTCAGTTTTTAAAAATATAGAAAATAAAAATATATTAAGAAATGGTTGCTTCCCAAAAAAAAATAATGATAGCGAATTTGGAAAAAATTCCGAATATTTGGCATTAATTCCGGAATTGCGGATATAGGTTAAAAATTCCGGATTTTTCGGAAAATTCCGGAATGTTGGTCGCCCTGATTCACTAAATGTTATATAATAAACGTCCACAACAAACTTTTTGACTTAGTTCAGAGGATACGTGCACAAAAATTACCGAATCGTGCACTTTTCGATAAAAACATGAAACTTGGCACACACATACTAGACATCATAGGAAGCATTTTAAAGCTTGGAGGCATTCTCAATATGACCTGTGGTGACCATGGCGGCTATTTTTCAAGATGGCCGCAGTGGATATTTCTTAATATTATGATATGTACAAATTAGCCCAAAATAGTATTTTGGGCCATTTTAATGTTACATATGCCATAAAAATGTATATATTAGTATACAAGAAGGATATTAAAACAGATGTTTGGTGGCCTTTGTGATATTTAGAGCAATTTTAGATTCAAAACCAAGACAATTTTAACTTGCCTGCCTTTAAGTCGGGACACCGTCTAATTTTAGGGGCGGGACTTTGCCCAGTGGTAAAGCGCTCGCTTGATGCGCGATCGGCCTAGAATCGATTCCCGTCGGTGGGCCCGATGGGCTATGTCTCGTTCCAGTCAGTGCACCACGACTGGTATATCAAAGGATGTGGTATGTGCTATCCTGTCTGTGTGATGGTATATATAAAAGGTCCCTTGCTGCTAATCGAAAAGAGTAGCCCATGAAGTGACAGCTAGTTTCCTCTCTCAATGGTCCTTAGCCATAATATGTTCGACGCCATACAACCGTAGATAAAATGTTTTGAGTGCGTTGTTCCTGTCCTGTCTCATTTTGTTGTACACCATCGTTCCAGCCAGTGCACCACGACTGGTACATCAAAGGCCATGGTATATACTACCCTGTCTGTGGGATGGTGCATGTAAAAGATCCCTTGCTGCTAATCGAAAAGAGTAGCCCATGAGGTGGCGACAGCGGGTTTCCTCTCTCAATATCTGTGTGGTCCTTAACCATATGTCTGACGCCATATAACCGTAAATACAATGTGTTGACTGCGTCGTTAAAAAACCCCATTTGTTTTTAATTTCTTTTGTTGTACACCAATTTCCAAGTCACAGCATACCACGTGCACAACTGTAAAGTTATTATTTATTCAAAATATTTAGTGTTTGCTTTGACACTGACAATGCAAGAATTTTTTACATATTTTGAAAGGCCGGCTGACATAACTAACAACAGAAGAGTAAGACCGAGTGGTGCAGTATGCCAGTAATAGTACACAGACAACACCCCCCCCCCCCCCCCCCTGCGCGTGCTGTAACCTCACCGTGGTGCAGGGGTGTAACATTCTCTTTGAGAATGGCCAATACAGCACAAATTGAAGTTTAGAGTAAAATTCGGTGTCCGTAAAATTCTGTGATATTTGTATTTGTATTTTTGCACAGTTCTTTACACTGTTTTTGTTTAAACCTTGAATTTTTATATTGATGTTGATCATCACTTTATTTATTTGCATTACCATAGTTTGACACCCAATAACCGATGTATTTTTCGTGCTGGGGTGTCGTTAAACATTCATTCATTCATTCATTCATTCAGACAACACACACACACACACACGTTGGGCGTAGACGTTTAGGCTCCCATTTTTGTGAGAGGGCAGGCTGTCTTTTGTCCAACTTAAACGAAAATGCCTGAATCTGGGAAACAACGTTGATTCATATATGCCTCACTACCCTAACAGCTATATATACTCTTCAAACAAAGTAGGGGAACCTGAAATATAAATGTTAATATCAACTATTAGACCGAACATACCTTTTGACCACAGACATCCTAGTAAAGAACGTTCAGGTATGTTTATCAATACACCGAAACACATTCCATAGTTTGCACGTGCATCACGCAGTTGCCCCGTACGCGTGCGTGGGATGTCATTCTCGATTTTGACAATTTCCAGGAAGGTGGATTAATCACTGTGGAACATTATTTCTGTCAATCTTTTTCATTGTGTTGATCATACAATTGTTATTGTTTTGTTTTTAGTCATTTTTATTGTTTGAATTTATGATTTACTGATAAAAAAACCCCGTCAAATTTCACTTTTGATCCCAGTCGTCCTTCAAGATCTTTGGTGGTCATAAAACCTACTGTAATACTGAACTACCGGTTGTAATGTTTGCCAAATTAATTCACTATTATCATATAACAATTCCCCACATCTAATATACCGTATAATTTTGGCAATTGTAAATTCGTATTAGAGTGACCGGCCTCGTTGGCGTCGTGGCAGGCCATCGGTCTACAGGCTGGTAGGTACTGGGTTCGGATCCCAGTCGAGGCATGGAATTTTTAATCCAAATACTGACTCCAAACCCTGAGTGAGTGCTCCGCAAGGCTCAGTGGGTAGGTGTAAACCACTTGCACCGACCAGTGATCCATAACTGGTTCAACAAAGGCCATGGTTTGTGCTATCCTGCCTGTGGGAAGCGCAAATAAAAGATCCCTTGCTGCCAATCGGAAGAGTAGCCCATGTAGTGGCGACAGCGGGTTTCCTCTCAAAATATGTGTGGTCCTTAACCATATGTCTGACGCCATATAACCGTAAATAAAATGTGTTGAGTGCGTCGTTAAATAAAACACTTCTTTCTTTCGTATTAGAGTTCCCCTATTATTTTTTTTTGAAGAGTATATATCTACCTTTGGGACAACGATTGTATTATAATTTAGTAGTAAGATAGCAAATAACTTCACTGAGTAATTTAAATACTACTAGCGTTAATCTACTGGTAGTTGTGTAGTGAAAATAAGAAAAGTAATTTTTATGTCATATTTCATAATAAATTGGGTCTATAATTATTAAGCTACTGCTGTTCAAAAACATAATATGTAGCTCACTCTTTATTTTTCGACGGACCGTTCAAAATTGTGCCTAATTAACTTCATTACAAACTGCGCACTCTTTCCATTTAGCATTAATCCTACGAGGCATGCCAAATTCCATAGCACCCAAAACCACCCTCCGCCAGTTAACGGCTCCGGTCGGGCTGCTGGTGCCCTCTTACACCTGCCAGTGCAGGCGATCCCCTTCCACACCACCCACTCTTTCCTGTCCAGGACAGAGGAGCCGGCTGAGGCCAGCTCCTGCGTCCAGGACAGGCGTGCGCTACAACAGTTTGTTCTGAATGTGCACATTAAACACTCTGACCTGACCTGACCTGACCTGACCTGACCTGTTAACAATAACTAGATGAATGATGGTGTGGAACCCATGCATGTCAAAATACAGGGCAAAGGGACGCCTCGAGATAGCCAGAGCTAAGGGCATCCGTGTAATCCATCTCTCAGGACTAGATTAGATTTGTGACACTCAGACCTGTTGAGGAGAGATATCAGAAGGATTACTGTCAGATTGTTAAACCAGTTATTTCACAATATGACTGAGATTGTTTATTGAATTTATTGAACCACTGATAAGACTGGCATCTGGTACATCAATGTCATGGTATGTACTATCCTGTATCTGGGGACAAAGTGTATATAAATGATCCCTTGCTGCTTTTCAGAAAACTAGTCTGTGTAGCGATATCACGTTCCCCCAATCTCTGTCTCTGTCTCTGTCTGCCTGTCTCTTTCTCTCTCTCCCTCCCCCCCCTCTCTCTCTCTCTCTCTCTCTCTCTCTCTCTCTCTCTCTCTCTCTCTCTCTCTCTCTCTCTCTCTCTCTGTGTGTGTGTGTGTGTGTATCTTTCAAAGTCTTTCTCTTACCCCTCTCTCTCCCTCTCCGTCACCATCTCCCTCTTTGTCTTTCCGTGTCTCTTACCTTCTCTCATTTTTTCTCTCTCTCTTTCTCTCTGTCTTCTGTCTGTCTGTCTGTCTGTCTGTCTCTCCGTAACCCTCTCCATCGGTCTTTCCATGTCTTTTTCTCTTACCCCCACCCCCTCCGTCACCCTCTCTCTCTCTCTCTCTCTCTCTCTCTCTCTCTCTCTCTCTCTCTCTCTCTCTCTCTCTCTCTCTCTCTCTCTCTCTCTCTCCACGTGTTATCCACCAAATAGCTGTGCTTTCAGATTTGCTGAGCCAGATGTCATTAAAAACAAGGATTGCTTTCCTGTTAGTTATTCTCATTTCTAGACCTCGACCTCAATATAACTTACATAAATGAATTAGGCAGGAGGAAGAACGAGAAGAACATAATTGTCTCGTCAGAATACACCATTACCGTCAGCGTCTGTATTCCATAGCATTCAGAGAGAGTGGACCCGACGTACACACAAATTGATTACAGCTGCTCTTTCAGACCAAGTGAAGACACAGTGTCATGTACACTATTCTGGCAGCAGAATTTTTGGGAGGGGGTATTAGCGTGTGGAAGAAAAAGAAGAAAAAGAAGAAGAAAGATTTCAAAAATACTACGAATAGTATGTAGAATGGTTATGACAATTTTTATATATCAAAATAGCGATTTTTTAAAGGAACTGTCCTTATTTAGCAGTCATTGTAACATGTATCCTACTAACAGATCTTTTTTGGCGATCAAAAGTACGTATTAAATATATAAATTCTTGTTTAGAATACCAATTTCTTAAACACCTGTATAAGGGTTTGTTTTGTTTAACAACACCACTGGAACACATTGATTAATTAATCATCAGCTATTGGATGTCAAACATTTGGTACTTCTGACTCGTAGTCATCAGAGGAAACGACGCTACATTTTTCCTAATGCAGCAAGGGATCTTTTATATGCACTTTCCCACAGACAGGACAGCACATACCACGGCCTTTGTCCAGTTGCGGTGCACTGGTTGAAACAAGAAAAAACCCAATCAGCTGAATGGATCCACCAAGGTGGTTCGATCCTGCGACGCAAGCACCTCAAGCGATCACTCAACCGACTGAGCTAAATCCCGCCCCTGTATAAGACATGCTCTGTTGTAGATGAATATCGTCTCCAACATATGTGGCAAATAACCTTTGAGACTTCTGACTGGCTGCTCCACGGCGATATCACCCGGTCACCAGATACAAGGACGTCCGAAATTGATAGTTCTGTGACGTGTAAGTTAACCTGAAACTGATTACAGTGTGACGCGTAAGGTAACTGCCGCGCGAGTGCCGTAAATACGTTTTCTTACACACACACACACACACACACACACACACACACACACACCCGTTGGTGAGAACATCATGCACTATTTTTGAGAACACACGGGTTGTTTACACACGTACGTGTGTGAACAATTTCAAGACACACGACTGGCTGCTGACCAGGTGATGACCAGGTCACCAGTGCGAAACATCCAATAAAAAAACTCACGGTGGAAATAGATTACACTGTGACGTATAGTTATAGTCATGTGTCTGTGACGCGTAAGTTAGCTACAAGTGCAACAGCTGTAAATAACTTTTAGTCGAAAAAGATGTTAAATTTTGCTTAAAACTTGCTTTTTGAGGATATCTAACAAATAGAATAATACATTCGTGTCCGTTAGATACCATTTATCTCACAACTCGTTGTTTAAAAACGTATCAAACTCGCTTTCGCTTTCGTTCTCCATCCCTCTCCCTCTCCTCCCCCCCCTTCCTCCCCCCCCCCCCCCTCTCTCTCTCTCTCTCTCTCTCTCTCTCTCTCTCTCTCTCTCTCTCTCTCTCTCTCTCTCTCTCTCTGTCTGTCTCTGTCTTCTGTCCTCTCTCTCTCTCTCTCCTCTCTCTCTCACCCTCTCTCTCTCTCTCTCTCTCTCTCTCTCTCTCTCTCTCTCTCTCTCTCTCTCTCCTCTCTCTCTCTCTCTCTCTCTCTCTCTCTCTATGTCAAGATCACACTGACATACGTGAACGGTGTCTGTGATTATCTTCAAGGCGAGAACATATTTGATGTATGTAAATGTTTCTAGTTGTTGATACGTTTCGTACTATAGATCACTGAGCCCCAGATAACACATGTTTTTAGTGAAACCTCGGAATACCAAGCAACGCCACTATTTCCCACAGCAACGTCATGATAATAAATCATCTGACTTCGACAAATCACATTGTCATACCGCAGTACTATACAAGGTGTCAATCGTCTTACAAAGTGAATAAGTACCGGCCTCGGTGGCGTCGTGGCAGGCCATCGGTCTACAAGCTGGTAGGTACTGGGTTCGGATCCCAGTCGAGGCATGGGATTTTTAATCCAGATACCGACTCCAAAGCCTGAGTGAGTGCTCCGCAAGGCTCAATGGGTAGGTGTAAACCACTTGCACCGACCAGTGATCCATAACTGGTTCAACAAAGGCCATGGTTTGTGCTATCCTGCCTGTGGGAAGCGCAAATAAAAGATCCCTTGCTGCCTGTCGTAAAAAGAGTAGCCTATGTGGCGACAGCGGGTTTCCTCTAAAAACAGTGTCAGCATGACCATATGTTTGACGTCCAATAGCCGATGATAAGATAAAAAATCAATGTGCTCTAGTGGCGTCGTTAAATAAAACAAACTTTACTTTACTTTTACAAAGTGAATAAAATTAATATCCCCTGTAGTCTGTCTAAGTATCCTCTGAACCAGGTTTTGTACAAAGATACGACTTTAAATATTAAGTTTTAACTTTGTTTTGTTTTACGAACCACTAGAGCACATCGATATCGGCTATTAATGTCAAACATTTGGTAATTTTTAACACAAAGTCTTAGGAAACCCGCTACATTTTTCCATTAGCAGCAAAGAATCTTGTACATATCTATGCATTTTCCTATATAGACGAAACATCGCATACCACGACCTTTAATATACCATTCATGGTGCACTGGTTGGAACGAAAAAAATCCCTATCAGAGAATGGGTCCCCTGAGATGGTTCGATCTTATGTTCCCATGGATTATTGCATCTAGTAGTAGAACACCTGCGTGAGGTACCATGGATCGTAGGATCTATCGCAACCCGTGGTCCAATCGTATCCCCCCCACCCTCCTAAACAGTATTATTATGAAAACTGATACATTAAAGGCCGTGGTATATGCTGTTCTATCTACGGTAAAGGGCTATTCAGTCTAGACCTAGTGTCCTAGTGTCCTAATAGCCATAATTTTAAAATGTGAACAGCCCTGCGTTTAATTTCAACGAGCAACGCTAACGTTCGCGAATTATTTGATTGGTTCCCAATGCCGTAACTTGGTTTAACCTGCTTCGACCTTAGAGGTATTACATATTTTGTGGGAACCAGCTTTTTTCTTTCTTTTTTACTTTTTTTTAACCAGTCTTTACTTTATTACAAAATTAAAATTGCCCACAATTTCTAAAACTCCCACTCTCCCAGATCTAATAAATACATCTCGTTACGAACACAAACATCTCGTTGAGGCACGCTTCGCCCGTGTAGTTACGTTTGAAGCGAGGGCGGCACAGATGGTCGAGTTCTTGGATTCGATCAACACACCTGAATCGGATACCTGCCAGTCAGGTGCCGACCTTTGATTTGTCCAGATATACGTGCGATCGGATGTAATTTGGTAAACACAATCTCGGAATGCCGATAGTAACAAGGAAAACAGCAGGGACCGTTAAAGGAAGACATTAGTAATGGTTGCGATGCTGCGGGAACTTGGCAAGACGATAATATTCATGTTTGCCAGCTCCGATTCGGTTTGGAATAATCAAGACAGTTCCGCTCTGCCAACTAAGATCTTTGTCTGGATTCTAAATGAAAGGAAAGGAAAGGAAAGTAATGTTTGTCTGAGGACACCAGGGCCGTACCCTGATCAAAATCCTGGGGGAGGGGTGGCACTACTTTTTATAAACAAATGAAACACTATACAAATTAAACCCTGAGATGTGTATGCTATTTTCTGAAGTACAAAAAAGTGAGATTCACGGGGGATGGGGGAGGGGCAACCGCCCCCTGCCCCCCCCCCCCCATCCCCCGGAGGGTACGGCACTGGACACCTCAGAACATTTTGAGCTATGGTTGTTTTGGTGTTTAACATGTGATTATTTCGGCATTTGGTCTTAAGAATGAGACAGAAAACATGCTGACACATCGCAAGCACTTTGTTACACATACACCGTCGGTGGGCTCATTGGTATATTTCTCATTCCAGCCAGTGCACCACGACTGGTATATCAAAGGCCGTGGTATGTGCTATTCTGTCTGTGGCATGGTGCATATAAAATATCCCTTGCTACTAATGGGGAAAATGCAACGAGTTTCCTCTCTAATACAATTATATAAAACATTACCAAATGTTTAATAACCAATAGCCAATGACTAATAAATCAATGTGCTCTTGTGGTGTCGTTAAACAAAACAAACAAACAAACTTACCAACGCTCCAGGGGACGCTTAGTTCAGTCAATATCTCGAGCGCTCTACTGAGGTGCTTCGATCTTAGGATCAAACCTCCTCAGTGAAACCACAAGGTCCCCCCCCCCCCCCGTCTTAATTAATAGTACCCCACGACTGGTATATATATATATATATATATATATATATATATATATAATGCTGTAATATGTGCTGTTCTCTCTGTGGAAAACTACATATAAAAGATCCCTTGCTGCTATTGGAAAACAATTATCAAAATGTTATCAAACATTTGACATCCATCAGCCGATGATTAATTAATGTGTGGTACCGTTAAACAAAACAAACTTTAGGTACTGGTTAGGACAGGGAAACCCTAATGGCCGAGGTGGTTCGATCAGCCAAGCGTCTACCGACTGAGCTAAACTCCGTCTCACCACTTGTATATCTAGCATTCACATTAAACCTTACACACTGAACCTCCTCACACATTGACTGTGACAGCTTTTTGATTTAGCCTTTCAGTTTGGCACACGGACAAGATGGCTTTGTGTACAAATCAATAAGCACAAAATATCGCCGTTAGCCGTACTAGTAGTTTAATGAAGTTTTATATGCCCCGAGTCCGTCTAGGTGTCCAACCATGACTGCACGGTGTCCCAACTCGCGTGACAAACGGCCTGCAGCGTAATGCGTCTGTTTCGGCCAGATGGACAAACATGGCTTCACATTGTATGCATGGCTGGAGCAGTTTGGTTTCCAATTAGTGTAGTAGCTCTTTGACTTTTCACTATGAACCGCTGAAGATAAACAGACTGGCTCTGAATGTGACACCAGTATGTTAGGCTGATACTTGCTTTTAATTTCGAATTTAATTTCGGCCTCGGTGGCGTCGTGGTTAAGCCATCGAACATAAGGCTGGTAGGTACAGTGTTCGCAGCCCGGTACCGACTCCCACCCAGAGCGAGTTTTAACGACTCGATGGGTAGGTGTAAGGCCACTACACTCTGTTTTCTCTCACTAACCACTAACCCACTGTCCTGGACAACAGCCCAGATAGCTGAGGTATGCGCCCAGGACAGCGTGCTTGAACCTTAATTGGACATGAGCATGAAAATAAGTTGAAATGAAAATAATTTATTTCGAAATTTATTTACACTATTTTATTTATTTATTTATTTATTTATTTATTTGTGTGTATTACTTATCTGTCATTGACAGGCTACTCAGACTTAGAGATTGCGTGACCATGGAAGCGTACTTACAAGTTCTATGCAATACGATTACGTCCATGTTGTGCCACATACGTCCACCTCCATTTTTTCATGAACGTAAGTCTCTGATAGGGTCAGATCTCAGGGCAGTCAAAGTTAGAAAGTTTGTTTTCTTTAACGACGCCGCTAGAGAACATTGATTTATTAATCATCGGCTAATGGATGTCAAACAGTTGGTAATTCCAACATATAGTCTTAGAGATGAAACCCGCTACAGGTGTTTTTTCGGTAGTAGCAAGGGATCTTTTATAAGCACCATCCCACAGACAGGATAGCACATACCAGTCGTAGTGCACTGGCTGGAATGAGAAATAGCACAATGGACCCTCAAACGGGGATCGATCCAAGACCGACCACGCATCAAACGAAAGAATTACCACTGGGGTACATCCCGCAACAAATTTCTGATGAGGTGAGATCTCAGGGCTTGACGGCACTGTGATATGAATTGCCGTAGGTCAGAGGATTTATTGATGACAATTGCCGTTGGGTGAAAAAATAAAAAAAAAATTTTTTATTTTTTTTTTGTAAAAGTTATTTGTTTGAAATTGCTACAGCAAAAACATTTTTAAAATGCTGTAGGTAACAAATTATTATGTTCAAGGCCTGAGATATTGTGCTTGGATTTTGTTTATTGATGGTGAGTATCTTTGTATCGAACAAAGTTTAAAGCATGCTGACACGAGCACGCATCTGCGAAACCCGATACCGCCGCATAGCTCTGATACCACCTCATGGCTTCTATACAGCCACATAGGTCTGGTACCCTTTCATAGCTCTGATACCACCTCATGGCTTCTATACAGCTACATAGGTCTGGTACCCTTTCATAGCTCTGATACCACCTCGTGGCTTCTATACAGCCACATAGGTCTGGTACCCTTTCATAGCTCTGATACCACCTCGTGGCTTCTATACAGCCACATAGGTCTGGTACCCTTTCATAGCTCTGATACCACCTCATGGCTTCTATACAGCCACATAGGTCTGATACCCTTTCATAGCTCTGATACCACCTCATGGCTTCTGTACAGCCACATAGGTCTGGTACCCTTTCATAGCTCTGATACCGCCTCGTGGCTTCGATAACAGCCACATAGGTCTGATACCACCTCATGGCTTCGATACAGCCACATAGGTCTGATACCATTTCATAGCTCAGATACCACCTCATGGCTTCGATACAGCCACATAGGTCTGATACCATTTCATAGCTCAGATACAGCCACATGGCTTCGTTACAGCCACATAGGTCTGGTACCCTTTCATAGCTCTGATACCGCCTCATGGCTTCGATAACAGCCACATAGGTCTGATACCATTTCATAGCTCAGATACAGCCACATGACTTCGATACAGCCACATAGGTCTGATATCATTTCATAGCTCTGTTACAGCCACATGGCTTCGATACAGCCACATAGGTCTGATACCATTTCATAGCTCTGATACAGCCACATAGGTCTGATATCACCTCATAGCTTCGATACAGCCACATAGGTCTGATATCACCTCATGGCTTCAATACAGCCACATAGGTCTGATACCCTTTTATAACTCTGATACAGCCACATGGCTTCGATACAGCCACATAGATCTGATACCATTACATAGCTCTGTTACAGCCACATGGCCTCGATACAGCCACATAGGTCTGATACCATTTCATAGCTCTGTTACAGCCACATGGTTTCGATACAGCCACATAGGTCTGATACCATTTCATAGCTCTGATACCACCACATAGCTTCTTTTTGGTAAACATAAACATGTATTTTAACACACTTATAACACTACCCAAAAATAGATAATCAAACATACTTAATATTAAATTAGAGAAATTGAAGTGTTTATACAAAACTCGGTACGTCCAACTTGGGGAAAGTGGAGAAAAACACCACATAAATTGTGTGTTCGATATACTATGCCAGGTGAAACGGACAGCGGTTATCCCCAAATTAACAAAATTCTCTAATTCGGTTGATATAAATCAGTGATTTTAATATAAAATTACAATTTGCTTAAAATTTAAAACATTGTATTTGTCAAATTGATATCTCGAGGACTTGACGAATATTGTAACATCAATCTCCAGTCAATGGTAGCATTGTGCTTACAGTGTTTATCTTGGTGTGTGCTTGAAACTGGCAAAATCTTCGTCTTCTCTGATATTGCATGCATTAATCAGATACAGATGCCATTCTTTTAATTACCAAGTGCATGCGTGTTACTAATTTCCACATACAAGTGCTAATCACCGTGTTGTATAGCTTGAACGAAGACGAAGTACCCAGCAGCTGACATGGTGGAAATAAGACATTATAACCATTTCACAGCTCTATACATCGTTTTCACAGAGTGACCATAGCGTTTATTTATGTCTTAGAACCATTCCACAACTCCATACATCGTTTTCACGGAGAGACATAGCATTTATTTGTGTTTTTTTGAAGAGTTTATTTAATAGTAATATGCTTCATCGTGTCTTTCACAAATATGAGTCTTTCATTGATGTCTACACTATTTTTATTAATAATTTTATAATTTTACATAGATAATAATCATCATATAATTTAGTTCGACATCCAATAGCCTATATATAGTTTTGTATTTTGCTAGAGTGTCGTTAAAATGTTTTTAAAAAAAGTCTTACAATTATCAATGACGTCATTTTCTCATCATGTTACAGTCACAACAAAGGACTAACACCAATCCTAACTTTTACACCTTTAAATTGGTCAACGTAAAATTCCACAGACGTTAATAGTCTTTGTTCTTGATATTATTTCATTTGGTACAACTTTTCATATAATTGTTCTTATAAATAACCTAGTAAATGACGTCACTGGTTTGGTTAACAAAGGCAGTGCTAATAATAAATATACCTGTAACAAAATCCACAATACCACACCAAAGACAGCTAATTACATCGCTACGCTGTTGGTCCCAGGTTTGATTGGTATTGTCTGACCATGTTTTCTTTTTGTCACCGAAATAATTGAGTTTGACTTAATATTACAAACGAACGTGTGATATATTCGAAACACCTCATTGTTAGGTCATGTTATTCCATAGTGATTGGTTTAAGAACCAATCTAGATCAAACAAAATACCTGGATGTTTAATATGTTTAGCACCTTTGGTATAGTGTGCAGTGTGTTTGTTGTCGCGGGTTATTTATATTAGCATCGTATTAACAAGTAACTATTTTCTTGATCAGATATTGGTCTTTTTGTAGCAAAACGGCGAAGAGGTATGTGATATTTGAAAAAGGAATATTAAACTAACAACAAAACAAATACCCCCAACCCATGCATACAATAGCAGGTTAATTGGGTTTATTGTCTATATCTGCAAGAATCATTATAATGATTCAAGTGATTTCAATTAATTTTGTTTTATATATAGATGACTTGCTTTGTATACTCACTCACTCTCTCTCTCTCTCTCTCTCTCTCTCTCTCTCTCTCTCTCTCTCTCTCTCTCTCTCTCTCTTCCTCTCCCCCGTCCCTCTCTCTCCCTCCCCTCTCTCTGTCTGTCTCCCTCCTTCTTCCCTACCCTCTCTGTCTCCCTACCTTTTACTCCATCTCTCTCTCTCTCCCTTCTCTCTGTCTGTCTGTCTCTCCTTCCCTCCCTACCCTCTCTGTCTCTGTCTGTCTGTCTGTCTGTCTCTCTCTCTCTCTCTCTCTCTCTCTCTCTCTCTCTCTCTCTCTCTCTCTCTCTCTCTCTCTCTCTCTCTCTCTCTCTCTCTCTCTCTCTCTCTCTCTAGGGCGGGTTCTGTCTTAGTTGGTAGAGCGCTCGCCTAAGATACTTGGATCGTAGGATCAAAACCACTCGGTGGACCCATTACGTGTTTCGATCCAGAGCCACACAAGTGGTATATCCATACCCTTCGTTTGTGTTGTTTTGTATGTGAACAAAATACATATATAAAAGATCCCTTGCTGCTAACTAAGGACACATTATAGTGGGTTTCCTCTAAAGTCCATATGTCAGAATTATTAAACATCTGACATTCAATAGCCGATGATTAATTAATCATGTACTCTTGTGGTTTCGTCAGATACAAAAACGTTTTCACTCGGATATTTCATTAATTTCATCTCAACTTATTTTTGTGCTTATATCCAATCAAGGTTCCCCTGGGCACACACCTCAGCTATCTAGGTAGTCAGTCCAGGATAGTGTATTAGTTGTTAGTTGTTAGTGAGAGAGAAGAGGGTGTAGTGGCCTTACACTTGCCCACTGAGCCCTTAAGAACTCGCTCTAGGTTGGAGCCAGTACCGGGCTCCGAACCCTGTACCTACCAGCCTGTAGTCCGACTGCTTAACCACTGCGCCACCGAGGCCGGATAATTCAAGTTACGTTCTGTCATAAAATAAAATAAACCCACCTATTTGGTTGAGCCACATTCAACAGTTGTTATTTCAAGGTTGATGTGCGATACACATCTAACAGTCGTACGTTTTTATGTGTGTTGACTGGATGCGTCAACTGAAGCATAGTAGATAAAGCAGGGCGTTAATGTACAGCGTAGTAAAAGTCATCGGCTTGATAGAAAACTGTTACGATATGTTTGATGAATTGCAGACAAACAAGAACACACAATCATCGTATCAGTCTGCACAGCTTGTCGCGTAAATGTTTTTATTGTTGACGACAGAATGACAGTGCCATAGCAGCAGTAATAGGTTTTTTGTACTTTTATGTAGAGAATAATGCCAGTATGAAAAAAAGGTAAATTCGAGTCATCGAAGTTCAATAGAGTCGCTTACAGTTGCAGTATCGCTTCTTCATCCTATTTTGTTTAAACTAAAAAAAGTAAAGTTTGTTTTATTTAACGACACCACTAGAGCACATTGATTTTTTATCTTATTATCGGCTATTGGACGGCAAACATATGGTCATTCTGACACTGTTTTTTTTAGAGGAAACCCGCTGTCGCCACATAGGCTATTCTTTTACGACAGGCAGCAAGGGATCTTTTATTTGCGCTTCCCACAGGCAGGATAGCACAAACCATTATCTTTGTTGAACCAGTTGTGGATCACTGGTCGGTGCAAGTGGTTTACATCTACCCATTGAGCCTTGCGGAACACTCACTCAGGGTTTGGAGTCGGTATCTGGATTAAAAATCCCATGCCTCGACTGGGATCCGAACCCAGTACCTACCAGCCTGTAGACCAATGGCCTAACCACGACGCCACTGAGGCCGGTTTGTTTAAACTAATGCACAATACAAACGCAACTACAGTGTTATTAAACTCGTTTGCGTTGTAACTATCAACGGGTTTCATCAACTGCTTTAATGTAACTCGCAAATGTCTTCGCTATTTTACTAAACCGGTTACTATCTATATTATGTGTAGCTACCAATAATAATCTTGTTATATTAGTAAGTGTTTTGTAGAAAAAACCCCATATATTTTATAATATGGCATACAATAATAATATATTTTATTCTGCTTAAATATTTATTGAATTTTTCAACTTTAATTAAAGTTTTTTTTTTTTTTTCAGTACTGGTATGTGCTTGGTTTATTTGACTTAATATTTGTTATCAGCGTTGGTGAACAAGTTGGTGTTTCAAAACAGAAATGCTTTAAATTGATTACGTAAAGTAACAGACACTAATTAAAAAAAAAACCTACTGAATATTTTTCACTGTCAGGTCAATTTTTGATATTGAAATCAGACATTACTTATATTTTATTGTTCAGAATATCTACCGGCCTCGGTGGCGTAGTGGTTAGGCCATCGGTCTACAGGCTGGTAGGTACTGGGTTCGGATCCCAGTCGAGGCATGGGATTTTTAATCCAGATACCGACTCCAAACCCTGAGTGAGTGCTCCGCAAGGCTCAATGGGTAGGTGTAAACCACTTGCACCGACCAGTGATCCATAACTGGTTCAACAAAGGCCATGGTTTGTGCTATCCTGCCTGTGGGAAGCGCAAATAAAAGATTTCTTGCTGCTAATCGGAAAGAGTAGCCCATGTAGTGGCGACAGCGGGTTTCCTCTCAGAAATCTGTGTGGTCCTTAACCATATGTCTGACGCCATATAACCGTAAATAAAATGTGCTGAGTGCGTCGTTAAATAAAACATTTCTTTCTTGTTCAGAATATCCATTTCCATACATCCGAAGTGTTATGTCTTAGTATTTATAATGCCAAAACAAACATTTTCATTTAATTTAATTTTAAAAACGCACATACCCCTGAGAAGTAACCGATATGGAGACAAGCCCTAGTTTATTTTTAGAGGTTATATCCTCGTTTCAGCGTCACCGACTCTTGTTTCACTCTGTTGTAACTTTATCCAAATGTGTTATAGGTTTTTAGATTAACCGAACTCAGTGTCTATTTTCAAGGGTTCAACCAATTATTTTTCTCAGTGAATATTACCCTGCAAAACAACAGCAAAGAGCAGATTTAACGAGGTAGAGATTACCTACGGCAGAGGTGTTTGAAAGGCGGTGAAAAATGTTTAGTGCGTTTAGCCCTGGGTGATATTTTTATACGACATTCGCAATTTCTAAAGATGACAATACATTTTGGCCAAATACACGCACAACAAAACAGGTACTAGTATATAGAATTAGTCAAAAAGGGTTCACCCATGTGCATGGATGTTACTAGTATATGTATTGTTTGTCGTCCCATTGTTTGTAAGTATCCCAATAATTTCATACGTAAGCAAAATATATATTAGAAAAAAAAGTGAAACACTAGGATTATCAGAAATAAGGAAAATATATTGCATGCCATTCATACTAATATGGATCTGGATATAAGTACATTGGTAAAGATGTTCCATGAAGCTGGTGGCTGCAATAAGAGAATTTATAGGGGTATTTTAGTATGTAACAAAATCACCCAGCCTCCCTGGTGGGACGATGAATTGGAAACACTTAAACATGCTAAATACGTAGCCCTTAGGGCTCATAAAGACAGGGGAGCTGACCTGAACATATTTAGAGAACTGCGTACACACTTTAAGCAAATGTTTAACGAAAAGAAATGATTTATTTTGGAAAACAAAAAGAAAAACTTATTATGGCTAAAAATTCACCAAGGTTATTTTGGAAGATTATAAAAGAAAACACTAAAGGCAAAATCCAGACAAATAACATAACCTGTGAGCAGTGGATACATCATTTTATTTCTCTTTTAGGCACTATGTCTGGGGAAAATGCTTTGGGTATAGAGTCTAGTGATTGTTTATATTTACCTACAGATATATTAAATTGTCCTATTGCTGAAAATGAGATTAAAAGCCAAATTGGCTGCTTAGGCAATAATAAAGCCCCTGGACAGGATGGCATCCAAAATGAATTTTTAAAAACAACAGGTTTTTACCTGTCACCATTATTAACAACTTTATTCAATAATATATTAGATAGTGGATGTTTTCCGCCCATGTGGGCAAAAAGTATAATATGTCCTATATTTAAATCTGGTTCTAGGGACGATCCAACAAATTATAGAGGGATCTCTTTGATTGATTCTTTATATAAAATCTTTATGTCTGTTCTGAATGATCGGCTGCAAAGGTTGTGCAATGAAAATCTAGTGATTGAAGAGTCTCAAGCAGGATTTCGATCTAATTATTCTACTACAGACCATATTTTTACTCTTCATGCGGTGATTGAAAAATATATATATATACATAGAGGTAGATTATACTGTTTATTTGTAGACTTTTCCAAAGCGTTTGATACGTTACAGCATGATGCACTGTTGAATAGCTTAGTTGAAGTGGGAATCTCGGGCAAATTTTTAAATATCATTTCATCAATGTACAGTAAATTACCTTCTTGTGTAAAAACAGTAAATGGTCTTACTGATTATTTTAAGTGTATCATCGGTACGCGTCAGGGGCGTCAAATTTTTATCAATAAATTGAACAGATTCTTCCGAAATTCTGGTAATAATGGGGTGTTTATTACGGCAAATTTGGAAAATATGCACATATTAATGTTTGCAGACGATGTTACGGCTCTTGCCGACTCAAGTTTACAGTTACAGCTAAACATTAAGGTTTTTGAAATTTTTTGTCAAGCTACAGGAATGCGAATAAATCTTGACAAGACCAAAGTGATGGAGGTCGTCTGCGATATTATGAAAAATGGTTTTATAATGGTGTGCGAGTCGAAACAGTATCATTGTATAAATATTTGGGTATTGTGTTTACTCCAAAATTATCCTGGAATAAAGCTCAGCTGTGTCTGGCTGCTCAGGCAAATAAGTCCATGTTGGCACTGTTTAGATACCAAAAAAGGGTTGGAGATATAAGTGTAGCTAATAGCTTTAAAATATTTGATACTATGATAACACCAGTTCTAACTTATGGGTCAGAAATCTGGGGTATTACTAGAAGCAAGGTAATAGAAGCCATTCAGATTGAATTTTGTAAACACCTTTTAAAGGTGGGGAAGTCAGTAAAAAATGATTTGGTAATTAGGTGAGTGTGGAAGAGCTCCTCTCCAACTTATTTACATGACTCGTGCTATCAAATACTGGTGTAAATTAATACAGCTTCCTCTTTTCAGACTGCCCTGACAGAGTTATGTCATGCTTAAGTCTCATGATGATGCAGGTCATACTACTTGGGCGACAGACATTAAAAAAAAAAATTCTTTTCAAATTTGGTTTTGGATTTGTATGGATAAGCCAGGATGTGGGAGACATCAGTAGGTTTATTAATGTATTTAAGCAAAGACTATATGATATTCTACAACAAGAATGGGAATCCTCTATGAGCGATTCAGATTCTTGCTATTATTATAACCAGTATAAATCTCTATTAAATGTTGAATGTTATTTACACATGAATATCCCCTTGAGATTCCAAATTGCATTATAAAAATTTAGATGTAATAGTTTTGGTTTATGTGTAGATACAGGTAGATTTAATAATATTGTATATGAGAGAAGATTATGCACTTTTTGTCAAGATAATAACCAGGTTTTTTTTTATTGAAGATCAGCTCCATGTATTATTTGTATGCAAAAAATATAGTTATTTGAGAAATATGTAAATTTTACTCTTTGTGAAAGTAAATGCTGGTCTGCCATTAACAATTAACTTCATTAATCTGATGTCATCTCAAAACGAAATTTGTTTACTAAATTTATCAAAATTCTTATACTATGTATTTAGATTGAGAATGAATGGTGAACTTTTTTTTACACTGAATATTTATAAATGCACTGCCTTACTATTACTATAATATAAAATTAAATGGCAGACCGTTATGTGACTAAATCATGTAACGCATGCTCTTAAATTGTGTAAAGTGATTGTATTTTGGGCCAGAGGCCTTTTACTGAATAAACTGTCTGTCTGTCTGTCTGTCTGTCAGAAATACATTTAATATAAAGTCACTGATATTTTATGTAGAAACAAATGTATTTAATGTGCGACTGTAGCTATTAAAGGCGCAGACCCTAGTTTCAGCCCTTAACAAATGGACACTAAGTTTAGTTAATCTACAAACCTACAACACATATTTGAATATGTTTATAACAGATTGAAGCTAAAGTCTGTGATGTTTAAACAGGGAAATACCGTCAAAAATAACTAGAACTTGTCTCATTAACCATTACTTCTTAGACAAACGTACGTTTTTAAAAACTAGGCTATGTCGGCAACATCTTAACAATGGCAATAAACTCGGGACAGTCTCTTTAATCACACACATCCTAAAGGAAACCTAGGTTTACAAAAAAGCAGAAGCAATATAGATAGATACCAATTTTACGATCCTTCAATACTGTAATTCTATTGTATGTATAAAAACAAAATTGAACATAAATCCGGAGAAGAAGACCACTAAATCAGCTCGTGGTGTATCCTATGTTTTGCAGCTGAGTAGTGTGATTTGTTTATGTGTTAAACGAGTTGTAAAGCTGTCAAACCGTGTGCTCAGTGACAACATTACTACGTAATCGCACCTGGATGTTGTGTAAATAACACGTGTCTAGGTTCTTGACAGATAGATTACTGTCATTACTTCCTCGTGTTACCCACAACGAGGTTTCGATAGTCGTAAAATTCCGGCATCGCCGCTCCATCTTCTAATGTGAGCGGTATTTTGGTTACGTCATATCCGTGATCACTTGGTGAGGCTATTTCCTGTATTTATTGTATTGCAGCAGAATCTATAATTCCAGTAATAGTCTTTAATGTTTTCTAACTTTTACACCAATTATTCTAAATTCTTGCCGTTTCAGTGTTTTATGTTAATTTTTCTCTGAGATTTTGACCTTAGAATGTCTGCAATTAAGATTTAAAGAGACATTGCTGACTTTGTACAAATTGCAGCCATTGGAAAATATTTCCAGTTAACAGTGATTTTTAGCAATTACAAAGCTAATGACACGAATTACATTTCCTTACTTACAATATTAATGTCTTTATATGCTTATATTCATATGTTTATTGTCGTCTTAATGTTTGTAGAAGTTTGAACTAGATTTTACCGCAGTACAAGCAAGGCCCCCGTTTTACGTAACGATCTTAGCGCTAAGTGCATATAGCAGTAGTAGCTATTTGCTCATGTATCATTTTGTGATCTGAGTTCAAACACAGTTGTTTTCTATCAAAACCTTCATGATAAAATTAAGTCAGTAATTACATTGTTAAATTAGGCCTTAAATTAGGACGCTGATAATTTTAATAAACACAAAAACTAATAGGATTCAGATTTAAATAAAAGATAGAAAAGTAAATTAATATTTGTGTTTCGTTTATTCAGTGTTTGCTTTATGTTATTAAAATGTACTTTCATGTATTATTTCCACTCTAATCATGTGGGATTATAAATTCAGTGTTTGCTTTATGCTATTAAAATGTACTTTCATGTATTATTTCCACTCTAATCATGTGGGATTATAAATTCAGTGTTTGCTTTATGTTATTATCGCCTTTGATTCGTGCGACACTACCTTTATACGCCGATAAAGTATTGTTACTCGTCCTCTAACTATTACCTAATCATATGGAATTATAAATTCAGTGTTTGCTTTATGTTATTAAAATGTACTTTCATGTATTATTTCCACTCTAATCATATGGGATTATAAATTCGTTCATACATCACAATTATCGAAGAACAAGAGCTTTGAAAGATAAATATCTGCATACAGGTTAACGAAGTAAACACATTTTTTTAATGGATTATTTACCAAAATCTAAAATGAAATGATTTGAAATGTATTTAATTAAAATGCTGAACACTGCTCTAGTTGTTATCAGGTTTTTGTACACACCTGTGTACGAATTTTGGTATCGATATTGATTTAAAGATATTTGACTGGCTACACCACGGTGATAACCCAGACACCAATGCAAAACCATCCAATGAAATAAATACAATCAAAATTGCCCCCTCCCCCCCACCCCCCCCCCCCCCCCCCCCCCCCCCCCCCCCCCCCCCCCCCCAACAACAACTTTGGCGTATAGGTTAACCGGAAACTGATTTCTCTGTGACAATTTAACAGCATGCGCAATGGTAGTCAATAAGTTTAAGTTGAATTTTTTTAAAATTTAGTTTAAACTTATACTAGTAAGAAACCGAATACTATACTCCTATCCGTTAGATACATTTATCTTACAACGTATTACTTGTAATTAAAAGTGTATTAAACTCGCTTCTACTCAGGCCCTTATAAGGGCCCCTATGGGCAATCTAGGGAGACATCTCAACATCAGCTAGGTCCTAGCCTCGAGCTACTCTCGACAAACTAAGTTCCAAAACACATATAGCTCCCCTTTTCCATTCGGTGGACCAATCAAAAATGCGTCAAACTTCCTTCATCAAAACTGCGCAACCCTTTCCCTTTGGCATTAATCCTACGGGACATTCCAAATTCCATAACACAAAAACCCACCCTCCGCCTGTTACCAACTCCGGTCGGGCTGCTAGTGCAGGCGGTCCCTTCTCCCACCCACCCAAACCCTTTCCTCTCCTGAACGAGGAGCCGGCCGAGGCTGGCACCTGTGCCCATGACAGGCGTGCGCTAAAACAGCTTGCTCTGAATGTACACGTTAAACCCTATGACCTGACCTGACCTGACCTCGCTTCTACTCGTTTGATACTAAAGACATCGCGTCGTAAGATACACAGTACTTCCCTAATGGCCACCCATGTAATATTCTCTATAACCCACATCTTGTGGTATTAAGTCATTCGTTCATTGCATGCATTATTCATAGCACAAACGTCATAATACAATTCCACTCAAATGTACCAGAACAAAGTTCAAGTAAGTTATATGTATGCGGCCATGTGTTATATTACCAACAGTATCTAGAGCCGGTGTTTTTACGATGGTTACGATAGCCTGTGTTGCCCCACAAACACCGCTACCACCAGTTGTTTCATTGTCAGTGTCACACTGTGAATGAATATGTATGTTCATCTCGACAGAGTTTCCAAGGTTTATGTGTATACTTGCGGCCAAAACGGCAATGAAAGAGGAACGTGCTGTAGATAGTCTACTGTTAGACACGCTTAAGCGACTGTCGCTGTCGAACAGCCCCGCACGGTACCTTTAAATGTCGCATTAATAGTACTGTTGCTCTAAAAGATCAAAAATGGTGATTATAAAAGATATTTTGGTGTTGTTCTTTAGGAGTGTCGAATATATGGTTGCAGCGGGTTTCCTCTTACTATTTAGACCAAGTGTTGCAAGAACGATAATAATGCTTAACACCAAATAGCAGTAGTGAATATTGTGCTGAAGTATTGTTAAACATTCATTTCCTTTCCATTAGCTTAGGTGGCTGCTTTCATTCATTCATTTATTCATTCATTCATTAATCCATTTATTTATTTATTTATTTACTTATATTTGGGTTTTTTAAATTTATTTATATTGATTTATTTATTTTCATATTTTATTTATTTATTTATATATATATATATATATATTTTTAATTAATTTATTTAAATTTATTTATTTATTTATTTATTCATGTAAAATGTTCTTACAATTTAGAATGTATTACAGCATTTGTTTCTGTGCTCTTTCAGAATAAATACTTCTGAATAATGCTGCGCATGGGCAATGTTATGCTTGATACTGCGACGGCGATGGAATGATGTTTCATTGATTGATTTAACTGGCGGCGCTTACCCACCCGGGACAACAGTTATGTGTGTTTTAATGTTCGCGACAACATGCTCTCTCGCCTTATAAGTGATCCGCGTGACTCGCTCGAATCCAGCTGCTGATAATGATGATAGATGTAGACACATCAACGAATCTACCGAACTGAGGGATTGCTCAAAGCATGAACGTATCCATACAGCAAAAAGACATGGATTAAATATTGCAGATTCTGTACGCCGATATCTCTTTTAATATCGCACGCCCTAAGTAGACAAGCGTGCCAGTATTTCATGGGATAAACGTGCAAGTGTGCCAGTATTCCACATACCAAAAATATTATTATTTTTTTTTTTCTTTTTCTTTATGGCACAAAATGTGATAAAAATTTCGCTAACTTCGCGAAGATGCAGTTTCCTTGAGATTTTAGCATCAAGAGTGTTAGTGATTTCGGTGCTGTGTTGAGGAAGCTATGGTCTCGACCGAGCAGTATCCAATGGGTGAGGAAAACACCTATCACTTCAGTGTGAACGAATCTGGTACAGTGTTCGACTACAACATCACCGTGGGTCAGCCGACCCTTGACGTGGCCAAGAAGAACCACACGGTGATGGTGTCGTGCATCATGTTCGGGTCCGGTGTGTTCGGAAACCTTTTGGCGCTAACCGTTCTGGCGACGTCTGCTCCGGAACAGAGGAGGACGTTGTTCTACAAACTGGTCGCCGGCCTGGCCATCTCAGACCTTCTCGGGACCGTGGCCACCTCGCCAGTTGTCATATCAGTGTACATCAACAACTTCAAGTGGGTGGGAGGTTTACCACTGTGTCATTATTTTTCATTCATGATGATATTCGCTAGCTTTACCACAATGTTCATTGTGTGTGCTATGTCTGTGGAGAGATTCATATGTGTTCGCCATCCATATCTTTATCACACCCGATTGACTGCCACCTACGCCAAAATTAGTCTCCTTGGATCGTGGGCTATATCCTTGGTGATGGCGTCCTTACCTTTAATGGGTCTGGGCAAGAATACGTTTCAGTATCCAAGGACGTGGTGTTTCTTCGACTACACTAGCAGGGAGCCTTTGAATATGGTGTTTAATATTTTGTACGCTTCGATAGCGATGATAACCATTGTGGTGACAATGTGCTGCAACCTAGTGGTGACGTACACTCTCCTTCGACTGAGGAGGAAGCAGGGTTTGCTGAACGCCTTGAATGGCACGGCGTCTGGGAAGTACAAGAACAACAACAAGAGATACGCCGAGCTGCAGATGGTCGTTCTGCTCATTGGGATTACCATCGTCTTCACGTGCTGTTATTCCCCACTCATGGTAAGAGATGATCATTGTGTGTTCTTATTCCGCACTCATGGTAACTGACCATCATCTTCACGTGCTGCTATTCCCCATTCATGGTAAGTAATCACGTGCTGTTATTCCCCACTCATGTTAAGTAAGTGATTATCATCACGTGCTGTTATTCCCCACTCTTGGTAAGTAAGAGATTATCATCACGTGCTGTTATTCCCCACTCATGGTAAGTAAGAGATTATCATTACGTGCTGTTATTCCCCACTCATGGTAAGTAAGTGATTATAATCACGTGCTGTTATTCCCCACTCTTGGCAAGTAACTATCGTCTTCACGTGCTGCTATTCCCCAATCATAGTAAGTAATCACGTGCTGTTATTCCCCACTCGTGGTAAGTGACCATCATGTTTTCTTATGACCCACTCATGATAAGTAAGTGATCATCAAGTAAAATATTTGATAATTTCGATACAAGCCTCAGAGGAAAACCTCAACATTATTCTGCTAGCAGCAAGGGAACTTTTATTTGAATTTTCTCACTGATAGGACACCACACACTGCAAAATAAATGGTATACCAGTCATTGGGCACAGATTGGGGGACGGGAAAACACTGAATGATTCGCCGATGGGGTTCGATCCTAGAACCCGATCATATCAAGCATGCTAAACCCTTTCCCTAGGTAAAATTAAAACTTTTAACTAAGCATCCATCAATACACCCATTAGCCGATATATTTTTTTTTTGAGTGCTGAGGTTTTGTTAAACGAAAGTGTGTCTGTGTATCTATTGTTAATATAACCGGCCTCGGTGGCGTCGTGGTTAGGCCATCGGTCTACAGGCTGGTAGGTACTGGGTTCGGATCCTAGTCGAGGCATGGGATTTTTAATCCAGATACCGACTCCAAACCCTGAGTGAGTGCTCCGCAATGCTCAGTGGGTAGGTGTAAACCACTTGCACCGACCAGTGATCCATAACTGATTCAACAAAGGCCATGGTTTGTGCTATCCTGCCTGTGGGAAGCGCAAATAAAAGATCCCTTGCTGCTAATCGGAAAGTAGCCCATGTAGTGGCGACAGCGGGTTTCCTCTCAAAATCTGTGTGGTCCTTAACCATATGTCTGACTCCATATAACCGTAAATAAAAATGTGTTGAGTGCCTCGTTAAATAAAACATTTCTTTCTATTGTTAATAAGATGTTGTATTTTTGGGTTCCCAGCCCTACTGGAATCGGGGATAATGAAAATACAGATATAGCTGCCAAGTCTGCTTTAGATTTGCTTCATTCCAGGGTTGGTGTACCTTACATCAATCTTAAACATGATATTATCCAATATATCCTTTTAACTTGGTAAGATGATTGGAACGGTGCTGTCGCGAACAAACTTCATTATGTCAAGCCGGTCTTGAGAGAGTGTCAGTCCTCCTGTAGGCGGTGAAAGAAGGTTGAAGTAATCTTGTGTCGTGCTCGTATCGGTCATACATATTTGACACATTCATTTATTTTGAAGAAGGATCCCCCCACCTCAGTGTGAAAACTAATTGTACATTGACGGTTCACCACATTTTGGTGGAGTGTAATCAATTTTAACAGATAAGTATATATATATATATATATATATATATATATATATATATATATATATATATATTTGGAAGACAAAATGTGACGGAATTATTTCGATTCCAACCTTAGTTTATTTTGAAATGTTTTTGACATGTTGACTTTTATTCCAAATTTTAATATCCTTACCTGTGATATTCATATACTCCAAATTTTAATATGAGTGTGATATTTATACTTTGCACAGATCTTTACACTGTGTTTTTAATTATATATTAAACCACCTCGGTGGATCCATTCAGCTAATTGTTTTTTTCTCGTTCTAACCAGTGCACCACAACTGGACAAAGGTCGTGGTATGTGCTTTCCTATCTGTGGGGAAGTGCATATAAAAGATCCCTTTCTGCATTAGGAAAATGTAGGGGTTTCTACTAGTTAGAATTGCGAAATGTAGGGGTTTCTACTAGTTAGAATTGCGAAATGTAGGGGTTTCTACTAGTTAGAATTGCGAAATGTAGCGGTTTCTACTAGTTAGAATTGCGAAATGTTTCACATCCAATAGCCGATGATTAATTAACCAACGTGCTCCAGTGATGTCGTTAAACAAAACAAACTTTAATTTTTTTTATATATTGATATTGATCATCAATTCAATCCATTTTTACCATTGTTTGACACTCAATAGCCGATTTATTTTTGTGCTGGGGTGTCGTTAAACATTCATTCATTCATTCATTCATTCATTCATCAAGGTTGGGTTAAATAAAATCTTAGCAAGCTGTTGTGAAACACGCTCTTTTAAAAACCATGTCCTGACAGACAGACATTCAACAACTCGAATATTGTGGTCGAGGAGCAAAGGAATTGGGCAGAATTGGGTTTTTGCGACATAATGGCCAAGCTCTGGATGATGCAGTCCATGGATCGAAAATTTAATAGTGGAAATATAAAATACAATCAAACTTCGTTATCTCGATATTGGAGAGACCGAACCAACAAGTTCAAGATATCTACGGTTCTAGATAGACATAATTTTCCCCTCGAGATACTCTGGACTCTCAAGTTTACAGACGTCGTAATAAATATTGTCGTATCTCTGACAAAAATGTTGCTTAATAAAATAGTAATATAATCACATCTGGTCATGTGAAATTAAATTTATTTTTGAGCGATTATCACTCAACTCAAATTTACAATTTTATCTAATAGAAATAAATAAATAAATAAATATAAGTGTTCGTGATCAGTGAAGGAATTGTGAATGACCAAATATCCTGAAATAAATGAATGTGTCAAATATGTATGACCGATACGAGCATGACACAAGATTACTTCAACCTTCTTTCACCGCCTACAGGAGGACTGACACTCTTTCAAGATGTATTTTTAAAAATAATTTAAAAAAATCTAATATCACCCATGTTCTGGTACGCGCCAAATGGTCACATCAAAACAGTTACTTGAGAGTTTAGATCATACCGGAATTACAGACATAAATATCATAAGCAAAAAGCTAAGTTAAAACAATAATGTTTTGGAAACATGCTATTTGAATGTTTTGTGACATTTGAATAATGAAAAGTTAGTTTGTTGTTAGCGAAAGATAAATCAAGCAGTATACCAGTCTAACACAAATTTAACACCTATTTCGTTTCCAACTTGATTTTCGTGTTTATATCAAATTATCTCTCTCTGTCTCTCTCTCTGTCTCTCTGTCTCTCTATCTCTCTCCTGTATCTCTCTCTGTCTCTCTACCTGTCTCTCCCTCACTCCCTCTCTCTCCCTCCCTATCGTTTTCTCTCTGCTCTTTCTCTCTCTCTCTCTCTCTCTCTCTCTCTCTCTCTCTCTCTCTCTCTCTCTCTCTCTCTCTCTCTCTCTCTCTCTCTCTCTACCTGTCTCTCCCTCACTCCCTCTCTCTCCCTCCCTATCGTTTTCTCTCTGCTCTCTTTCTCTCTCTCTCTCTCTCTCTCTCTCTCTCTCTCTCTCTCTCTCTCTCTCTCTCTCTCTTTCTCTTTCTCTCTCGTAAGGCAAGTTCTAGCTCAGTAGTTAGAGCGCTCGCCTGAGATTCTTGGGTCGTAAGTCTCTTGCACTCGGTCTCTTTATATCAGACTCTCAGTTACAGAAAATTTGGCGTAGTGGTCTTAAAGCATGGAGCCATTAAACGTTTATCTTGGTAGACGCCAATTCTATCAAGGTACTGACCAACTTTGTGCCACCGCTGAAGTGAGTTCATACCAGATCGTTAACGAGATGTGTGGTGCGAAATGACATCTGGTTCGGTACCGCCGCCATTAGGATGTAGCACCACCTCCCAGGAGGGCTCAGGACAACTGCTACTTCTGTTAATGACTTGTGTGGGCTTGCGACACTTTCTGTATCAAAAAGATCAGAACTCAATGGAAATATCACGACTGAACTCATACACGTGTAGAAATCATCATACCGCTCTCGTTGCTGTAAACATCTGTTTGCAAAACCAATTACGACACAATAACAAATTCTAATAAGGAACTGTTCGTTGAATAGCACATCATCAGTACAATACTGAATCAAAGGTGATTAATTGTTAAACTATAATTATAACCATTCTTATACTTGGTGTTTAAAAAATCCCCATTTTATTTAATAATTATATTTAAAGACTGATAAACGCATGCACGTTTTGGCACATATCACGAAAAATACATCGGCTATTGGGTGTCAAACTATGGTAATGCAAACAAATAAAGTGATGATCAACAACAATATAAAAATTTAAGATTTAAACAAAAACACAGTGTAAAGAAATGTGCAAAAACACAAATATAACAGATAGATACTGACTTTTACTCATAACTTCAAGTTTGTGCTGTATTGGCCATTCTAAAAGAGAATGTTGCACCCCTGCACCACGGTGAGGTTACAGTAAGGCAGTGGAATGTACTATGCTGTCTGTGGTATGATACTTATAAAAGACCCCTTGCTGCCAATTGAATAAAGTATGCCAGTAGGTGTGGCACGGTGTTTGCCTCGTTATCTGTGTGGTCATCAACCATTATGCTGTACACCATATAACCGTAAACACCACCACCAACAACAACACCCCCCCCCCCCCAAAAAAAAAAAAAAAAAAAAAAAAAACCCACAGAGAATTGTCGTTAAATGAAACATATTTTTCTTTCTTTCTTTGTCTCTCTTTCTGTCTGTTTCTCTTCCAAGAACTGTTTTTGCCAACTAATAAAATACGCAGTGTTCATGTACAACAGAACAAGATATTAAAACAGAGACACTGTGAACAACTATCAAAGAAGGACCAACTGATAGCGCCCACACATGCTCTTCCTTGTATATTTTCCCCCTAAAATATTTCTTTGATGTTGCCAAGAGTGGGCCAAGTGATTTGCACGCTATAAAGTATCCCATCATATGCTGTGCACTGGCCTAGTTCTGACTGATTGCCGTCTGCGGCGTTTGAAGTCATTACGAACAATAAAAATCCATCTCGGCAACCCAGGATAGCATCAGCAGTGATACACTGATAGTATTTCAGGCCCGTAAAAAGGAGTTTGGGGGGTGGGGGGGGGGGGGGGGCACAATATATAGTAGAGGGAACATTATCTCTAGCTGGGGGCACAGGCCAGATTTTTGACTTTATTTATACAGAGTAGGACCCCCCAAAAACAAAAACCCCAAAAAACACAAAACAAACCCGGAACATTTTTGTCCCAGAGCGGGGAAAGGAGAGAGCTCAGCCCCCTCACTCCCCGGTTTCTACAGGCCTGTATCACTCCTAGTGTTGTTTTGAAACGCTTCTGAAATCGCACAGTAGACAGATGAGGTACAAAACCATTTCTGTCCAACAAATCTTATTAGTAAGCTATATCTATTTTTTCTTCATTTTGCTCTTTACTGAGTGTTAGCAGAAGCCTGTGTTAGAGTAATCATTTCTGACAAAATAAATGCACCTTCCCTCAAGACTCGAGCTTCAAAGCAGCAGGGTTTATCATTGTACCAGCACAGAAACATTCGGTTCATTTGTCAAATATAAATATAGTGATAGAAAGAAATAAGAGAACACACCAACACTAAAACCCTCCCCTATGGTGTCAGTAGGTTAACTGTGTTACTTAACTGATATTTAAGTTCACATTACTGACTTTCAGTTCCACATTGCATCTCTGTATTTCACATAAATTTGGTCTAATGTTAGGCTCAGACCGTCAACTGCCAGCAGAAAGTTGGTCAACTCGACGGTTGCGTTGTAACTTCCCCAACTCCCGACTTACGAAGGGTGCGCTCAGATTAACAACTAATGGGTTTATACAAAGGGAATTGAGTTGTAAGAGCGCTCAGACTAGCAACTGGACAGTCGTAGAAGTCACAGTTGGTAGTCTGAATCCTAGCATAAAATACCGAGTATTGAATACCCCCCAAAACAATTGGGTTTTTTTAAAAATCATTATATTGACAGAAGAGAATTAGGAGCAGAGTATAGTGAATTAGGTGCACAGGGGTGGGAATTCTCCTCGGATCAGCTGTTTTCCTCTCATGGAACATTGCGTTTCCTCGCATTTTAATCGTCCTTTCCTCCAAAATGTGTCAGATGGCACAGATTTTAACCTGGGATTTCAAGAATTTCCTGGACCCCTCTAGATTTTATCTTTTTTACAGTACACCAATTCCCACCCCTGGGTGCAAGGTGTGGCTAAGTGCAAGACGCCCGCGTTAGATTCCTCCGCCCTTGCCCCCTCCGCTAAATTTAAGAATGCCCAACTAACGTGCGATGGGTCGTTAGATTCCTCCGCCCTTGCCCCCTCCGCTAATTTTAAGAATGCCCAACTAACGTGCGATAGGTCGTTAGATTCTTCCGCCCTTGCCCCCTCCGCTAAATTTAAGAATGCCCAACTAACGTGCGATGGGTCGTTAGATCGCCTCTCCGTCTTACCCTTATTTATGTTATTTCTTACACCAAGCAGTGCTTCACACCAAGCAATGCTTCACGAGTCAAAGGCAGTATGTGCTATAGGTAGCACTAAACCAAATAACTTCCGGCTGGATCAAAGTTCGAGGTGCACCGAACGTTTGATAGAGAAATTAACACCACATAAATGTGAGTGTGTTGGGTGTGAAAAAAAGTAGTTTCATCTGGGCTAAAAATGTATGCAATTTTATTTCATCTAGTACCACTGTGTCAAGTAGCCTTGTGCTTGGAACATGTATGGGGTACCTGTAAAAAAAAGTACTAAAATTTTGTGCAAAACTAGGAGTGTTGTAAAAACATCTGGTTATACGGAAAATGAGACTCGAAAGGTACCATTTTCTTCAGTTAATACTTTGAGGTAGGGGTTGTAATACTAATATTTATGGATCATAGTTTGGTTGATATATTGCATATAGTGTTTTTAAGCACAATCGTTAACATGCTAGCCTATGGGATTTTATTTGATATAGTACAACCTATACTGCGGCTGTGAGAAAGTACAATTAAAGGTTCGCTTGTGGGTAATACCAATTAGTGAGAACAAAGTGAAGATTCCTTTCTTCATTAGCGTCTGTCCCGGGCAGGTGACTGGGCGACATGCCGAGAACGACGTGCTCAAGTATCACCAGACAAAGAGTGGGAGAGAATTTTAATGAGTTCCAATGAAAGGAATGTATTTACATATCGGCTCAGCACATTTTAAACTACACAAGCATGTAAACAAATTGACTCTTTTTGAGTTGCTAAGAGTATACATATCGAATTTGAGTTGCTAAGAAAATATATACCGAATGTGATTCGATATATCCATCTAACTGTTGATGGCGATCGAATAGTAGGACCATGCATCATATTCAAATCTAATAGAAATGTAACTGTTCCTATTAGCAGTATTTTTGGACCTAGGCGAATATCATGGATTTTGGTTTTTACAATAGGGTTATTTGATAACCTGAAATATATAATGATGTACGCTTTTGTTGTAATTTTAACATTTTATTTAAATCATATGAGTAAATAAGTAATACACGTAAGTATATTAGTAAGTAAGTAGGCTTACACGTAAGTAAGAAAAGAAGGAAGGAAGGATAGAAGCAAATTTTAAATAGAATCCCACCGACAGTAGGTTCATGCTACACATTCAGAAAAACTGCCAGATACTATAAAACAAAAACCCTCAAAACGTCTTTTGATTTTATTCAGATAACATTAAATTTCCGTCTACGTCTATTAAAAGAAACAAAAACTATTATAAACCTTAAAAACGAGCAGAATTCATAGATTTAAAGCTGATACAGTTTATTTAGTACTAGTGACTCGTGTTAGAATACGTCACAGAATGTCTAACAGTTACAGATTTAACAGCTGAACAAGTTCATTTAGTATCAGTCACTCAATGTTCAACAACAGCGCGCGTATCAACTTGTTAACAACAGGTGTAATTGCGTATCAGTCTAATACACAACAGTCTACTTTATTCGTATTATTCTACTGCTGACAGCTAACAGGTCCTATTGTCATTGTAAACAGTCTTTTCTCTCTTTTTTTCTATATTTAGTGCCAGAACAACTGTTTTCTTTTTCTAACAAGACCGCTAACAATAGGTTTATATAAATAACACTTGTATAATAAAATAAAATAAGCGCTGTTATGCTGCTTTTTCCCAAACCTGAAATATTGGCTATATACACTGGGGGAAAAAAAAGGATTGTAAACAAGGCAGATCTAATACAGTGGTTGTTTATAGTTTATTAATGGCGACAGAGTCGTTTATAACATATTTATGATGAATTTGTTATGGGTTTTTTAATTTGTTAACCAGCTGTGTTGTAGGTATTCATATAGTTCAATATTTCATTACCAGATAACTACTACAGATAATAATGATACAATTCCAGTGTACTGTCAATAACAGGGCTGTTCCAGTATTTTTCACATGAGGTGGTGGAGATGGGATGGAGAGGAGAGCGGGCTGTTCCAGTATTTTTCACATTGGGTGGTGGGGATGGGGGGGGGGGGGGGGGCAGAGAGTGGGCAGTTCCAGTATTTTTCACATGGGGTGGTGGGGATGGGAGGGGGGGGGGGGGGCGGAGAGCGGGTAGCACCGTAATTATTGTTTTGTCTGATTTGTTTACCATATCTTTTTTCCCTGCGTACTCTTTGCTTAAATCGGGGCTTGACGTAGCCCAGTGGTACAGCGCTCGCATGATGTGCAACCGGTCTATGATTGAACACCGTCGATGGACCCATTGAGCTATTTCTCGTTCCAGCCAGTGCACTACGACTGGTATATCAAAGGCCGTGGTGTTTTCTATCATATCTGTGGGGTTGGGACACATACAATATCCCTTGCTACTATGCAAAAACAATGTAGCGGGTTTCCTTTCTAAGACTATATGTCAAAATTATCAAATGGTTGACATCCAATAGCCGATGATAAATAAATTCGGTGTGCTCTAGTGGTGTCGTTAAACAAAACAACCTTGTTCTGTCCGTAGTAGGGGCTGTCCCAGTATTTTTCACGTGGGGTGGGGTGGGGGGAGAGCGGGTCACACCTTAATTATTTTATGTCTGGTTGCTCTGCCATATTTTCCACCCTTTGTACTCATTGATTAAATATAATTTTATTTTTATGGGTGATTGGTATATTAAAAAAATTACTCCCCACTCCCATTGGACTCAATTGTGGAACACCCCTTACGCGCTGCGGCAAGTCCTGTGACATATATGTCCACGAAGGCAAAATGCCTCCGAGCATTGACCCTGATCACAGGTGCAATAGATTGCTGATGATAACTCTAATCATTCTCATTCGCGATTTATCTATTTATATAATAACATAAACGTATAGTTTTTATATTACTTATTATATATTTTATCTTAATAGACACATGAGTTTCATTGAAATCAGACCTTAAAGGTGTATGATTATCAAATTTATAATTGGTAATAAATAATTGTAAATTTGTTTATTCCACACATATTTGTCTATAGTATATCAAAATTGTAATATGCTGACACTCGGCACAAACAATGGCTTTCTAAAAAAGAATCCTGGGAAAATATAGAAATGTTTTTAAAAAAAAAACCCATCTACGTGACAGTCAACAACCAGTTAGTCAACATTAAACAGTGGAAAACTTGTACGCCATAACTGTAAGTGTATTCATAGAATTAATGGTGGAAAACATGTACGCCATAACTGTAAGTATATTCATAGAATTAATGGTGGAAAACATGTACGCGATAACTATAAGTATATTCATAGAATTAATGGTGGAAAACATGTACGCCATAACTGTAAGTGTATTCATAGAATTAATGGTGGAAAACATGTACGCCATAACTGTAAGTGTAAGTGTATTCATAGAATTAATGGTGGAAAACATGTACGCCATAACTGTAAGTGTATTCATAGAATTAATGGTGGAAAACATGTACGCCATAACTGTAAGTGTAAGTGTATTCATAGAATTAATGGTGGAAAACATGTACGCCATAACTGTAAGTGTATTCATAGAATTAATGGTGGAAAACATGTACGCCATAACTGTAAGTGTATTCATAGAATTAATGGTGGAAAACATGTACGCCATAACTGTAAGTGTAAGTGTATTCATAGAATTAATGGTGGAAAACATGTACGCCATAACTGTAAGTGCATTCATAGAATTAATGGTGGAAAACATGTACGCCATAACTGTAAGTGTATCCATAGAATTAATGGTGGAAAACATGTACGCCATAACTGTAAGTATATTCATAGAATTATAATGGTGGAAAACATATACCCGATAACTATAAGTATATTCATAGAATTAAAATGGTGGAAAATATGTACGCGATAACTATAAGTATATTCATAGAATTAAAATGATAGAAAATATGTACGCGATAACTATAAGTATATTCATAGAATTAAAATGATAGAAAACATGTACGCGATAACTATAAGTATATTCATAGTATTAATGGTGGAAAACATATACGTGATAACTATAAGTGTATTCATAGAATTAAAATGGTAGAAAATATGTACGCGATAACTATAAGTATATTCATAGAATTAAAATGATAGAAAACATGTACACCATAACTATAAGTATATTCATAGAATTAAAATGGTGGAAAACGTGTACGCCATAACTATAAGTATATTCATAGAATTAAAATGATAGAAAATATGTACGCGATAACTATAAGTATATTCATAGAATTAAAAGGATAGAAAATATGTACGCGATAACTATAAGTATATTCATAGAATTAAAATGGTAGAAAACATGTACACCATAACTATAAGTATATTCATAGAATTAAAATGGTAGAAAACATGTACGCCATAACTATAAGTATATTCATAAAATTAAAATGGTAGAAAACATGTAAACAATAACCATAAGTGTATTCATAGAATTAAAATGTGAAACCATAAGTGTATTTATAGAATTAAAATGGTAGAAAAAATGTACACCATAACTATAAGTATATTCATAAAATTAAAATTGTAGAAAACATGTACGCCATAACTATAAGTATATTCATAAAATTAAAATTGTAGAAAACATGTACGCCATAACTATAAGCATATTCATAAATTAAAATGGTAGAAAACATGTACGCCATAACTGTAAGTATATTAATAAAATTAAAATGGTAGAAACATGTACGCCATAACTATAAATATATTAATAAAATTAAAATGGTAGAAAACATGTAAACGATAACCATAAGTGTATTCATAGAATTAAAATGTGAAAATATAAGTGTATTTATAGAATTAAAATGATAGAAAACATGTACGCGATAACTATAAGCATATTCATAGAATTAATGGTGGAAAATATGTATGCGATAACTATATTATTAACTTTATTCATAAATTAGTGGTGGAAAATATGTACGCGATAACTGTATTGAGTATATTTACAGAATTAATGGTGAAAAACGTGTACGCGGTAACTATATCCATAGCATTAAAATTTAACTATTATGTTATATGTTTGTCGTAATTAGTCTAGACTATTAACTTAATTAAAGCTATGTTGATAAATTGCTCAAATTAGAGCTGACTGCCGGCGTGTGGGAAAGAACAGTTGTTTTACCTTGATATTCTTTGATCTTTCTTTAGGCGAGTCAGGTTCTTTCCCGACACACGTGTTTGGAATGTAGAACATCTTCAAGTCCTGTATAAAGTTTCATACTTCCTGACAGCGAACAAGCGCAAAGCTAAGGAGATGGTGAGAGTCAAGTTTAACTGCGACCTCACCATCCAATCCAACCTACATGGGTGTAATGCCTCGCAAATTGTGGATTTTGTTTCCCTTTTATTTCTGTTTTTGAGTAATCACGTTTGTGTCGCCAAAGGCATCATACAACATATGGAATGCATTGTTCTTTCTTGTTGGCGGAGAGTAGCCCTGTGGTAAAGCGCTCGCTTGATGTGCGGTCAGTTTGGGATTGATCACTGTCGCTGGGCCCATTGGGCTGTTTCTCGTTCCAACCACTGCACCACGACTGATGTATCAAAGACCGTGGTCAGGGCCGTAGCTACCGGGGAGGGGGGGGGGGGGGTGTGTTAGAAAATCCAGAAAAAATTATAGAAACATAAAGAAAATTCTCTTCTTAACCGTTTAAGGAGTTTTTGACTATTAACTACTCAGTTGCCCCCCCCCCCCCCCCAAACAAAAAATACTAGCTACGGCCTTGGTGGTATGAGCTATCCTGTCTGTGGGATGTGTCATTAAAAAGATCCCTTGCTACTAATACAATACAATACAATACAATACAATACAACAGTACAAAAGTGTTTATTCAACTTTAAGGCCTCCAGCCAACAGTACACCTATTTCATTCAGTTGCATACAAACAAATTTAAATAATATATATAAACGTGGTATATATTCAAGTTTCAATACGGTGTATAAACAATTACGTGTAGTTGCTACTAATGGAACAATATAGCAGATTTCCTCTCTAAGACTGTCAAAATTACCACATGTTTCATATCTAATAGCCGATGATTAATAAATAAATGTACTCTAGTGGTGTCGTTAAACAAAACAAACAATTTTCTCTAAGATTATGTCAAAATTACCAAGCGTTTGACATCCAATAGCCGATGATTAATAAATCAATGTGCTCTAGTGGAGTTGTTAAACAGAACAAACTTTAACTTGGTTCTTTCTTGCAAAACTAATTCCTATATCTATAAAAACTATATCTATCTGCTGTTGAATGGTGAAGTATCATTGCCGGGATACATATGTGACATGGAAAGTTAAGGCTTGTTTTGTTTAACGACACCACTGAAGCACATCGATTAATTAATCATCGGCTATTGGATGTCAAACATTTGGTAATTCTGACTCGTAGTCATCAGAGGAAACCCGCTACATTTTATTTTCCAATGCAGCAAGGGATCTTTTATATATACTCTCCCACAGACAGGAAAACACATACCATGGCCTTTGTCCAGTTGTGGTGCACTGGTTGGAACGAGAGAAAAAACCAATCAGCTGAATGGATCCACCGATGTGGTCCGATCCTGCGATGCATGCACCTCAAGCGAGCGCTCAACCCACTGAACTAAATTCCGCCCACATATGTGACATGGATGGCAAATAACAAATCAAAGAATGCTACACCCCATTTACTTCAACACGGAACATTAACGATTATTTACTACCGCTCAGTCGATAGTCGATAACCGTGCGTGCGCATGTCAAACCGCATCAACAGGATGTAAAAACCTATATTTCTGTTTTCTTTATTGGTGGACATCTCGATTGCTGACTATTAAAACCCCCACAAACAAACAAACAAACAAACAAAAAGAGTTCGGACTACAGATATATACATAGTTGTTTTAAAGGGTATCTAACGAGCGAATGAGTATTCGAAAAGTTTTAAAATAAATTTAAATGCCTTTTCCAACTGAAACCTATGTACGGTCATATTGCTTATAGTTAACTTCAGGTTCAGTCAAGTCAATTTCAGGTTAACTTGTACGTCACAGTCATCGATTCGACTGTGCTTTTTTCATTGGATGGTATGGCATTGGTGACCTGGTCAACACCTTGCAGCAGCCAGTCGTAGCAGCCAATTTATCGAACGTGTATGTGTTAACGAGTATGTGTTATCAAAAATAAACTAACGGGTGTGTAAATATATATATATATATGTATGTATATATATATATATATATATATATATATATATATATATATATATATATATATATATATATATATATATATATATATATGTAGCAATTTCAGGACATACTGTTTCTTGCGGAGATTGATATTCCGACCAAAAGTTCACCATGTTAAAAAAAGACCTTAAAGTTAGTTTTCTTTAACGACACCACTAGAGCACATTGATTTATTAATCACTGGCTATTAGATGTCAAACATTTGGTAATTCTGATATACAGTAGTAAAGGATCATTTAAATGCACCATCTCACATACAGGATAGCACATACCACGGCCTTTGGTATACCAGTTGTGGCGCACTGGCTAGAACGAGAAATAGCACCGACGTGGATCGATCCTAGAGCGACCGCGCATCAGGTGAGCTCTATACCTCTGGGCTACGTCCTGCCCCGTCCCCGTTGAACGCCTGTTTATACTGCATGTGTTTCACGCCCAATGAAACGGTGTTATGTGCACGCACTAATAACTTATAACCTCTTCAATGAGTATAACACACACACTTTACGCAGTTTTATGGACTTAGGTGAACCTAGCTTAACATAGATTATGCAGGGTTTTTTTTTCCTAAAGGAATGCAACTTACGGTACATTAATTTTTCAACAAACTGTTTTAATCTTTGAAGTTACTCTACATTAGCCAATGGCATTAACAGCACTGGCGTAGCCAGGATTTTAGATTAGGGGAGAGGGGGTAGGGGCAACCCACTATTGGAGGGGGGAGGGGTGCAACCCACATTATGTATGTATGTATGTATGTATGTATGTATCATATGTATGTATGATTTTATAAAATTTAATACAGTAAAAAAAAAAAAAAGGTTCAATAGCGAGGGGGCATGGCCCTTGCAACCTCCCCACCTCTCTACGCCACTGAAATTTAACAGGTCGGCCACGTATGCGTTGTGCAATGTTTTTTTTGTAAAGCACTCATAGTTTTTCATCACTGTCGGTAGTTGGTTTACCCGATCGACCCGTGCTGGTTCTAATTATGTGTGAAAGGTTGGCTTGTTTTTAGCGATTCATTTAAGTGACCCAGGTGAACTTATTAGAGTAACTGTTTGCTCGGTTCCTGAAGTACAAAGAACTGCAGCACAGGTGTATGTATAATGTAACACAGAGGTCTGCATACATCTTGAGACAGTTTGATAATGGTTGCAGTGCACCAAATTGAATGCTTCCTGCCCGATACCAAATCAGTTTCCATTGGCGGCAATGTTAACATTGTCGATTACAATTAAAGGGACTGACCTGAATTTGCTTCCATTGTATGATCTTTCCAATTAGCAGGGTTTTTTAATGACGAAAATTACATATTAAATATATTGTGTTTGTTTAGAATATCAGAGTCAGTCTGTACAAACAAGGTGTTTGTTGTTTTCCTAATGTTTGTAGTAGTTCAAACCGGATTTTACCTCCAATAATTTCGTACAGACGAAAAAATGTGTTACGAAGTGAAAAGAAAAATGCTTTGTACAGACATTAGCATACGACCGCACTTTATACTGTGGTTTTACATAATTGTATAAATAATATTGCCATATACATGTACTTACCTTTTCCGACAGCCAATAACCGATGTGTATTTTTTGCTGTGGTGTCGTTAAACATTCATTCATTAACGACCGCAAATACATTGTATTTACAGACACTGGTATTCTAAAGAAGAAAATATATTTAATATGTAATTTTAGTTGACTGAAAGACTTTGTCAGTCGGAAGCATCTTACAATGGCTACAAACGCAGGAATGTCCCTTTAATAGAAGCAATGTATCATTCTATTCGGGATACCTCCAAATTATTATCATGAACATGACCATCATCGTCATCATCATCAGCATCATCATCATCATCATCGTCATCATCATCATCAACATGTTCGTCGCGGTCACATTTGTGTTCATCAAAATGAATCAAAACGTGTGTTCCTCCTCCTCCTCATCATCATCATCATCGTCATCAACAACAACAACGACATCGCCATTTTCTGTTTTTGTCTTCTTCATCTTCTCTGTACGATTCAACTCTTTTCTGTAGCCAAACATCACTGGGTCATCATAACAAGTATCAATCATAGTCCGGTGTCGACTCGTTGTTAATTCAGGTCTGTAGAATATGCGCGATTAATGAGCGTGATTTCGTATGCACTTAGGCAAATGAGGCATTCTGGGAATAGGACGACGTGGATGCCATAAACCAGTCACGATATTCACACGAACCTCACGAACACATTCAACACAAACATTCGATATGTGATGGTGCTAAAACCTACATATCGTCGTAACGCATGATCATTCGTTTTACGAATCAACACTCGTTTACTGAATAAATCAACAGTTGGTTACTGAATCGACACTCGTTAAAGGAATCAAAACTCGTTTAACGAATCAAAACTCGTTTATTGAATAATTCAACACTTTGTTACTGAACCAACACTCATTAAACGAATGAACTCTCGTTTAACCAATGAACACTCATTTATTGAATGAATACTCGTTTACTGAATCAACACTTGTTAAACGAATGAACTCTCGTTTAATATGTCAACAGTCGTCTGATGAATCAAACTTGTTTAATGTATGAACACTCGTTTTAATGGAGGAGCATACGTTCACTAGATCAACACCTGTTCATTGAATTAACATTTGTGTTGATCACAATGAATCAAAACTTGTGTTTATCATAGTGATTCTGTAGCACATTTCCATCGTCATGAATCAACATTTTAGTTGATGAATATGGTAATCAGCACTCGTGTTAGTGCTAACAAATCAACACTATGTATTTTGTAATTAATCAACATTTGTCTTTGTGTAATCCATGAAACAAACGTTTTTATGATAGCGAATCAACATTTGTGTTCGTGTTATGGGAATGAATCAAAACATGTCCGTTTTAATTAATCAACACTTGTGTTCCTTATAATGAATCAACACATGTGTTCCTTATAATGAATCAACACATGTGTTCCTTATAATGAATCGACACATGTGTTCCTTATAATGAATCGACACTTGTGTTCCTTATAATGAATCGACACTTGTGTTCCTTATAATGAATCGACACTTGTGTTCCTTATAATGAATCGACACTTGTGTTCCTTATAATGAATCGACACATGTGTTCCTTATAATGAATCGACACTTGTGTTCCTTATAATGAATCGACACTTGTGTTCCTTATAATGAATCGACACTTGTGTTCCTTATAATGAATCGACACTTGTGTTCCTTATAATGAATCGACATAATATTAGTCAATATAGACTAATGGGCCCTATTTCTCGTCACAGCCAGTACACCACGACTGGTATACCAAAGGTCGTGGTATGTGCTATCCTGTCTGTCGGATGGTGCATATAAAATATCCCTTGCTACTAATGGAAAAATGTAGCGGGTTTCCTCTCTATGACTGTGACATCCAATAGCCGATGATTAATAAATCATTATGCTTTAGTGGTGTCTTTAAACAAAACAACCTTTTTTTATAACCTTAATTTAGACTTTTATTTCTGTATTTGTTTTTCAGATCTACGTGTTCCTGTGTCAGACGAGCCTGGTGACTCTGTTCAACACGGACAAGGCCATGCTGCTGATGGTTCGGTTCGCGTCCTTCAACCAGATCCTCGATCCCTGGGTCTACATCCTCTTCAGACGTGAGCTGGTGTGGAAGGTGGTGCACGCGGTCAAATTCCTATTGCGCATTGAAAACAGTCAGGACAACCTTGACCTTACTCGGGTCAAGAAGTTGGACGACGACTCATGTTGTGCATTCTGTTTGCACTGTCTCTGTGAGCCGCCCGCCAAGGGAGGCAACTTCTACGCGTCCCGACCAAGTATGAGCTACACCCGGTCGCCGTCGTACATACGGCGTCTGAGCGGGGAGAGCATATACGGCAACGGGAACGTTTCGTCCAAACTCATCATCAAACCTCCATCCCCGCAAGACGCATTTGTTTTGAAGAATTTCACACCGGTCGAACAACCAAACACATAAGCGTGCCAACTAAATACGTGTATATATGGAGTGCGAACTCGAATTGCCAACTAGATATATGTGGAGTGCGAACTCGAAATGCCAACTAAATATATATGGAGTGCGAACTCAAAATATAAGAGTGCCAACACAGAATACAGAGTGCAGACTGGACACATATCTTAAAACTGATTTAAATATCAGAGCCTTTTTATTTAATTAAAAAGCTCATTGGTGATATGCATTTATGATTTAAGAAAATATACATTTATTTGAAAATTTAATCGGACGTTGAAATTGTTGTGTGCGTCCCTCTCTCCATATATGCGTGTGCGCGCGTTTGTCTTAATGAGAACGAAAATGTTATGTTTGAAAGAGAGAGAGAGAGAGAGAGAGAGAGAGAGAGAGAGAGAGAGAGAGAGAGAGAGAGAGAGAGAGAGAGAGAGAAGAAGAAGAAGAAGCTGATTAATGAGAAACAGACAGAGAGAGAAGGATAGATAGAGAGAGAGAGGCGTGAGAGAGAGAGAGAGAGAGAGAGAGAGAGAGAGAGAGAGAGAGAGAGAGAGAGAGAGAGAGCAAACGACACAGGGTATAATAATGTACATGTAAAGACAAATTAAGATGGCTGAATATAGCTATATTAGCAGAAAATTGCCAAATGTATATACAATAAAGTTACACCTGTACGTACAGGTACTTGTAGCCACTCGTTATTTTCTCTGCTGAAAATTTAAGTCCGCCATAAAACATAACAGTTGATATCAATGATATTTAGAGGATACTCCATGAGTGTCTTGTGATATCATAATTTATCAGCACAAGTTGATAAACGTATGAAATCCCAGGCTTGCCGAGGATTTTTATACTTTTATCAACGAATGCTGATAAATTATGATATTAAAAGACACGAGGAGGGTATTCTTTTTATCATCCATTATCATTCTTTTCATTTGCGGCAATTGTAAACAATATCCGTAATGTGGGTTGAATGTCACTGTATTTGGCAGCGGTAGACTCGTTAACTAGCTGAACGACAGTGGCGTGACGTCATCAATTATAGATTTAGAGCTGAAAAATACAGTGACGTAATAAAAGAAGCGATATCTCCTTAGAGAATATCGCAGGAGATATCGCAAATTATAATACCAGCGATATCTTACACGAAAGCCTTTAATGGATGATAATATTTGATATTGTATATATGATCATTAAGTCATATCCCCAGTGTCCTGTGCAAACCTTGAATCTCTATTTTTTATCTTCCATATATTTGTATTTCTACTGAACAACAAAGGCAGTTCCATGTCTTGTGCAAGCCATGTAAAATGCACCATCTTGTACTAATATTTTTCTTTTCTCTTATTTATCCACCTCAACAAAAAGGTATATGTCACTGTGTCAGGATGCGCAATAGTTTTTCATTTCCCCCGAAAAAATTGCAAAATGCAGATACGAAAATTGCACAAGACACCAACGATATCTTATAAACCGTATCTCGCATACGAGTGAATGTGAAATTATAGGAACACGCCAACAGCTAATCTGAGAATTTGTCTCTGACCTGAGAGTATCAACGCAAACACTTCTTGACAGAGAGATTCTCGAAATACTTCACTCCCATCTTGACATTTCGTTTCGTCTTATTGTCACGGAAGAAAATAAATTGTCTTCAAAGGATGGTTTCGTTCATACAAACACACTGAGACGAGAGAGAGAGAGAGAGAGAGAGAGAGAGAGAGAGAGAGAGAGAGAGAGAGAGAGAGAGAGAGAGAGAGGGGGGGGGGGGGGGTGGGGTGGGGGGGGGGGGGGGGGGGGGGGGGGGGGGGGGGGAGAGAGAGAGAGAGAGAGAGAGACCCCAAAACAAAAACAAACAAACAAACATGATTTTAAAATATATCTTAGCATAGACAGAATCCAAAAGATATTTTTATAAAAAATTTTTTACTAAATTAATTATGCTAGATATAGTGAAATGACCTTCTAATCAGGGACGTACTCAAACTAAAATAACTGGGTGATGGCAGGGTGCAGTAAAAAGGGAGTTGTGTCAGAATAATATAGGGTCTTCTCCAGCACAACAAAAAGGACACTTCTATACTAAAAAAACAGTTTTGGTAGTTGTTTTCGGGGTGGAGGCAAGATACGAACCTGTAGCACATACAATACAATATGTTTGATAATATATACCTAAAGAAACAACGTATGCGTCTCTAGAAGGGACCGACGCCATATAACCGTAAATAAAATGTATTGAGTGCGTCGGTAAATAAACCATTTCCTTCGTTCCTCTAGAAGGGCATGTGCATGTTATATTTCATTTCAACTTATTTTCGTGCTTGTGTCCAATTAAGATTCAAGCACGCTGTCCTGGGTACACACCTCAGCTATCTCGGCTCTCTGTTCAGGACAGTGAGTTAATTGTTAGTGGTTAGTGAGAGAGAAGAGGGCATAGTGGTTTTACACCTACCCACCGAGTCGTTAAAACTCGCTCTGGGTAGGAGCCGGGATGCGAACCCTGTACCTACCAGCCTTATGGCTTAATTACGACACCACCGAGGCCGGTGCATGTTATAAAGTATCTCGACAATTGCGAATAATAGATAACTCTTTTTGAAGAAACACGGCTTTGTCATTCAGATGTGTGAAGGCAGTCTTAGAAGTGGCAGTCCTCTAGGCAAGACAAGAAGAAAAATGTGTCGTGCTGAAGAATGGCTGTCCTCATATACACGAAATATCTGACGGTGATTTATAGGAGCACACTATATCTATATCACAACTCTATCGAACCTCGTTTAACTTCACAATATGTGAAAATATATTTAAAGTAACAAATAATATTCATGAAAAATTACATCGTCTTTCTTTAAGCCCCTTGTTTTATTTTGTTTATTTTTATTTTATTTATTTTAGGTGGGTTTTTTTGTGTAGCATGTAAAAAAAAGAAAGAAGATCGAAAATTGTGAATTAAAGAAATAGATACATTTTAGGTACATACAGTCTGAAAAATTCACGCTCTTTTACCGCTGTTTATGAATGCAAATGGTTTTATCATTGCAAATAAGATCAATATAAATCGCTGGAAGAAAAATTAATATATTCGTGTATATTAAACAATGAGAAAGTACTGAACTGGAAACGTGGAGCTGCAGTTTATACATTGTAGAATACTGGAATGTTTATAAATGTTTCTGACTAGAATGGGTTGCTGTGGAAATAAATGCTGATTACGTATTCATGAATATTTAAAACGGTACTGGAGATTCTTCTTGTTTGGCGGATCGACACCGAGACTGTTGGGGATCTCTCTAGATGGTTTCCAGCTACCACATTTACATTTATTACTAATAAGAGAAGAATCTAGTTCAGACATAACCTTTATGATGAAATTCAATAAGACTTATTTTTTTCAATGACAAACGGAATATGTCGTGACACGTGAATACCAAATACAGAGAAAAGTAATACGTCTCTATATTCATACTTGTAAGCTTGACGTTTAAAGTACAGTTCAATGTTCTTACTGTGAGCTTGACGTTTAAAGTACATGTCATTGTTCTTACTGTAAGCTTGACGTTTAAAGTACATGCCATTGTTCTTACTGCAAGCTTGACCTTTAAAGTACATCTCAATGTTCTTAATGTAAGCTTGACTTCTAAAATACGTTTTAATGTTTGTTTTTATCGTAAGCTTGACGTTTAAAATACATTTCAACGTTCTGTTCTTACTGTAAGCTTGACGTTTAAAATGCATCTCAACGTTCTTACTGTAAGCTTGACTTTTAAAATACATCCCAAGAGAGTATACTATCAGTGTATCACTGCTGATGCTATCCTGGGTTGCCGAGATGGATTTTTATTGTTCGTAATGACTTCAAACGCCGCAGACGGCAATCAGTCAGAACTAGGCCAGTGCACAGCATATGATGGGATACTTTATAGCGTGCAAATCACTTGGCCCACTCTTGGCAACATCAAAGAAATATTTCAGGGGGAAAATATACAAGGAAGAGCATGTGTGGGCGCTATCAGTTGGTCCTTCTTTGATAGTTGTTCACAGTGTCTCTGTTTTAATATCTTGTTCTGTTGTATTTGGCTCCTGTTTCATACATGTATATGAACACTGCGTATTTTATTAGTTGGCAAAAATAGTTCTTGGAAGAGAAACAGACAGGTTCAGTCAGAAAGAGAGACAAAGAAAGAAAGAAAAATATGTTTTATTTAATGACAATTCTCTGTGTTTTTTGTGTGTTTTTTTGGTGTTTTTTGTGGGGTTTTTTTGTTTCTTGGTTTGTTTGGGTTTTTTGTTGTTGTTGTTGTTGTTGTTGGTGGTGGTGGTGTTTACGGTTATATGGTGTACAGCATAATGGTTGATGACCACACAGATAACGAGGCAAACACCGTGCCACACCTACTGGCATACTTTATTCAATTGGCAGCAAGGGGTCTTTTATAAGTATCATACCATAGACAGCATAGTACATACCACTGCCTTTGTTACCCTAGTTGTGGAACACCGACCAGAACCAGAAATAACCCAATGGGACCATCAACGGTTCGAGCGCTTTACCGCCGGGCTACGTCCCACCCGAGTAGACGGAGCTAAACACGAGAGAGAGAGAGAGAGAGAGAGAGAGAGAGAGAGAGAGAGAGAGAGAGAGAGAGAGAGAGAGAGAGAGAGAGAGAGAGAGAATTGGATATAAACACGAAAATCAAGTTGGAAACGAAATATGTGTTAAATTTGTGTTAGACTGGTATACTGCTTGTTTTGCGACAGCATATTGATTATTTTATCATCGGCTATTGGATGTCAAACATCAAACGTAGTCATCAAACGTAGTCATCAGAGGAAACCCGCTACATATTTCTTAATGCAGCAAGGGATCTTTTATATGAGAGGGGCGGGACGTAGCCCAGTGGTACACCGCTCGCTCGATGCGCGGTCGGTCTGGGATCGATCCCCGTCGGTGGGCCCATTAGGCTATTTCTCGTTCCAGCTACTGCACCACGACTGGTATATCAAAGGCTATGGTATGTACTACCCTGTCTGTGGGATGGTGCATATAAAAGATCCCTTGCTGCTAATCGAAAAGAGTAGCCCACGAAGTGGCGACAGCGTGTTTCCTCTCAATATCTGTGTGGTCCTTAACCATATGTCCGACGTCATATAACCGTAAATAAAATGTGTTGAGTGCGTCGTTAAATAAAACATTTCTTTCTTTCTTTTTTATATGAGAGAGAGAGAGAGAGAGAGAGAGAGAGAGAGAGAGAGAGAGAGAGAGAGAGAGAGAGAGAGAGAGAGAGAGAGAGAGAGAGAAGAGTGAAAATGAAAGAAACAAAAGACGGTGAGGGAGACAACGCACTGCAGGCCGTGTCTTTCGAAAAGAAGCAAGCTTTCTACAGATAGGACAGTACATGCCACAACTTTTAAAATTAGGGACAGTACATACCATAGACTTTTATGTACCAGCTGTGGAGGAAAAACCCTGAGGCTATTAAGGGATTGGTCCTCCGACTCGTGACACCTCAATCGAGTACTTTAGCGATGGGCTACACCCTGGCTCATAAACCATTTGATATACAAGATCATGATGTGTAAAACAATGGAATTAGAGCCTCGAACAACAATAAATATCTAGGACAGTCAGACGGACAGACAAGCAAACACACACACACACACACACACACACACACACACACACACACACACACACACACACACAGACACACACACACACACAGACACACACATACACATACACACACACACACCACATACACACACACACAAGCAGTAAAACAATGTTGAAAGAAAGATACATATATTTTTTAAAAACCTATCCTGTTACTTTAGAAAACACGATTATTTCAATATTTGTGTTAAAAATATAACTGTTTGTAATATATTATGTCATTTGTGCCATTCCAGCCACTCCTCAAAACACTTACACCAGCACCTACAATCCAGAAATCACTCACAATGTTCATTAAAAGGAGATAATTTTGTTAAGATCAGGTCCTTGGTGCACAACAAATCAAATTTAACACCAAAATATGGTTCCTTAAGATCTTTCTTCACAAAACAGAGCATTCTAGTCTACACTATACCAGCAAGTCTTTCCAACACTAGAATGAGACCATTTGTGTGTACTACTACTACTACTACTAAGTACTACTGCTACTACTAAGTACTACTTCTACTACTACTACTACTACTACTATTACTACTACTGCTACTACTACTACTACTACTACTACTATGTACTACTACTATTAAGTACTACTACTACTACTACTATTAAGTACTACTACTACTATGTACTACTACTATTAAGTACTACTACTACTACTACTACTATGTACTACTACTATTAAGTACTACTACTACTACTACTACTAAATACTACTACTACTACTACTACTAAGTACTAAGTACTACTACTAAGTACTAGGTACTACTACTACTACTACTACTAAGTACTACTACTACTACTACTCATGATGATGTTAATGACGACGACGACGACGATGATGAAGAAAAGTTTTGTTTTGTTTAACGACCCCACTAGAGCACATTTGGTAAATTTGACACAGTCTTTGATAGGAAACTCGCTACATTTTTCCATTAGTAACAAGGGCCTTTGATCCACCAATTGTGGTGCAGTCGCAGGAACAAATATGTCATCATCAAATTACACCATTATCTATGAATAATACATGAAAATTTCATGAAACTACCATGGGTCAACATCGTATTAGCCATTTCGACCTTAGAAAATATTAAAATAAAAAAACAAGAATATCAGTAGGGATTGGATTTCTAAATGTGGGTTTTAGGTTTCCACAACGTTCAATATTTATTATAATGGGCATCGATGAGACCAAGAATTCAATTTTTTATATTAAGCATTTCATGTTTTTCTTCTCAGATTCGACTTTAAATAGTATACTCGTTTTCTTGCCATATCGAAAACAGACAGCAAAACAATTTTGTGTAAATGAATAACTGAATGAATGAATGTTTAACGACACCACAGCACGAAACATAATTTCTGTGTAATGATTATTCAATTCACAGATCACTGCGTAGATTTTGAGCATTCTGATAATCTGTTCGATTATTTAACTTTTTTTCTGGATTCTGACAAAGCGTTTAAATGTTGTAAGCTTTTTTATTTAAAAAATGGTGTTACAGGTATACGGCCTTGATCACGTATTGCGGTTTTGTCGTTCAGGTTTCATGAGAATCACGTACCTGAAGTATCTGTGTGAAAGCGACATTTGACACTTCACATTCTGTACCGACTGTTTCAGCAGTATGTTTTTACCTTTTTCATTCCTTTGTTGTTTATTCAGTGACAAGTCTTGTTTAACCGCAGTTTGGGTTGCATCATCTGGTATTTATACAGGTCACTACTGGGACCCCAACTCACGTGGCATTTCCATTGGCAAGTTAAACGTCGCTGGGAAAAGACTAAACGTATTTTAATTGCATTTACGTACGTTAATTTCAAAGCTTTAAAACACAGTGTGATGAACTATCAGTAATAGTTTATGTTTTCTGATGAGGAAAGTTGACGGCATGTGTAATGTACAAGAAAAGACTAAACGTATTTTAATTACATTTACGTACATTAATTTCAAAGCTTTAAAACACAGTGTGATGAACTATCAGTAATAGTTTGTGTTTTCTGATGAGGAAAGTTGATGCGATGTGTAATGTACAAGACATGACCTATAGAGCACTCGATATTTCACTGGCAATTTAAACTTCGCTGGGAAAAAACTAAAACGTAATTTTAATAACATATAAGTGTGTCAATAACAAGACATTAATCAGATATCAGTAACATGTTGGGTTTTGGGTTTTGGGTTTTGTATGAGGAAGGTTGCCACGGTTGTGTTAATATCAAGACTTTAAAACAACGAGTTATCACTACTAGTTTTGTTTTCTGATCAGGAAGGTTGCCAGGATTTGTGTGGTGTGCAAGCAAGCAGTGACCTGACATCGTCTGTCGACAATAGATGTATTTCAAAGGTCTCCATCGACGGTGGTACACTACTGGGGGGTGAACTTTACAAATGCATACCATTTGTCCTCACAGAGCCACGTTGATACATAAAGCAGAATTAGCGATGTGTTGTATGTGTAACACATGTTACGTCTGATACTCGTTTCCTTTTCGTCTCTACCAGACGTCTTGCCATGAAACAACAAATGAGAACAAATTCTGAACATTTAGACCCAACAGAAATTAATAACAAGACCGACTCTGGAGCATTATGGAATGCAATTCACGTAAATACATCTACATCAACTAATTTTAACGTTTGGAATGAAGTTCAGCTGAACACATCTGCAGACACCAACTTTGAAGTATTTCGGAATAGTGATCAACTGAACACATCTTCAGTCGTAAATTCTGAAGTATTTCTGAATGACGTTCAACTCAACAAATCTTCAATCGTCAACTCTGAAGTATTCCGGAATGAAGTTCAGTTAAACACATCTATTAACATGACTGAGCTTAACACAACGTTATTCGACACTCCGACTGGAAATCCTCTCATTGTTATAACTGTTCCGTTGCTGATGTTCATCAGTGGAATCGTCGGCAATGTCTTAGCCCTGATGGTACTCTGTCGATCAAATCGGGACCACAGACGAAACGTCTTCTTCAGGTTGGTTGGAGGTCTTGCTTGCACGGATCTGTTCGGGATTTTAGCCCTGTCCCCCGTGACAATCTGTGTATATGCAAACGGAAGGAAATGGATTGGAGGACAACCCTTGTGCCATTATTTCAGTTTCTTTATGATTTTTGCAGGAATCGCTACAGTGTCCATAGTTGGTGTTATGGCATTCGAAAGATACGTAGCGATATTACAACCTTACAGTTACAATACCAAGTTTACTCCAGGCAAAGTTATATATATTCTGGTTACAGTTTGGATTTTATCCGCCTTTGTTGCTTGCCTTCCTTTTCTTGGACTTGGCAGAAATGTGCTACATTTTCCAGGAACGTGGTGTTTCTTTGACTATCATGGAAACGGGTTAACAGACAAAATATTCACCTATTTGTATACTTTCTTTGGATTATTTGTGATTGGTGTCACTGCCATATGCAATACAGCTGTCATGTTTGTACTTGTTAGAATGCGCCACCTGGTGAAGAAATTGAATAAACATGGCAGCCACGCTCAGGTTGATAACGAGGCTCATATGATAATATTGCTTGCTGGGATTATACTGGTATTTGCTACCTGCTACGCCCCTTTGATGGTAAGTATAGTGCTGGGAAATGGTTGGAATTACAACCGATCAACTGTCGATTACACAATCGGTTAGACTTATATGTACATGAGAAGGATTTGATAATAAGAACCATGCATCTATTGTCATATTCACCGGGGTGGACCTTATTGATGGCTTTTTGTCTGTCTGTCTGTATGTCTGTATGTATGTATGTACTATGTATATATGTATAATATGTGTTTGCGTGTGTAGTATTCTTCGAAGCGACTTTAATTGAATTTCCATACGAGTCCTGTTGTATACTGCGTTATTTGCCTGTAATTAAAAACAAAATTCCGAAGATGTAATAAATTATAACTGCTATAGGTGCGTGATTATCTGGAGGCTGGCAATACATTATTCTCAGTTATTCTTGTTGACAGATTAGGTGCATTGTTCAAGACAAGTTGTGCCATGTGAACTGTTTTCTTGTCAGTTCAGATATAGATTGTGCTTTTAAATACTGAATATTATGCTTCTCTGTTCAGCGCACGGCATGCTTGAGGGTAACGTTTTACTGAATGACAGCAATAATGATGAAAATAAATGTATGTGAAAGGTGAACATGATTATAAATATCTGTGTGAATTCAACGCTATGATGATGATAATAAATTTACGTGAAACGTGAATATAATGATTATCAAAATCTGTATGAATTCAACGCGATGATGATGATGATGATGATGATGATGATGATGATGATAAATTTACGTGAAAGGTGAAAATAATGATTATCCAAATTTGTATGAATTTAAATCAATGATGTCGATAAATAAGCGTGAAACGTGAACATACATGACTATCAAAATATTCATAAATTCAAAGCAAAGATGACTTCAAATGTACATATACCTAAAAGTGAACATAGTAATCATTATCAAAATATGTAAAGCAATAATGACGACAAATATACGTGAAATTATTACAAAAACGTGAATGAATTCAAAACAATGATGCCGATAATTGTGCACGGAAAGTGAACATACTAAGGATTATTAGAATGTGTATGAATCCAAATAACAACACATGTACAGAACCCATTAATGATGATGATGATAAATGGGTAACAGGGCATTCCCCCCGGTCATTCCCCCCTCCGGTCATCCCCCCGGGTCATTAGTAAACATAACTAACACGATTATAGATAAAAAGAAATATTTTATATAAAACACATTCAAAACAAACACATGAACACATTCAAAATGTTAGCTAATCAAGTCGTCCGAAGTCTACATTTGCAGATTGTGGGCAATTCCAGTAGTAAGTATTCCAACACTGGTCGGTTGTTGTACTCTCTAACAATATTCCTCAGTCTGTTGGCGACGTCTCTGTATCTGTGATAAACATACGTGACCAATGAAAATATTAATAATTATCAAAATATGTTTGAAGGTAGTGCACAGTGATTCATAGGAGCCACATAAATGGAGAAAGGAATGCTTTATTTAACGACGCACTCAACATAACGTAATTACAGTTATATGTTCTCGAAATATATTAAATATATATAAAAAATATTAAAGAGGAAACCCGCTACTGTCACTCCATGGGCTATTCTTTTCGATTATCACGATCGGATCGTTTATATGCACCATCCCACAAACCGGATAGTACTCACAACGGCCAGTTATGGAGCACTGGGGATTGATCCTAGACTGACCGCGCATCTGGGGATAGCTTTACTATTGGCATTTATCGCGCCCCCGTCGTGGGAAAAGCCATGATACTGTCAAAACATCCTTTTGACTCTGTCTTTTGCAGAGATACGATTTTTAAAAAATGCTACTGGTTTTGTAATTCGGATTTACTTACTCGCGTGTACATATTTTGTTTTGCAGGTCAGGGTAACCATCAACCAGACACACGTATTCCCCATCAACCACGCTGCCGACCTACTGACGATACGACTTGCATGTCTCAATCAGATTCTTGACCCCTGGGTTTACATTCTCTTTCGAAAACAGCTTTTCTCAAAACTCTGGAACCTTGTGACGTGTTCAAAGAAAACGAAACCTATAAATGGAATTAATGATAAGTGTTTGAAGAATAACATTGCAGATGGCGTCGTAGTCAGTGATACAATAAAAGAAACGTTTCTGCATAAGACGTCAACTGCCAAAAGTGACATCATCAGCAAGGAGGCAGACGGACAGGAATGCAGATTGCTGTTGCTTTCTTCATTTCATGAAAACTCCGAGAAAAAAGTAGTAGATAAAATACAAGAACAAATGTGAATATAACACAAAAGCGAATTTCAAAGCTTTGGTAATCAAAAGGTATATAACTGGTGAAAGAAACAATAAAAAAACTTTAGGGTAGTCCACCGTTAAATATTTTTCATATATCAATATTAAAATAGTGCAATCATTAGAGTTTTATTGGTTTATTGTTTTGTTTTGTTTGTAGGTTTTTTTTTGTGTTTTTCTTTTTCAGTTATAAAATATATTTGTTCAGCCACATGGATGCATTATTACTCATTTGCAATTTTATTTATTTAACAAAATATTCTAAAATAAAACTTTAAATGTCAAATATTGTCCCAAATCCCTTGTGTGCATATTTTGCTAACAATATCTTAGAACATTAATACACTGATTACAGATTTATTCCTAGACTGAATGCTGTCTTAAGATTATTATACAAAAGGATATATCAATATCTATCTATCTATCTATCTATCTATCTATCTATATAAACAGACAGACAGACAGACAGACAGACATATATATATAAAGCTAGACAGGTAGACAGACAGGTAGATAGAAAGAAAAATACATAGAACAAGATGGATAGACTGATATATATATTTGTCTACCTCTCTGTCTGTCTGTCTGTTTATCTATATATTTATATGTAAGTCTGTCTATATACTATCTATCCATCCATCCATTTATCAATCTATCTATTTGACTGTCTGTCTATCATTCTAGCTAATTATATGTCTGTCTGCCTGTCTGTCGCTGTCTATATATGACTGCTCGCCAGCCTGTCTAATAAACCACGTGCAAAAAAACATTTTATCTAATTAAAACAACTTAACTTAATGCATGTTAATGCATAGACCGAAAAAGAAATCTAACAATAGTGCTATTAAAGATGGGAGAGAACTCTTTTACATTTGAGCTGACTTGAAGTTTTAAAGAGTAGTTCCCCATCATTCATATAGACGGTCAATATGATCAAATTATAACGCACACAGCTAGAAATATTTTTGGGAGGGAGGGTCGAGTGTGGGGCGTTGCAAAAATATGTTAAATGAAAGATAGAGTACAATCTAATACAAAAATGGCAATAATTATCAATAATTTTCATGGCAGATGAAATACCATCACATAATTGCTAACTTAAAACTTTAGTGTAGTCAATTATTAAATATTATTAATACATTAATATATACTCTTAGAAAAAGTAGGGGAACTCTAATAAGAATTTACAATTGCCAAAATTGTAAGGTATATTAGCTGTGGGCAATGGTTATATGATCACTCCTCTTGCAGCGCCTGGCCAAGTTCCGCTAACGTGGTCGGCAGTCTTTGGCGTTGACGCACACGTCTCCCTATCATGTCCCAGACGTGTTCAATGGGGAAAGGTCAGGGATCATTGCTAGCCATGGCATTCGATAAATGTTGTGCTGCTGGAGGTGGGGATTGACGATTCGTGCACGGTAAGCACAGGCATCGTCGTCCTGAAAAAAACAACATCGACCCACACGCCTAGCAAACGGGACGACAAAGGGTGTTAGTATGTTGTCCCGGTAGTACTGCCCAGTGACCCTTCCTTGCACAATATGGAGGGGGATTCTGTCAGTCATATTGATACCACCCCACATTATAACCGATCCACCGCCAAATTTGTCATGAACTCACATTGTGACGTTGGCGTGCCGTTCATTTCGTCGTCTTCAGACCCGACCACGTCTGTCAAGGAAGTCCAAAGTGAATAGGGATTCATCTGGAAAGATGACACGTGACCAGCGACGAATACCCCAGTTCTTACACCATTCACGTCTGTGGGCAATGTGACGATTTGTCAAGGTAGGCACAATCCGGGGCCGTCGAACATGAAGATGGGCTGCATGAAGACAATTTCTAATCGTCTGACCCGTAACTCGGACACCAGTAGCCTGATGAAGGTCCGCAACAATTTGATTTGCCGTTTGAGCTCGATTTCTTAGAGCCTGGTTACGGATGAATCGATCTTGTACTCCTGTCGTTGCCCTTGGACGACTTGAACGAGGTCGATCGTCAACATTTTGGGTTTGTTGGTACCTGTTCCATAGTCTGCTAATCACTGACTTCGAAACATTGAAGGTGTTGGTCACTTCACGCTGACTTCTGCCCATTTGAAGCATGCCAATAACCCGTAGACGCTCATCGCGTTGCATACGCCACATAGCAAATTAAAACAATAAAAATGACTAAAAACAAAACAATAACAACTGTATGTATGTATGTATGTATGTATGTCTGTCTGTCTGTCTGTCTGTCTGTCTGTCTGTCAATCTATCTATCTATATTTGTCTGCCAGCCTATTTGCCTGCCTGCGTGTCTGTCTTTCTTATAAGCCACGTGTGAACAACGTTTATCTAATTAAATACTCTATAGTACGAATACAAAAATCTAACAGTAGATTACTCAGTTGTTGGTGGTATTAACGATGGGAGAGAACTCTTTATATTTTAGGTGACATGGAGATATTAAAGGCTAAAACTTATACCAGTAACAAAGGCGGCAAATATAAATCAAAGTATAACGCACACAGCTCAAAATCTCTTTGGTTTGTTTGCAAATATAGTTTTAAAGGAAAGAGATAGTGATAGTGATAGAAAATGATAGACAAACTGCAATAATTATTAATAATTTACGTAGCAGTTAAAATATCATCATGTAATTGCTAACTTACAACTTTATGGCAGACCACCACTAGATGGGGGTTTTTTCAGTGGTAAAATATTTTTGTTCAACCGCGTAGACATAACTACTATTACTTATTTACAATTTTATTTACATCACAAAACAAAATTTTAAAAATCCAAAATCCTTTTTTTGTTGTTGCATATTTCAGTTATTACATATCTTACAACATTAATACACTTCTCTATCTTTCTTTCTTTAAAAGAATACACTAGTTATAGGTTTAAATTTAAACTGAATGCGTCTTAAGGTGGTTAATAAAATTATACATCAGCATTTATCTATTTATATCTGTCTAATACCTCCGTCTGTCTGTCTGTCTGTCTATCTGTCTAACCATGTTTTTCTATATGACTGTCTGTATATATGTATGTCTATCTTTCTGTGTGTCTGCCTGTCTGTGTGTTCGTTTTATGTATATCTATATTGTATTAAAAATGGGAGATAACTCTTTGTATTTCAGCTGACAGAGGTTTAAAGAGTAGCTTCCCATTCCCAAAGTATGGGAAATAATGTCGAATCACAAAACGCACAAATAAAAATGTTGTTTATTGGGGGGGGGGGGGGGGGAATGCGCAAATATGTTAACGGAAAGAGAATGTAATACACTAACTGCAATGGTTAATACTTATTTTCATGGCAACTAAAATATCATATAATTGTCGGACATATTGACCTATATGTATGTTTATATATGTGGTGTATATACATGTACATACTTTGTGTGTGTGTGTGGTGTATATATATGCTTATGTGTGTATGTATGCATAAATAGAGGATTTGTGTTAAAACAGATGTCTGTCCGATTGTCTGTTTATCTGCCTGTTCTAATTATAACTGTAACACTGTATCAGTTATTGGAACCTTTGTATTTTACATACTAGTATTATATAATTTTGTTCTTAATTATCCAAAGCAACCTCTTCAAGTCTAATTAACCATCTTTTTTATTTCCAAACAAAAGGCTACCTTTATAGTATACGTAGCAACGTTGTTGTCTGTCTGTGTGTATCTATCCCTCTATCTCCATATTTCCCCCTCTTTCTTTTTCTCTTTTTCTGCGTTTCTCTCTCTGTGTGTGTGTGTGTGTGGTGTGGTGTGGTGTGGTGTGGTGTGGTGTGTGTGTGTGTGTGTGTGTGTGTGTGTGTGTGTGTGTTTGTATGTGTATGTATGTGTGTGTGTGTGTTTGTATGTGTATGTGTGTGTGTGTGTGTGTGTTTGTATGTGTGTGTATGTGTACGTGTGTGTGTCTGTCAATTGTGCTCGTTTTGACTTTGTAAACGTCTGTGAGTGGCAGCCCTCAATATGACGGTCAAAAGGATGTATTTCTCGTTCAGATCTGTGTGGCTCTGTACATGTGTGCGTGCGTGTGTGTGTGTGAAAGAGTGTGTGTGTGTGTGTGTGTGTGTGTGTGAGAGAGAGAGAGAGAGAGAGAGAGAGAGAGAGAGAGAGAGAGAGAGAGAGAGAGAGTGTGTGTGTGTGTGTGTGTGTGTGTGTGTGAGAGAGAGAGAGAGAGAGAGAGAGAGAGAGAGAGAGAGAGAGAGAGAGAGAGAGAGTATATCTATTTTGTTCGTTTTGATTTATTAAACCAGTCTGTGAGTGGCAGTCCTCTTTGTGACGGTATGAGAGAGAGAGAGAGAGAGAGAGAGAGAGAGAGAGAGAGAGAGAGAGAGAGAGAGAGAGAGAGAGTGTGTGTGTGTGTGTATGTGTGAAACTTTATTATCTAATTATAATAATATTAATATAATAAAAATAATTCTTCGTATTGACCTATACAAAATTTATGCCAATCCCATCTGCCAAATGCATGGTAATAAATACTGTTTAAGGTAAATCATTTTAAACATTATTATTATATATGGGTCACATGCATAATGGAATGTATTGCTGTATATTCAGTTTAGGGTCATGTCTATTCTTAACCCTGCTTTTCAAGCTATAGAAATGGGTTTGGTTTCATTTATACAACCTCCTGAAAGTTGTCCATACAGAACAAACAGACGTTTTATAATATACTCGGACAAATTAAACGTGTCGTAATGGCCCTGGAAGAAACCGCACGTAACCCAAAGTCCTGAGATTTGCTTTACCAGAAGTGAAAAAACAACCTGCGCATGCCTCTTCTTTAAGACAGGTCTGAACATTAAATACTGGCCATTCATACCTCACGGATGTACCGAGACGGTGTTAGACCTTATATAAAATAGATAAAGTATGTGAATGCTTGTTTTCAAATCGACGTGTCTATATGAATAGTAGAAAAGGTTCTTTCTCAATCCAACATGGCGGCCGCCTTGATGGCATGTTTGTTCAGTGTTTAGCTAGCTTCGCCCTATTCTCTTCCAGTCCGGTGCGTGACGTGGCAAGCATGGTCCGATGACAAGCCCCAGTTCACATTTAGCTTATATTACAGCTGTCCGGCATCCATTATGCGAATGTACTGCAAATATTTACTCAGTTTTCCATCAATTCGCAGTCTGTACGGGCCATGCATTGATCGAACATAGATAAAGTCCACGAGCGAGATGATATAGGAAACCGGAGTGCGATATGCTTTATTCCACACGTACAGTCTAAAATGCAAGACAAATACATCAATGTGCTATGATTGATTATAAAAACTATTCTGTAGGCCAATCTCTTGAAGTGCTGTATCTCCGCTTTAGAGTTGTTTGGACAAAAATGCACATGGTTTTGAAAGAGGTTTTAGCATATCTCTATGGACATGCCTGCACGTCATTTAATAGCTAATCATTTAAAGAAGTTCAGGATTATTTATATTGGGGAAGCACATAAATTAAAATATATATTTTATGATTGCTGAATCTTCTAGGACTATAACTTTTGTACTGCTAAATTTCAAGACAGGACAAGACAAGACAAGACAAAAAAAAGCAAGTTTTATTCAGTATTTAGGCCCCGGCCCAAAATACATAACAAAAGGGAAACACCTCTGTCGCATGCGTGAGTTGAATCATTGGACATCATCACTGTACATTCTGCTTACAGATAAACATTGATAAATTATACAGTGGTAGAATAGTTGACCTTAACTCGACAAAAATAACCAACCGTGGAACATGTGAATATTTATCGTTATAAGAAATAAGAACTATTTTTCTCAAATCGGTAAACTTTTTACACACAAGAAATACGTGGAGTTGAATCAGTTGATCGTCAGTACATAGAGGATACTCCCCGAGTATCTTATGATATCATAATTTATCAGCACCAGTTGATAAAAGTATGAAAGCCGAGGCTTGCCGAAGATTTTATACTTTTATCAACGAATGCTGATAAATTATGATATCACAAGACACGAGGGGGGTATTCTTTTTATCATCCATTATCATTCTTTTCATTTGCGACAGTTGTAAACAATGTCAATAATGTGAGTTGAATGTCAGCGGTAGACTCGTTAACTTGCAGAACGGCAGTGGCGTGACGTCACTAATGGTAAGTTTAGCGCTGAAACAAACACAGTGACGTAACAAAACATTGTCTTGTGATTAAAATTTGACCAATCAAGATTATAAGAAGTGATATCTCTCCTGCGGAGATATCACAAATTATAGTGCCAGCGATATCTCCTACAAAAGCCTGTAATGGATGATAAAAATGATTATTTAAGACTTCTTGTCTACATTATCAATTTCGACAAATTCAAAACACATTTTATGCCAAACAAGAAATAATTACTTTAATGCCAATAAAGACAAATTATTTTATATTGTTTTTTGTTTTGTTTTACAAAACATACCCCCAGTTTGTTTGGTTTTTTAAATCGTGACTGTGCAAAACTGGTCATACATATTTTAACTCTTGTTTTATTCACATTGATTAAACACTGTATGTTAGACTGTCAAATAAAATGAATTTAACAAACTTGCATCATCATTAGTAAATAAATTAGGACACACACAAAAAATCTCAGCAAAATACGCAATTCATTTTCTTCATTTGGCCGCTGCGTCTACGACCGACTCTAAATGACTGAAAACAAATCTTTCCATTGATTCTTGGATCGTCTGCTAGCTTTCCAAAATGGCGGATCACTGGGCACAGGATCTGGCTCAATATCGTCTTTTAACCAACCTTTTGATTAGCGGAAATTGTCTGTGCCTCTAGATTATCGACCCTAGTTTTGGAGAGATCCAGTGCATAGCGGAGACCTATGCAGATCGTTTGTGGCAGTTTAAGAACTTCGTTTCTATCAGGAGGATGCTCGGAGATTTGGGGAAATTGCTCATGACGAAGACATCTGTTTGTCTGCTCGTCTGTTATTTCTTTCTGTCTATTTTTTTTCCTATAATCACGTTCTTCTCTTTATGTTTGTGCTGGGGTGTCGTTAAACATGCATCCATTCATTCATTCATTCATTCTTTCTTTCATTCATTCATTCTCTGTATCATTACAATATACACATAGACACACATCGAGCACACATAAATATACCCTCCCCGTTCTTTTGCCCTGTCTGTTTTTCACTCTCTCCTCACACTGTCTGTTCTTCCTCCCTTTCCCGCTCCTCTCTCTCTCTCTCTCTCTCTCTCTCTCTCTCTCTCTCTCTCTCTCTCTCTCTCTCTCTCTCTCTCTCTCTCATTCTCCCTCTGTGTCAATTAAATGTTAAATATTGATTCAAATACAATTTATTTTCCATGTATATTATGCACTTATTATGTACAAATGATCAGATTATGAAAATTATTTTTAATATTAATTTTTCAGTACGGTTCCTTATAATTGTGTTATTATTTCAGTAACACAGTTATAAAGAAGCATACTGAAAAATTTAAATTTTAATTGAAAACATTTTGTTTTTCAATACGCATTTCCATTTTTAGTATTACATGTACTTGTACCCAGGCAATGCTCGAGATTACAATTGGAAAATTTACTCATTGACAGTTTTGATGGCATGCAACCAAAATCTCCTGTCAAAACAGTGCAGACATCAACTGTTTGCCAAATATAAGCGTATCCTGCCCCACCAGTGGAACCATCATAAGTACAGTCTGTAGTCATATACGACGAAAAGGGTTTACAATATTTTCATCATTATTGAAAAGAAAGAAAGAAATGTTCTATTTAACGACGCACTCAACACATTTTATTTACGGTTATATGGCGTCAGACATATGTTTAAGGACCACACAGATTTTGAGAGGAAACCCGCTGTCGCCACTACATGAGCTACTCTTTCCGATTAGCAGCAAGAGATCTTTTATTTGCGCTTCCCACAGGCAGGATAGCACAAACCATGGCCTTTGTTGAACCAGTTATGGATCACTGGTCGGTGCAAGTGGTTTACACCTACCCATTGAGCCTTGCGGAGCACTCACTCAGGGTTTGGAGTCGGTATCTGGATTAAAAATCCCATGCCTCGACTGGGATCCGAACCCAGTACCTACCAGCCTGTAGACAGATGGCCTAACCACGACGCGACCGAGGCCGGTACACCATTATTGATGTCTTAAAGTTAAAAATGTGTTTTGTATAACAACACTAGAGGACATTAATTTAATAATTTAATTGGATGTCAAACATTTTGGTTATTGTGATACATAATCAGAACAAACCTGCTACATTTTTTTTCATTAGCAGCAATATTTTTATACGCCCTTTCCAATGAGAATTGTTTACAAAATGTTCACCATTAATGATTTATTAAGTTAAATATCATCGATCATTTGATGGCAAACGTTTTGTCACTGTGACACGACACATAATCACATACCACGATATTTGATACGCCAGTCGTGGGGCATTGGTTGGGGCGGGGAAAACACCAAATCAAATAATAGGTCCACCTAGGCGATTCGATCCTTCGACCAAAGTACATCTGTCGGGCGATCTACCTAATCTACCATACTGTCGACCTGCAATGGTTTAACTGTGCTGCCAGAATAAGAAAATAAAGTCTTATGAAAACGGACCTTTACAAGTCTTTGACGTTTATTCTGTAAGTGGACTTGTTTTTAGGCTCACGTCGCGATCATGCATATGACGACACTCACATATATTAAACAAATATGTCAAACCCTATCTTAATCCCGACCTTTAGAAGGAGCATTCATCTGTGTGTACCTAGCTGTATCGCATTTCCTATCCACACCATACTTTTAATCGGCTGAAATCTACCCGTTATATTCCTTGACCTGTTAACAACTGCCGCATGTTTGCGATTTATGCTATAGTTTACAATAATTATTATTGATTAAGTTAACATATAACACCATGACAACTGAAAACAAAAACACCAGTAACATATTGTGGAATTCTAAAGGTGTATTCCCCCAATAAATGGATATAATGTCAAATGCATTTTGTATGCGCATACAATAAAATAAAAACATGTCAACAGAGAATGACGTTTTAATCAAAATCAGATAGCAGAACAGTGACATATTTTATAAACTAAACAGAGTTCCAATATTCTATAAATCCAGACACATTAATTCAACATCGTCTTTTTGAACTAAACAAATTGTAATTATTGACACATAGAGCCAGCCAGAGAGAGAGAGAGAGAGAGAGAGAGAGAGAGAGAGAGAGAGAGAGAGAGAGAGAGAGAGAGAGAGAGACGATGATCGACAAACGGATATACAGACAGGTGGGCAGGCAGACCGATAGACCAAAAAAGAAACGAAGAATGAGTGACAGAAGGTTACCATGAGCAAATAACACATTTATAATTTTAAATGATCCTTTTTAATACTAGTAACCAGTTAGCAACCATCCCCATATCCATTTCACATCCCTGATCAACTAGTATTAAAGCTATACGCACAGATATCTATCAGCAATTAAGCCTGCAACATATGTTGATGTCGGCTCGGGTGTTCTGCACATCATCGAAAGCACGAACCCAAACTTGGCATCATGCGGCACAGCTGATGGGTTTACAATACTCAGCTATGCCAACATCTTGCCTGGTTTGGACTCGACCAGGATGTAGGACATCAGTCACACGTGGACATCTTGGCCAGTCATTCTTGAAGGTCAAGGAAACAGCATGGATTCGATCCAGTATCTTGCTCAGCAGTTCTCGAAGACACAACATGTTTGTTTGTTTTTTAAATCGCAACTTGACGATGTTGTTAAAACAAATTTCACTTTAGAATATAAACAGTATTCTCATTAATGATAACAAAAGTAAATAAGTAAATAACAAGGTTATCTGTAACAACAACTGGACACTTACCTGTTTAAGAGATGTGCATTCAAAGCTCAAGCTAATAACTGAATAAGCTAAAGTTAAAATGGATTAAGCCCTTCGTTCTTTATATAAATCAAGAGTGACTGAGCAGTATCACCTCTGATCTTGCATGTTTTAGCCTTGTATAAAGTTCTGGTTAACGTACAGTTAGCCGTACACCAAAGAGGAAGATAAAAGCTCGAAATAAGAACAGTATGCCTATCCTCTATTTGTGTTAGCCTTATACAAGTTTACGAAACAGTAATGTTCAATAGCCAACTACAGTATTTGTTTTACGAAGCAGGAAGAAGCTGCTGACAGTATAATGAAATTGTTTAGCCCTATACATCACAAACCAAGATCTGTCTTTCAGTATCATCTGTCGTTTAGCCTGTTTCACAAACCATGAACCAGTATACGTCTTATATTAATGGAGAACCACCTAGAAGTACCATCTGTATTGTAGTTCTGTCTTGCCAAGCTAGAAAGTCTTAACAATACCCACGTGTATACATCTTCCAAAGGAGATTCTTCCTGACAGCATCGTTTAGCTTCGTTACATACAGACATTCCTTCAGAATACCATCTGTGATTTTAGCACTATGAATGTTTTAATAACATCACTGACTTTAGTTTCGGAGGCACATTCTTTGTCTTTTTCGCGATAAAATGTGTTTCGAACTTCTATAAACACCATTCCCCGTACTTCTAGACTCCAGACTGTAATAGAGTATGATACTTTAGCGTCATGACAACGCCATGCAAATTGCCTGCGTGTGTAGACTTTAAAGTTTTAAAAGCATGGGCCCAGGAAGACCAGAAACACACTGGATTTGTCAAACTCGATCGTTTATAAACAATGTTGTAGGTAATGTGTAATTTTACGGTCTTAAAGCCAGGGTCAATGCGTTTAAACTGTTATCCGTCCTGCATAGAAAACGCATTACTGTCAATAACAACAAATTATCTAACTACGTGATCGTCTGGAGTTATATGGCTGTCTTGAAGATTTGGTAATATCTGGAAAGGTGGAATATTTATATCCTGCATCAATAGAATAGGTATTTGAATAATTAAACTTGAACACACACGAGTGTGAGACGAACATGTTATGCCATCCACTTCTCAGTAAGACGTATCCAACAGGAATGAACTTCTAGAAGTGAAGAAATCAAGTATAGATTTGTCTTTCCAGCGCCACGTTGTCCTCTGGGATACACCGCTCAAATCACTGGAAGACGTTTAAACATGTCCGGACTCCTTTCTCAAACATTTCTGAAAAAAAAAAGTAGAAAGAAAAAAACCCTAGACTGGTTTAATTATTTGACTAAAGTCAACGAGTTAAATGTTTAATGGGAAAACACTGAGGCTAAATGGGTTGATAGTTCTTTAAAGTATCTTGATCAATATATTTATACGAGTTTAAAACCATAATGAGCAAACGCAGTTACATGTTAGCACATGTACGTGTCGCCCATACAACAAGTTCTATAAGCAGACGTCAGTTTGTTCTTTGACTACCAGGATAATGAGCTGTGAACGAGGTCAACGGAGTGCCTGGTTCTTTGGTTTGTTGATGGTTTCTAAGAGTATCGGCCGTCCTTTAATTATACTGGTGTATGTACTCTTCAATAACAGTTCAACTATTCCAAATACAGCGTGTTTCATATAAGCGAAATGACACCTCTTAATGAGACAAATATGAATGCATCAGTATACATAATATCTTTTTACTGCCATATTTTGCAACGAAAGGCTAGTTTCGCACGTATGCACAAAGTCAATTAGAGTATTTATAGATATGGTAATTAGCTGTTTCAATAATAGCATTTGCATAATATCTGCATGTATATCTTCAATACAAATTATTGATTTTTGTTTTTAGCACTAAACTTTATACATTGTATTCAGAAACAAATTTCCTACGTCTGCCATTTTACCGAAATTATATATTTTATGTTGGAGTGATAATATGTCAATAATGACATCTAACAATCCTGGCTCCATATTGAATTGATATAGTTTGTGTCTTTTCACATTCCATAATCGCTGAACAATAGCTGATTGTAAGGGCAAAGCTGTCATGACATTCACTTATTTTGAACATACTGATTAAATGATCGCATCTTAGCCAGGGTGATTTATATACATGTACTATACCAAATAAAATCTCACGGGCGACAATGTTTATATATATATATATATATATATATATATATATATATATATATATGTATGTATGTATGTATGTATGTATGTATGTATGTATGTATGTATGTATAAATGTATGTATGTATAAACATTATATGCAATAATTAAACCAAACTATATCCAATAAATATGAATATCTCAAAAACATTTTGGTGTACCGTATATTGATTTTAACAGTGGCAGTCCTCCTATAGACAGTGCAGGAAGGATGAGGTAGTCTTGTGTCGTGCCCGCATCGGTCATACTTACTTGACCCATTCATTTATCTTGAAGAAAGATCCCCCACCTCAGTGTGAGCACTGCCAGTGTCTTCTGACGGTGCGCCCCATTTTGGTGGAGTGTAAGCATTTGTCAGCAACTCTAAAAAAAATATTTGGACATTTCGATTCCATCCAGAAATTATTTTACAGTTTCTACGTGATAATGACTTTTACTCTAAATTTTAATTTTATATATCTGTGATATTTGGATTTTTGCACAGTTCTTTACACTGTGTTTTAATTTAACTGTTGAATTTTTATATTGATGTTGATCATCACTTTATTTGTTTGCATTACCATAGTTTGACACCCAATAGCCGATGTATTTTTCGTGCTGGGGTGTCGTTAAACATTCATTTATTCATTCATAAACGTTTAACTGAAGAAAGTAGAGCCTTTCATGGCTCATTATCGATATATCAGGGTGTTTTAACAACACTCCTTGTTTCGCAGGTACTCCATGCATATTTTAACCGCAAGGCTACTAGATACAGTGGAACTAGATTAATTGATTTGCATAAAATTTAATTTCTTTCCTTTTTACGAAAAAACAAATCAGTCTTAAGGTTATTAATTGCATTAAATAAATAAAATTGTTTATCTTTGTTATTCTTTTTTTCTACAATGCACATTGTTGTATTTGCGATTGCTTCATTATGTCTATGACTAATAACTGACATATCTATGAATGTTGGTAGAAACAATTGTTTATTTCTAAAACGCAGCTACATGCTTTGTACATTACAAATCCGTTTCAATCCTTTAATCGATATTGGTTTCCGTTTTCTCATTTACGTAGATATAGCACATGCATGCCCATATAGATTACATTTTGATAGACTTTAATAGTATTTTTCATAATCCACTCCAGTTGTTAATAAGACAAAATCGTTTTGATGCCTTGTAATTTAAACAAATTTGCTTGCTTTCATATACATATTTTTGAGGGCCAGAAGTCTTCTTTTCAATATAATATATTATTTACATCATTTCCTAATGAAAATCTGGCAAAACTGATAACAAAGTTTCGTGTAACTTAATCTGAACGACAAAACCGTTTTCCATAATCAAAATCGTATCTCTGCACAAGGCAGAGTAGAAATAATAATTTGGTAAAACCGTGTTTGCTTCTATGAAAGGCTGTATACGTTACCTCGTCTATAGGAGGGCTGCCACTCCCAGGAGATCCTTGACATTACGTTACATCCTTCTTGTACCATCTATAGGAGGACTGCCACTCTCAAGACTGAATTAATAACTTAAAACTTGCACAGGACATTTTATTTCATTACAACTTATATGTTCGTGCTTATATCCAATTCAGGTTCAAGCACGCTGTCCTGGGCACACTTCTCAGCTATCTGGGCTGTCTATCCAGGACAGTGGGTTAGTTGTTAGTTGGTTAGTGGTTAGTGAGAGAGAAGAGGGTGTAGTGGTCTTACACCTACCCATTGAGCCTTTAAGAACTCGCTCAGGGATGGAAATGGTACCGGGCTGCGAACCCTATACCTACCAGTCTGTAGTTCGATGGCTTAACCACTGTGCCACCGAGGCCGGTGGCACAGGACAGGGCCGAATGGAATATACATGTGTGTGTGTGTGTGTGTGTGTGTGTATATATATATATATATATATATATATATATATATATATATATATATATATACACACACACACACACACACACACACACACACACACACACACACACACACACACACACCCTAATAGCTTTGGTGACACATGTACTCATGAATAACTGTCAAAACAGTGACGATATCAAGTGTTTACGAAAGGTGAGCATATCCTTCCCCACAGGTGGTACCAGTCATGAATACATCCTACAGTCGTCAAATCCTACTATATTTATTAACAAATGAGATGCACAGGAAGTTCACCATTTTAAAAAACTAAACTAAAACCAAACATTGATTAATTAACCCATTAGTGAAACGTCTGCCACGCCCTTAGGGCTATTCCAGAACGGATGTCAAGGTGGAGATGCGAGGCACCGTGATTATAATTTCATACTTGAAGAGTCTGCTACACTTTATTTCCCTATTTATACTTAGTTTAACTTAAATTTCGTTTTGTGGTTAATAGATATACAAACACAATTGCCTCCCCCTCCCACACATATAATCAGTTTTGCAATGCTCCTTGTAAAATAACCGCCCTCCCCGAAAGCGAATGCTTCTAAGAAATGTTAGACGGGTTCTCATTAACTCATTAACATGTAATTTAAGAAAACAAACTTTAAAACCAGTGAACTTTGCGATTGACGCAAACTCACTTGTATAAATCACTAATAAAGTGGTCTATGTATAGTAAAGCCTATAATTTGATACCTGTCCGGGTTGCGAATAAACAATGTGTGGTAAAAAATATCGAACGTAAACCTGTTTGATATTTAATTTCAACATATAGCAGAATTGATTGATGTGTCATTGTTTGTCTTTGTTTGAATTCGATATTACTGATGCGTATAGTGAAAGACTCCATGATGCAGGATTGTACATAAACAAAGATAATCGGTATGGCAATGAAACAAAATATACCGTTTAACTAAAACTGGCATTTTTCGTATATTTCGTGAGGTGGTAAAACTACCACCCCGACCTCGGCTAGGTAATTTAAAGATGAATTTAAAAACCATTATGTGAACTATTTAACGTTTGTTTTCGAAATAACTACATACCCTTAAGATGAATTTAAAAAAAAGGATTATCTCAACTATTTAACATTTGTTTTCAAGATAACTATGTACCTTTAGGATCAATTTAAAAACTATTTTTGTATATTTTACTTTTGTTTTCAAGATAACTATGTACCTTGAAGATTAATTTAAAAACAATTACTTTAAAAAAAATTATAGATGAATTTAAAATTGATTATCTCAACTATTTTAACATTTGTTTTTGAGATAACTATATACCTTTAAGATGAATTTGAAAATGCTTATCTCAGTTACTTAACAATTGTTTTGTTTTTTAAATAAACATGTATCTTTAACGTGAACTTGAAAACTATTGTCTCAATTATTTAATATTTGTTTGATTAAGATTAGTATAGATATTAAGACATGCTTGTAGTACTTTAAATGCATATTTATACCGTTGTGGACTTATAACAGACCCCTCTTATACTTATGAATATTGCTATAGGAGCAGCTAACATTATTTCTTTAAATGTAAACTGTATTCCCAGCAAAGATAACTTCTTTTAGATTATTTCAATATGCGTGTACCTGTTAATCTGTAGTTAGTACTAAATGGTAGAACCACATTAAATGACGTCACTAGCAAACAAATGTGCCATTATGTTCAGAAATACATTAAACAAACACAACGATTTGAGAAATAAAACATTGTTTGATTAAACTATTAGTCGTGCGGAACCTGTCTACATGTTTTCATTATCAATGTCGAGCCGTCTAACAGAAAACAATTTACTTTCTTCTTTTTTTGTTAACTTTCCTGTTTTAACTTCGTTCGCATTAATATTTTTTACTTCTCTTTTTTTTCTATGTACTTACTTTTTTTTTAATATCTATATTATCGACTATAGATAGGCCTACGCAAGTCGTATAGTATAGTTTATTTGCTTTAAGTCTTGCGGCTCCTAGGCATAAAATGTTGAATAATGTGTGCCCAATCCATTTAGTATATATTATGTATGTATGTATGTATGTATGTATGTATATATATATATAATTATATATATATACATACATATACATATTATATGCAATAAAATATGTTTCCATTGCAAGATACGATTGGTTTAAAACTATTTAAAACACTTAAACTAAGCAAGTTGAATATTATTCAGGTGGTTAGTTAGGAAAAATAACCATAAGGTGTATAAATTCTTAATTTCCCACTTTTTATACAATTTTAGCATCCCTTTCAGATTAGGACAACGATTTGTTTTCTTTTAGAACATTGCAAATGAAAGCCAGATGTCTTTACACTGCATAAACAGAGTGGCTGATAGTTTAATACTAGTAAGTTTAATTATTGCTAGCATGCGTATATTTGTGATCAAAAATATTTAATATAAATTAGCAAAATCATTGACAAAACTAACATATACTGCAAGTTTTAACATGAGAAAATAATTATATTCGTTACCATAGCCATAACCTAGCGTTCCTAGCTTTTGACTAAAACTTTGTTTGAAGTTTCTTCCAGTCTCATTCGTGTGTCCTACAAAGTGGTAACTGAATACGAACGTCCACATTCAAACAATATACCCCTCTAAATTAGTTTGCTGAAAACCTAAGGCAAATATTTACCAAGCGCAATGGATTCTTCCCTGAACAATTTCTACGGTCTCTTTTTCTTTCGCCATTAACTAAAACGAAAGAGGCGGTTTTGTATCTGGCTTGAGATGGAGAACAAGTGGTTGAAAGGGCTGGAGATAGGAGGTGTCGTATCGGGTATTAGTGTTGTTTTGACGTTGTGTCCGTCGTCAAGATACGGCTTTGAGGACGATCTGCCACTTGTTAGCTCGTTGCAGCGCCCTCTTGTGACGATCCCGGGCAATGAGACAAGTGGGGAACTATTTGAAGGATCCGATTAGCCGGAAAATCAATCCACGGTCAATTTTGAGCGCGGTGGCATGAATATCAAACTCTTAATATTGATGTTTTAGAATAAATACGCCCTCTTATCACAACACACAGCAAAGGAAAAGAATATTGCTTAAATATGTGTTCACAAAACATAGAAAAACGCACCTGTGCCGTAGAATAAATACGAGAAAAATAAATTAATTTCTGACATAGATTTTCGTTTTCGTAAGTTCAGGACAAAATTATGAATGGATAAATATGTAAAATAGATACATATTATAGCTTCCAAATGACAGTGGTTTTACTAGTAAATATTAAATTAATTTCTTTTCTTTTAATTAGTTGTAATTATAGCACAAATATCAGTTGCATTTGATCCCATAATAGTGACCTCATCAATATATTTGATATTTATATTCAAACAGAACATGGATGGGGTTTTCAAAACAAAACTACTCATTATTATTATTATTATTATTATAAAACATAATTATATTTAATTTACAGCAAACAATAAAACTACATGTGTAAAAATATTTTTGCATGTTATAACAAAAGTCTTTCAGATTTCAATGGTAGGAAATTTGGCCAACAACTAGGATATTTTCTCAGTTGAATTCCAATGTATTTTACTTCCGTTGCTAGGTGACATCACGCGTTGGTTTGTGTAACTGATACCTAAAAATACAGTTCGATAGCTGGGCGCCTTCAGTAACTCTGCTTTAATAGCCGAGTAGCCAAATAAAGTTGCAGGATGATCTTTGGGTGATCTGCTCTTGGCAAGTGAACAAAGGTTTGATCGATGATACTGGCCTCGATGGTGTCGTGATTAAGCCATCGAACATAAGGCTGGTAGGTACAGGGTTCGCAGCCCGGTATCGGCTCCCACCCAGAGCGAGTTTTAACGACTCAGTGTGTAGGTGTAAGACCACTACACCCTCTTCTCGCTCAGTAACAAGTAAAAACTAACACACTGTCCTGTACAGACATACTGGATAGCTGAGATGTGTGCCCATGACAGCGTGCTTGAACCTTAATTGGACATAAGCACGAAAATACGTTAAAATGAAATGATCGATGATAGGGGGCAACCATGACATGTGTTGGCAAACAGTAACCCAGTTTACTTTCAAAACAACACAAATTCTAACTGTAAATGACGCAAAAATGTTTTGACAACACAACTAATGATGTAAGAATCTTATGACAATATAACCTACATGACCAAAATAGGCAATTCTCGGATCGTTTCATTATTTCTATCTAAAGCAAAGCCACCAGCGGATAAAAACGATTACGCTTGCGTGTATGCTATACGAAATGAATGGAAACCAACATCAGAACGTTTTTTATTCCTTAAACGATGAAGCAGCAAGCCTGGGTAATTTTGATTTAGTAATTAAGCGTAAAAGCTTTGACGTGCGTTTTACCATGAGAAGTTCATGGCTCAATTTATTTTGAACAATATCAGTAACAGTTTAATTCGTATTAAATATTCACTTTTTTAACAAAAAGAATTTGAAATGATTAAAGTATGACGTGCAATATTGAATTATAAGCAGTGTTTTTGTGGATGGAATTTAATCCGACAAAGGCATCACATCCAAACTGTTTCACAACGTACTAGTAGTTAATAATACACCAAAATAATTCTTGATTGTAAACCAGAAGTGTAAAAACTGAAATGTGTTTAATAATAATTATCTGACAACCAAACACAATAGTTGTTGTACCATAATGCATATGGTGATCGTTATTGAACTCCTAATTTGACCAGTCTCTTACCAGTAATATGAAAGACTTGGACCAGTCTGCATTTTATTTCTTTACAGTTCATGACTACATTTATTGAGATGGAATAAAGTGCAACACAGGTATCCAAATCTTTTTGAAAATTGTTTTGTATGTACTTGACTAGACATATTAAAATATACCATTTTAACTTCCTATGTTGATGGGTACATTGCATACGTTTTAAAATTCTGGTAAAACAATGTTTTTCATTTGTTTATAACTATGCAAATTTGACTTTATGTCATGCGCGTGAGAGTACTGGGATTATTTTAAAATATTTTGAGACATTTCAATTAATATGAGTAAAACTGGTTACTATATATAATTTACCTGAATAGACCTTTGTTTACTACGTGAACCCAAATGCTTCTGCACGTTTTCGTGCCATATATTGTTATTTTGTTTTAAATATATCAATTATATCGATTAACATCCCACCATTTACTAGATGAGTTCATTTACATTTTGAAATCTTCATCTTCTATCACTGTATATCTTAATTAAGTACAGTATTTACCCATTACAGTCCATTTTAAGAGAGGTAAAGTAATTTAATAATTTCGACCAACTGACACTTTGATGAGAATTGAACCAAACGAGAATGAACCAAATAAACTGATGAAATGTTCAAAACATATTGATATAAATTAACAAAAATCAACAATTCTGGAGAAGTGTGTCATTTTCTTATTGTTCTGTTTATCATATATTTATTTCAGTTTTCAATATAACAAAACTTTTTTTTTAATCAAAGGACTCCTCAGAGAATACCCGTATTACTGTGTATATCTTAGAGTATACCCGTATTTACTGTTACATCTAAGGGTATATTTGTATTTCAGAACACCTTAGAGAATACCTACAACCGGCCTCGGTGGCGTAGTGGTTAAGAAATCGGATTACAGGCTGGTAGGTACAGGGTTCGCAGCCCGGTACCGCCTCCAACCCAAAGCGAGTTCTTAAGGGCTCAATGGGTAGGTGTAAGGCCACTACACCATCTTCTCTCTCACTAACCACTAACCAACTAATAACTAACTGACTGTCCTGAACAGACAGCCCAGATAGCTGATGTGTGTGCCCAAGTCAGCGTGTTTGAACCTTAATTGGATATAAGCACTAAAATAAGTTGAAATGAAATGAAAGAGAATACCTGTGTTATTGAACACGTTAGCTCGGTGGCGTCGTGGCAGGCCATCGGTCTACAGGATGGTAGGTACTGGGTTCGGATCCCAGTCGAGGCATGGGTTTTTTAATCCAGATACCGACTCCAAACCCTGAGTGAGTGCTCCGCATGGCTCAATGGGTAGGTGTAAACCACTTGCACCGACCAGTGATCCATAACTGGTTCAACAAAGGCCATGGTTTGTGTTATCCTGCCCGTGGGAAGCGCAAATAAAAGATCCCTTGCTGCCTGTCGTAAAAAGAGTAGCCTATGTGGCGACAGCGGGTTTCCTCTCCAAATCTGTGTGGTCCTTAACCATGTGTCTGACGCCATATAACCGTAAATAAAATGTGTTGAGTGCGTCGTTAAATAAAACATTTCTTTCTTTCTGAACACGTTAGAGTACACCCGTATTATTATACATCTATATCTCTTAGAATGTACCTGTATTGCTCTATATACGTTACTGTTAGGGTACCCGTATTTATGTATACCTTAGTGAATATCTATATTAGTGTATACATTAGAGTATACTCGTATCACTGTACACCTTAAAGTACACCCACATTACTATACATCTTACTTATATTACTGAATACCTAAGAGTAAATCCTTATTATTAAGCTATAATTTCCATTACCCCATGTGTCTTGTATTGGTTTTGCTACGAATATCATCAGTGTCATTCTTGATCGTACTTTAATCGACTCGGTTATTTAATAATCTGTCACCCGCGCGCTCGAAACATGAAGTTGACAGAAAGCGAAACGAAAAGTGTTCGGATGCAGGGTACCGAACACAATGTCTCGGGTCTATGTAAACACTCGGTCGTTCTGAATCGCGAGATGCCCCAAGCTGTTTGTACTCATCAACATCGTCTTCAGCATTTTTATCTCCAATCAAACATCGATTAAATTGTGTATGAACTGGACGCTTTCAAGGGCGTCAGTCGCTGTTAATGAAGAACAATGCACTTTGGGATCACACCAGGCCGTGGTGTAGTTTCACTTGCGAGTTTCGAAAGGCCACCATTCGCTTGCAGGCTGACAAATGAAAACATGTAGGCATTGTTCCGAAATTTCGTGTTACCATAGCGCCCGAGTGTAATGTACACACACGAAATCGAAACGTTATGGGAGTGAATCAATGGTGAACACGCGCCGTCTTTGCAATTTCAGTCCGCGAAATGTTCGAGTTCAGTATTAAATTTTCAAATGAATATGAGCATATAATTTTGTTCTATGAAAAAAAAAAAACCCTAAATATTTGAACGGTTGTAACAAGTTTATCAAAAACAATTTGCAAACATTTAAATTTTACAATATTAGAACGCAAAATAATTATTTACAATATTTTGTACGCCTTCCACCTCCCCCCCCCCAACCCCCCTAAACCCCAACACAAAAACAAATACATACACAAAATAATTAGACCATAAATTGTTTTAATTCAATACGACCGCATTGTAGATAAACGTTATCGTCGCCACCCTCCCTCCCTCCCCCTAACGATTCGCTTGGTGGCTAGTAGGAAATAAAAAAAGTAGGAAATATGAGCGCTGCTCCCTCGTCATAATTTCTGCAAGAATAGGCATAATTTATTATGTGTGTGTGGGTTATTTTCAATTAATATAGAGTTACTTTCGGGGAGATGGTTAGGGGCAGAGTAATACACATAGGTATCAGGAAATTAAAACTGAAAACTAAATTGTAAAGAGTTTTAAATCAAAAATATATAACTAATAGTCGGTAGTTTGCATTGTGTTGGTATTCTAATTTGTGTTTTTAAGGGCGATGCACATTGATATGTTTCGAGTTTTCTTATTTATACTAAGTCTACCCTTTTGTGATAAATACAATAGCAATTTTTTTCAAAGTTATAAATAAAAATCTAATGTTATTCATTTTTAAATACAACAAGTCGTATTTATGTATAACACAATTGTTTTTAAATACACACACATACACCAGGATAATTTAATTAGAATTAAAACAATAAAAATATTTAAAAAAAAAAATTAAAAATGACATTATTATTATTATCATTATTATTTTGTTATTTCGTTTTTGTTGACGAACAATGTTTTATACAAAAAACTAGAAACGTAAGGAATAAAAATTAACTAAAGATTACTTTATACGTTTAAATATAAATAAATAAGATTCTATTTATAATTTATTGCAATTTTTTAAAATTTATATATTCTATTACTGCAACCAAATTGTATACATAATAATTATTTTAACTTTTGTTTGTGGTTTGTTGTTTTGGTTTTTTTTTTTAAAGAAACGTACATGAACTAACTACTATTCTAGTCGTTACGATCTTAATTTGAGTTTATCGAGTTTATTAAGTAAATACGAATTTAATACATAATATTTATATAGTATATGTTATATTATAATTATGTGCCATATATATTATATTAAATATATTAAATTAGTCTTAAAATTATCTTAAGTTCCTCTGGGAAATAAAATAAATTATATAAATAAATTATATAAGCAGAAATTTAAATTAGAATTCTGGAAAAAACTACTTTTGTTTCATGGTGTACAGACAAATTGGAACATAAAACAATTTATCAAATTACTCCATACTATTTCTCCTTTAATTATTCATTTCTGAATACATTTAAATAGAAAACTAATTGTCTGTGATCAACAGAAATTGCTATAGTTTATATTATAACGTGCTTATTGTTGTTATTACTATCTGTTTATTCGTGTGAAGTAATTCTATTTTATGTGGTTTGTAATTTTAGATATTGGTACATTTTGATTATATATTCGATATATTTATAGGTTTTCTCTTTTCTTTTCAAGAATACCAGAAAAATAAGAAGACTAACATTTTATTCAACAGCAAACATTAGATATCTTTATACTACAAATGTTAGAAAAACTAATTTCTCGGATACTTTTAATACACTTATATTCTGGATATTACTCAATTCCCGAAGACTGTCAACAGCATTTGTAAATCGTATAAACGGTTATTACTTAAATAATTGCAGTTCTTCACCGTACTATATGCACGTTTAGAAATACATCTTAATATATACGCACAATTTATCATTCGTATGTACACTATTTATGTATTTTTAAAATGTAATTTTAGAAACATTACATCAAATTTTCACAAATATTAAGACAATTATAAACAATTCTTACCTTATATATGGCAGACGCGCAAGTTTGAAAGAAGGATAATAATGAATTTACAAAATTTTCGAGAGATTGGAGTAGTCCTCAATGTTTGTACCACGATTACAATCTGCGGTGCTTCAGTAAAAATGGTGGCCAAGACACCAAGAACTCAAAGAGTTCCAATGTCATCGGGTCTGGTATCCCATAATTCTTAAGAAATTATCGATGCACAAGAAAGTTAATACAAAGTAAATACTGCGCGAGATTACTGCAACGACAGGATTAATCAAATAAACTGGTTAAAATTTAACAAAAAGAGTTAGTCTCGGGAATAGTTATATTTTCTAGGATTAGCTCATTTGTCCATATGAACTTTGCTTGCGCAAAATTCAGTTTACAAAACTATCACCACCCACCCACCCTTCCTCCAATCCCCCCAACCACCCCCCACACACACAAAACAAACAAACGGAATAACTCCACAAAAAATACACTTGAAAAGAAAAGTAAATATGTAATGAATGAATGAATGATTTCAGTTAATATTTAATAATATAAATCTACAAAAATTTGATGTGTTTTTATAATTATCATATAAGAGATGTTTGTTTTTTGTCAATGCATTATCATACATAGTAATGAAACATATTATTATCATATATATCATGAGCGGGATTGCCATAAAAATTATTAAAAAATTATTTAATAAATTAATTAAAATAATTCCCAAACTCGTTCCATAAATTTCGTATGGCACTCCATATATATATATATATATATATATATATATATATATATATATATATATATATATATATATATATATATATCCCAAAATGCTAGTATATTACACAAAACATTATTATGTAGTTACTGACGGAAGTAAATGCAGTCATACAGTGTTTTCTCAAAATAAACTCGAAATATTTGTTTACAAAATTAAATATGCATGTCATGAGCGTTTTCAACTTAAATGTATTGAACAGTTTTTTTGTTTTATATCTAAACATTATTGAAATTCTGTTTTCAATTTCATTCATAATCTGTATTTCTATTTAATAGCAAATTGTGACTGTACCCTTTCAGGATTACTTAATAAAAGCAGCTTTAAACAAACATACCGTATCGACATATTGTTCGCACTTATCTGCCTTGTACATGAGTTACCAATTACATATACTTGGTAATAAAATGCGAAATATTGTGTATTAATATTTATCATGTATAAAATCAATATTCTTATTTAAAATATACTTCACTTTATTTTATTAATATTTAATACAGTTTTTATAATCTCCAACTAACAAAAGGTTAACTGTCTGCATTTTTTTCCATATAAATTTGTTTTAAAAACGTTTGCAAATACAGTTCAACCTGTACTAAACGGACACTTACGGAAGTATCGCACAATGGCCTTTTAACGATTCGAGATCCCGCACATGTGTTCCTTTTCTAGGACAGAGAATCAGTTAGTGATGGGTTATATATATATATATAGATAGATAGATAGATAGATAGATAGATAGATAGATATATATATATATATATATATATATATATATATATATATATATATATATATATATATATATATATATATATATATATTATTGATTATTATATATTATTATTATGTTTAATGTGCTGTAAGTAAATTGCATGATCTCTATGTAATTATTCTCAGTGCGTGGATAGGTCTTTGTGAGGCATGTTAACGGACACGTGTCATTACCCTTGAAACAAGAATCAAAACCTGCACCTTTCTTTTCTACTTTGTTAGGTTTCACCAGGTATTCACTGATCCCAGGCGGCTCAATTAAATTACAACGGCTTCTTTACCGTTTCTATACACGTAAATGTGTTACTGTACGTAAATGTTTCAAAAAACGTCGTCCGTCTTAACAAGAAAAAACCCCCACATCAGCGTGAATTGCCTATTTATCACGATACAACCAGGACACAGGTTTTCTTTTTAACAGTGATGACAATAATTTGTACAAGGCGCGCATTTTTTAACGCTAGTCGTGTTTCTGCTTGGATGGTGGTGTATTTGAACTATTCTTGTGTTGTAGTGTTAAAGTAATGAACTAGCGATGCTCTCATTGGGTGTCGTGAATACCACACTACGTCTTAGTAATGACAACGCCCGGCCTTGGGTTAGTGACATTCGAAATGGTGGCACGGTACACCTGCAGGTTGTTTTTAATGTTCTGAATTTGTAAGCAGCGGTAACAGATTCAGAATAAAATTTTAAAACATATTAAATACAAAAACTATAATCCAGCAATCAGGTTTTAAAAAAATAACAATATAAATGTAAATATATACATAAAATACAGTACAATAATAATAAATAAATAAAATAAAACTAATTAAACAAATAATTTTTTATAAATAAATAAAATAAAATAAAATAACAAACCAAACCAAATCAAATCAAACCAAACCAAACCAAAACAATAAAAATGAAAATGAAAAAAAAAAAAAACAATAAAAAATAAAAAAACAATAAATAAAAAACAAAAACAAAAAAACAAACAAACTATAATATCATGAACAAAAAGTAAACTATAATTTTAAAATGTCACCAGTATTTAACATTATAGTTCGACACACAACGATATATATTTAGTGTTCTTACCTCTTTCTTTTAACAACTCTGTAGTAAAGATGGTCTGATAGGCGGTATTTTCCATATGAATAATACAGTAATGTTATTACAACAATCAAAAGATAATTAATTCTGTTATTCGAGTTTTAAATTTTACGTTTACATCAAAACGTGTTTCAGAATATAATTTCATTCGATTTATTGATGTCCCAACGACTTCAGTTGAATCTATTAAGATCTGCCCTCTACACACACAGTGGAGCTCTTTCCGGAAGGAGGAGGAAAAGTTCTTGGCAGCGAACAATGGTGTGGTGGCAGCACTGTCCGCTGTAAGTCTACTGGTTTTAGTCATGAATCTGATCAAAAAAATCTTCGGTTGACCTCAATCTTACGAAAACCGGTCTAGCCGAGGTTCGCGCTGTATGCAGTGTACATATTCAGGTGTGCAATTTCAATATTTGTATTTCTACTTTTATTATAATGGAGCTTTTAGCCACGTTGTTGTCACCGCGGGTTTCTAGTCAGCACTTGAGGTAGACAACCAATCAGAAACTGACAAATGGGATGCGAAGTGGTAACTCTGGGCCACCGACCCAAGCTGTGGTTAACGGAATTGCGACACACACCAATCATAAATTTACGTATGGAAGCTTATTAATATGCATAAAATGTAGGAAAAGGTTAAAAAGAAGTGATTTTGTAATTGCATTCTGATTCATGGTTTTATTTTGTTTAATATTTACTCAGGTGTTATACTTAAAAACCTCAATGCAATTATTATAAAAACCGTTAATCAGTTTAATTTGTATATATGTGTCTTAACGTGGGAGATTAATATATAATGTTAAGGTTCATTGTTACAAAACTGGAAACAATGTGATATTACCTAAAACGTATTTTCTAACTGAACATGCATGTACATTAAAAGAAACTGGTCATAAACCAAAACCACCTGATCAGATGTATATTAAAATGATGAAAGTTTATGTACAGATTCAGATCAAAGTGAAGTAGCGACATGCAGATATGAATCCGGGATAACAAAAATAAAGCATAACAAATCCCCTGCATGCCTATACAATAAAATTATTATGGAGCATCACAAAGTATAGAAGTATTACATGTTAGGCTAGTTAAAACATTTTATATAGAAACATTTTTACGTTTTGTATATTATACTAAAAGATTTAAGGTGATAATGAGAGTAAATTATTTACTAATACACATTGATAGAGCAATTGTGAAACAATCTCATTATGGGTGCTAGTTTTGATCGAAGTCTGGTTAACTTAGCATGACATCTGACCATTCAATTTCTTTAAGAAAATCTGAACTCATGTCTGAAGAAATTAAATATAAACATTCTGTTTAACTCGACCTCTAAATAGCTAGCTAGTACTTTCTCATTTTCTTCTTTAATTCAACATAGGATTAGCATGTATACAGAGGCATAATGTCCAGCTTCTTTACGTCGACCAATAGATCGCAGCACTATCCGCATTTACGTGTGCCGTGTTTAATGTCAGCTAGGTGGTTCAAACCTACATAGCCTGTCTTCTACGTGAATCATAGTGATAGAAGCTTTGTCTGTGAGGCTAATCACCGATCTATGCGATATGTTTGCTAAGTGAATCCCAATTTTATAGTTCATCTTTGCTAAGTAAATGAGAGTCACAGAGAATAATTCTGCAATGTGAATCAGAAACACAGAATCTATGCCTGCTAAATGAATCAGAACTACAGTTTCGTCCAGGGTTGTCGTTAAACATTCATTCATTTATTCAGAACTACAGAATCTACGTCTGCTAAGCGAATCAGAACTACAGAATATTTGCCTGCTAAGTGAATTAGAATGTCAGAATCTATGTCTGCTAAATTAATCAGAGCTTGGAAACCTAGGTCTTCAAAATCGGATTTCATTTAACAGACTAGTGACGATACGAAAATAAGCCTTTCTCATTCCACTAACCATAGAATTTTACTAACACATATGTAATAGAACGCACACTCGCATATATACCGAACACATATTGGAGCATGAACTTGTCTAATGTGATATATCTTTCATGATAACGGGGTGAATAAAGATACCTGGGACTCTGACTTTGATTAATGAAAGGTCGAAGTCATCCTGACCTGCATGTTTCATCTTACCTGCCGTTGTCCCCGTTTTCAATTTACAGTATTCCACAGACACATTTTAAAAGTACTTAAAAGTGCAGTGCAACACACTTTGAGCTTCTTAGGAAAGTCGCCGTCTGTGTAGATTGACATACTTTGTGAATCGCCACTATCAAAGCTGAACCTCAGAAATGGAGTCTTATTACAGCAGTGTATACCCAAGACTAACACTGAAATAATAATGTTAATCTTGAAATGAAAGTTCGCGGCATAACTGGTTACGCCCACATGTCATCAGATTTCAGGACTTTGATCGCTTCAGATGTAACATGATGACTTCAGGTTAGGGTCATCCCAGAACTGAGCATACTGCGAAGGTAGCAAAGGTAGGAGACAACTGATAGTTTTGTATGGTCGATTTACTGATTTGTTTTAATGCATGGTTAAGTTTATTGGAATTTTAGTGATGTATTAGGTGGCGATTGTTAGTTGGTGGAGAAAGTATGTGGTGCAGTAGATGAAATAATGTTCACTAATTCCCCATGTAATAAATACTGCAATGTCGTATACAAGAACTATAAGAACACACACACAGAGAACGTACCCAGCCTTAAGTAACATGTAGGCAATAAAAAAAAAATATAAAAAAACAGAATAAAAAGAAACAGAAATACAGTGACACTGAGTGTTCTTCAGCTAAACAGTAATGTCATTTGTAAACTAAAAAGGGCATTTTTGTCGTATTTTAAGGGACCGCTGCTCCTCGCTAGGTACAACCCTGATATAGTAGGCTAGTTAGTCATCCTTTTGGATAGTTTGACACACAATAGCCGATGCATTTTTCGTGCTGGGGTGTCGTTAAACATTCATTAATTCATTCATTATTCCTTTTGGAATATCTGTACTGAAACAAATGGCAGCTTTTTAAACACAGGAGAAATCACTGAAATACCTATATTGAAATATAAGTACTGCAAATGTTTCAAATCTGAACGACAAAACCGTAATACATGATCAGGGCCGTATCTCTGCACAATGCAGAGTCGAATAGGCATTAGGCAAAATAGTGGCTGATTCTAAAAATCTCTTTCTAGTACTTCATCTATAGGAGGACAGCCACTTCCCGAAATACATGGTGAATCCCCAACACGATTGCACAGAATATAGATGCCTTTGCAATACCTGTAGGGTGGTTTTCCATTTGAGCGGTTTTTGGGACGGCGCGGGCTTGGAATGCGAAAACAGTCACTGCTAGTGATAAACATAGAACGTATTTTGTATGGTTCCGTTTTCCGGCGTTTCGCGCCAACAACCCGGCAAGAACCACGCACGTGGGAAAAACGTTCTTATACAGTGTTCTTTACAGCCAATATTTACCAGCAGCTAGGACATTGTCTGTTACGTCAATAACTCGCGACATTCTGAGATTTAAAGTACATTTTGTGAGTGGCAGTCCTCCTACAAAGTAGGAAGGTTATTAATGTCTCGAGGAGTGACATCCCTCCTACAACCGAAGAACCTGATAACAATTAATAGAAACAGTCACGATCATGTCAAAACATCCTTTAGACTACCTTGTACAGAGATGTCATTTTGAATATGATAACTGTTTCCTTGTTCAGACAAATTACATAGCACCGCGTAGTATACAAGGGAATGAATAAATGAATGTTAAACGACATCTTAGCAAGTAAAATACATCGGTTACTGGAGTTCTTCAATTCCATTTGTTGTGTTTTAAAGACGCCACAAACATATAACATCACTCGAGCCCGGGATACACGAAACCTGCAGTATCTGCCGGGTAATCATCCCCAATTTGGGGCCATATACTCGGGAGACACATCCGTAAAGTGGATGAAACTCGATGTGTGTGGCCTTACTCTTCGCAATTGAATCTAGCGGTGCACACACTCTGGGTTGGAAACGGTACTGAAATGAAATATCTTCAGGTACGATTCAAACCTACCACCCTTAAAGGGACATCCCTGAGTTTACTGCATTGTAACGTGTTTCCGACTAATAAAATATTTCTACAATTAAACTTACATAGTAAATATATTTTCAGTGTCTGTATATTCAATGTGTTTCTGGTCGTCTTAATATTTGTGAGAAGCCCAAACTGGATTTTGTCTTTAAATAATTTCGTACGTACGACAAAAATATATTTTAGAAAATAAAACGAAATTTAACCTAGTACAGATATTAGAACGATCAGAAACACGTTTAATATACAACCACTAATATATTATGCAGAAAAAATATATTTGATATGTAATTACAGTCGTTAAAAAGTCTCTGTTAGTCGATAAGATCTTAAAAATTGCAGCAAACTCAGGAATGTCCCTTTAAGTCCGATGGCTTAACCACTACACCTCGGGCCGGGTCTGCGTTTCCACTTGTATAATCGACAACTAATGATTTATGATCTATAAATAATCAAGTTCTTGTTATATTTATTACATGTACATGTGTAGTATAGTAACACTTATGCCCTCCACGTGGTTAATGAAAGTGTGTTTATTTTGTTTAACGACACCACTAGAGCACATTGATATATTAATCATTGGCTGTTGGATGTCCAACATTCGGTAATTGCGACATATAGTCTTAGAGAGGAAACCCGCTACATTTTTCCATTAGTAGCAAGGGATCTTTTATATGCACCATCCCACAGACATGATAACACATACCACGGCCTTTGGTATACCAGTCGTGGTGCACTGGCTGGAACGAGAAATAGTCCAATGGGCCTACCGACGGGGATCGATCCCAAACCGACCGCGCACCAAACGAGCGCTTTACTTCGGCTATGTCCCGCCCCGGAGTTAATGAATGTAAAGACTCGATAATACTTTTTTAATTTTAAAATATAGAATTATTTATGTTCCCTAAAAATTGGAGACAAGCACGCGATAACAACTGCAAATAAGCATTTGAATTTTGTTTTAACAAGATTGTTTGTGTACTTGTTTTGCTTTTGTTGTTATTTTGTTGCGATTGTTTTTTTGTCAATAGCTTTTTCAACAGTCTTGGACCATGGTTGCCATTACGACCTTGACAAAACTTTCTTTAGACTTTTCCTTCTGCAGAGATACGATTTTGAATACGTTAATGGGGGTTTTCATAATTTTTGTTATCTTAGCTATAATTAATTACAAATATTATAAAAATCGACATATACTAGTTTTTAAAAAATATCAAGAATAAAAAGGAACAAAAAAACCAACAACCAACAAATAAACAATAACACCCAGCAGTATGTGGTCAAACAAATAAATTTTTGAATGATTGGTTTATTTTGATAAAGGAGGTGAAAGTTGACACTGCATTCCTTGTATAGAAGGTCTACAAGATCTGGTCGCAATGGGCAGAGGACTTTTGTAAATACATGTACTTATCATTCAACTTCATTTGCTTCCACTCAAACTATATTTCAATGCAATGCAATAAAAAATGTTCACACCATACTCGCCACCACGAATCCTAAACCTGCAGTACAAAGCAATGATAGGTGTCTGCAGTAACCCCACCCTACCGTCTAAACCTCACTGGACTACGTGAAAAACCCCACCCAACATTCTCTTCTGAACAACAAAACTGTTATTGTGATCACAATCGTATCTCCGCACAAGTCAGAGTTGAAAGGATATTTTGGCAAGGCTGTGAATGTTTCGACGAATGGCTGTCAGGTGATTCGTCTACAGGAGGTCTAACACTCCCATAACATCCTCATGCCGTATGTAGGACGACTGCCACTCTCCAGGACATCCGCATGCAGTCTGTATGAAGACTGCCACTCTCCAGGACACCATGTCGTCTGTAAGAAGACTGCCGCTCTCCAGGACATCATCATGCCGTCTGTAAGAAGACTGTCACTCTCCAGGGCATCCTTATGCCATCTGTAGGACTGCCACTCTCCAGGGCATCCTCATGCCGTCTGTAAGAAGACTGCCACTCTCCGGATCATCATGCTGCCTGTAAGAAGACTGCCACTCCAGGACATCCTTGTCATCTGTAGGACTGCCACTCTCTAGGACATCCTCATGCCGTCTGTAAGAAGACTGCCTCTCTCTAAGACATCCTCATGCCCTCTGTAAAAAGATTGCCACTCTCTAAGACATCCTCATGCCGGCTGTAAGATGACTGTCACTCTCCAGGGCATCCTTATGCCATCTGTAGGACTGCCACTCTCCAGGGCATCCTCATGCCGTCTGTAAGAAGACTGCCACTCTCCGGATCATCATGCTGCCTGTAAGAAGACTGCCACTCCAGACATCCTTGTCATCTGTAGGACTGCCACTCTCTAGGACATCCTCATGCCGTCTGTAAGAAGACTGCCTCTCTCTAAGACATCCTCATGCCCTCTGTAAAAAGATTGCCACTCTCTAAGACATCCTCATGCCGGTTGTAAGATGACTGTCACTCTCCAGGACATCCTTATGTCGTCTGTAAGAAGACTGCCGCTCTCCAGGACATCATCATGCCGTCTGTAAGAAGACTGTCACTCTCCAGGGCATCCTTATGCCATCTGTAGGACAGCCACTCTCCAGGGCATCCTCATGCCGTCTGTAAGAAGACTGCCACTCTCCGGATCATCATGCTGCCTGTAAGAAGACTGCTACTCCAGGACATCCTTGTCATCTGTAGGACGGCCACTCTCTAGGACATCCTCATGCCGTCTGTAAGAAGACTGCCTCTCTCTAAGACATCCTCATGCCCTCTGTAAAAAGATTGCCACTCTCTAAGACATCCTCATGCCGGCTGTAAGATGACTGTCACTCTCCAGGGCATCCTTATGCCATCTGTAGGACTGCCACTCTCCAGGGCATCCTCATGCCGTCTGTAAGAGACATCCTCATGCCGTCTGTAAGAAGACTGCCTCTCTCTAAGACATCCTCATGCCCTCTGTAAAAAGATTGCCACTCTTTAAGACATCCTCATGCCGGCTGTAAGATGACTGTCACTCTCCAGGACATCCTTATGTCGTCTATAAGAAGACTTCCACTCTCCAGAACATCCTTATGTTATCTGTAGGACTGCCACTCTCCGGGACATCCTCATGCCGTCTGTAAGAAGACTGGCACTCTCAAGGACATCATCATACTGTCTGTAAGAAGACTGCCACTCTCCAGGACATCCTTATGTCATCTGTAGGACTCACTCTCCAGGGCATCCTCATGCCGTCTGTATGAAGACTGCCACTCTCCAGGACATCATGTCGTCTGTAAGAAGACTGCCGCTCTTCAGGACATCCTTGTCATCTGTAGGGCTGCCACTCTAGGACATCCTCATGCCGTCTGTAAGAAGACTGCCACTCTCCAAGACATCCTCATGCCGTCTGTAAGAAGACTGCCACTCTCCAGGACACCCTCGTGCCGTCTGTAAGAAGACTGCCACTCTCCAAGACATCCTCATGCCGTCTGTAAGAAGACTGCCACTCTCCAGGACACCCTCATGTCGTATGTAAGAAGACGGCCACTCTCTAGGACATCCTCATGTCGTCTGTAAGAAGACTGCCACTCTCCAAGACATCATAATGCCGTGTATAAGAAGACTGCCACTCTAGGGCATCATCATTCCGTCTGTAAGAAAACTGCCACTCTCCAGGACCTCATCATGCCGTCTGTAAGAAGACGGCCACTATTCAGGACATCCTTAGGACGCCTGCCACCAAGGTTTTTTTCCACAAATTGTTGTCTGCTCTGTCTGCAGCAGGACTGCCACTTCTCAGGTTTGGCGCTTTGGGCTGGCGAGCTATGGTGATGCTCGGATTTCGACTTAAAGGTACATGTTACTCCAAATATTGTAACATTGTATATTTTGGTACTTCTGTAGGAAAACATTTGCATGTGTACATGTATAACCATCTGTGAATTCATCCAGTATTCAACAACACAAAATGTTCAAATCTTGTCTGGAGACGAGTAAGCTAAATGCTTATTTTCGTGATGAATGAAAGTCTTCTGGATTGTGAAACAGCTTGACATTTCAACAGGACGTATTTCTAATATAAACGGCATTTAAAACCCCCCACCTCAAAACAAAACAAAACAACAACAACAACACCCAAAACCCCGACAGTATCACTAAAAGTCTAACGGTCACAACACAACACTACCTTAAACTTCTAAAGTTATTAGGACAGCCGAAAAGACTGAGATGTACATTGTTTTGAGAGAATCTTGCTCCTTTAAGCATACCCTGTACAAACCAGTGTGAGATCATATAAGTTTCAGATGGGTATACATGTATATTAATTCGTAATGTTAAAACATAAACTTTGTTTTGTTTAACATCACTAGATGGCATTGATAGATCATCGGCTATTGGATGTTAAACATTTTGTAATTTTTGATATGTAGACATGGGGCAGCAAATACACGACATTTGATATACCAGTCGTCGGGCACTAAAAAACTCAAATAAGTCGGAGAATGGGCCAACCGAGGGGGTTCGATCCTAACAACCCAAGCACCAAGCACCAAGCTCTACCGACTGAACTAAATACCCCCCCCCCCCCCCCCACACACACACACAATCTCGGATTGTTAATGCTCGATTTATTTGTAGATATTTTTTATGCAACGTAAGGTTAAACCAACATTTTGTAAAAACTTAGTTATGGGCAGAATCACCATATGCCCACATATTATGAAGAGAATAATTTAGTTGAATATATATTTATTGATCCCACTGTCCACTTTCCTTTCTCTTCTTTGAATTTCATCCTATTTTTCCTTAACGCCTCTTATCTTTCAACTTATGTCACTGTCTACCTCAACAATCCATACTTTTCACTCCATCCATGACAGACGCGTGTCTCTTATGACCATCCATGCCACACACGTTTTACATAGCTGTGGACATGATCTGACTACTTTAGGCAGGTTTTAGTAAAATTTTGGCACTTCTTACTTACAGACTTATTCTGCTTGTAGACGTTTGAAACAAACCAGGTGAATTCTACAATTTGTGTCAAGCATAACAAGGCATATCGTCCAAGCCAATCAAAAGTGGTGTTACATCTAAAATGAAACTTGAGAGAGCCCCCCCCCCAAAAAAAAACAACCCACAAAACCCCCCACAAAATAACAAACAAAACAAAACAAAACAAACACAACAACAACAACAACAAAACCACTCCAACAAAACAAAATCCTTTGCAAAGGATGCTTATTTGAGGGCGACTGTGACTTTTGTGGTAATGATGTTGGCATTCGTGTTTAATAACACAATATTTCCTCATTCAGACAAAACGCTTTGCAACCAATAGCCGATGTGTATTTTTGAAGTGGGGTGTCGTTAAACATCTATTCATTCAAAATGTTTTGGATCTTTGACATTAAAATTGGTTTACCGAGTGCAGCTCCATGGTACATACAGTCCTGTTTGTGATGGTCTGACTATAGAAACTTGATACAGCCACGGTCATGACCAATCTTACAGGTGTCAGACAAACCAAGGCATATCTATTATATAATTTCTAATAGTTGGAAATAACCGATTTTTATTCTATTAAAACGACTATAATTCTTAGGTATGACTAATTGGTTTGACATAATCCTCCATTCTTTTCTATCTAAAGTGGTATAGTCATAAAACAGCATTGTCAAATGCATTGGCATGAACGCGGCGCATTTATTAGCGGCTCAGTCTGATAAACGTTTTCTACATCCTCAATTTATGGGCGTTGAAACTTGCAGAATTAAAAATCAAATGAGAGGATTAATTTCCATCAAATATCTATCTGTCTGCATGTCTGTCCGTCGATACGTCCATTCGTCCGTCCGTTCATCAATCCATCCATTTATATATATTAGACATATAGACATTGCCCCATTGACGTAGTAAGGCGATCCCTATCGGTGGCTAAAGGCCCATTGGGCTATTTCTCGTTCCACCAGGCAACTGTGGACGGGTGGGTACTGTATATTAATTCGCTTTTATTTCACCTGGGAGGATGTAGTCTTCGGAATTGGGGGGAGGTACTGATCCTTCTTGTCCCCACTCAAGGGCGGACCCAGGAAATATTCTAGGAAAGGGACGAAGGGTAAAATGGCACAGGGGAAATTGTAAACATATTGTTTAAAAAGGGACACTTTGTTTTAGAGGGGTAGGTCCTCCAGGTCCCGTCCCTTCGATCCACCCTTGCCACTTCCGAGGCTCATGAAGGTTGCTAAATTGGAGAGCAGGGTTACTATTCCCTGTTAGGTTTTTAAATCAGATATCTGCTCCTAAGATGCATTCTGGAACATTTTAAACATTCGTTATTCGGTGGGGATTGGGGTTGTGGGGGAAATATAACTGGATGGCCCCCTTCTTCCTCCTGGAACACGAGGCCAGCACCTACTAGCCTTATAGGAACTGCTCTGTTTTCTCAAATCATCCCAGCTAACAGAATATCTTCAGTGGCTGTAATTACATATTAAACACAATTGTTTCTGATGCTGATACTGATTATCAGCATCAGTATCTATCCATCTATCTATCTATCTATCTATCTATCTATCTATCTATCTATCTATCTATCTATCTATCTATCTATATATATATATATATATATATATATATATTGTGGTTAGTGAAAGAGAAGTCGGTGTAATACATAGCCCTCTAGTGGCCTTACTCCTACCCATTGAGACGTTAAAACGACATCTGGGTGGGAGCCAGTAACGGGGAGCGAACCCAATGTCTACCAGTCTTATGCCCAATGACTTAACCGAGGCGGGTGACAGTATCATTACCCACATAATGCGTCAGCATAACCGGTCGTTAGGCCTATACGATTGTTCATTTCACTTTAATCAATACAACCAAAATAACCTGCACATTATACCCCGTTATTCACAACCATACAATATACATGCATATGCATACAGAAGCATTCGGCTGGTTTTAAGAGATTTGTTAAACATATCAATTAATCCTTCTTTGTAAATCGCTGCATGAGTTGGTATAATATATATCATGTGCAAAAAACCCAATCCGGTTACCCCACGTACACACAATTCAACTGACGTCAGCAAATTGTAATCTGTGAAGTGTACTTTTGTTATATTATACAACAGCTTAGGTGATAGGTCGTTCGCTTGTGAAGCATACACAGACTACACAATACCGTTATACTGTACTGAACGAGTTCAAATTAATAATTAATTTACCTGTTAATCTTCAGTACAAAGCTTTCAAGAATAACATCAAAATCGCGTTATCAAGCTTGAACAAGGGCATTTTTACGTCTTTCGCATAAAACAACTATAAATCTTAAACGAACCTTATTATTTTTTATAATTATTATACGTTTTGATAAGCGTACGGGCTCCCATTTTTGCAGGCTGGCTTTTGCCCGAATTAAACGAAAATGCTCGAATCTGAATAACATTTATTAATATTAGTATTACTACCAAACAGCTATATAGGGTTGTAAACGAATTACTACGCATTTTTATATGGATTACAACAAATTTTGAGGGTAGAATGGTGGAAATACATGACAAAAAGGTCTCAGGTTAGTACACCCGAATATCTCTATCATAGTTGCCTGAATTTGAGGTTTTGCCCCCCCCCCTCCCCCCGCCCCTTGTCTCGTACGCTTATGTATGTTTTGATGTTATAAAATATGACATTTCTGTTTATAATAATCATATAAAAACAGTCTACATTATGTAACATATGTCACATATTTGATTTTCTCTATTCTTTTATTTCTTATACAGAGCAATATTTGTGTAAAAAGCATTTGTGTAGATAAACGTTGTTAATAAAAGCATTTTGGCACATTCCATAAAAATATATTATCAAAGACAAAGTCTTGTTAAGCTGATGCACTTGTAACAAATGGCCAACAAATAAATTCCCCCATCGTCACACTTATTCACAGAACATACCATGCACCAGTCCTACGGCGTACAGTTTACCATTTGTATACGTATACTCTGAGTAATTGTCAAACTTTTCATTCCATATACATCGACTGGTTAAACATAAAGAAGAACCGCTGAGCTGACCAATCGAAACATTCGTTACAATTTTGTACCGCGGGATACACACTTCCTTCACTTTCTGCTTGATGACGTCAGCAAGATTTGCAGACAGCGTGGTGCATTCCTCTGCATCATAGGACATATTACCAATCATGTCGTGCATAACAATTTTCATTATTTCTTTTACTTCGGAATATGGAAATTTCTCCGAAGGTTCAAGGCTGAAACTATTCTCCATTTTTGAAACCGGAACTGTTGTGTGTGTCTGAGCTGACGTCATGATCATGGCAGCACGACCGGAAGTGGATATATCGACGGACGGCGGATGTTTGTGAGTCGATATCAACGAAGGTCGGCGCATGTTGGGTACATTACCAGTTGATGGTCTTCGAACTGCAGTGCTCATGATGCTAGGGGAAACAAAGAAAGAATATAAAAATTAGTGTTAGAAATAGGTTAGAATTTCAACATCAACCATTGGTTGTAATCGTTTTGCATGTACCAATCAGCTTTCAATTATACGATCAGTTACAATCATTTCAGTTGAGAAGTATTTGAATAATTAAGACTATGCACCTGTTGTCGTAAGGGGCGGGACGTAGCCCAGTGGTAACGCGCTCGCCTGATGCGCGATCGGTTTGGGATCGATTCTCGTCAGTGGGCCCATTGGGGTATTTCTCGTTTCAACCAGTGCACCACATATATTAAATGCCGTGGTATATGCTATCTAGTTTTCAAAAGTTTACAGGGGAGTATACTCCCGAACCTCCTAGAAACTTTGCTTTGCACCCTCGATCTGTCAGCCCCCCCCCCCCCCCCCCCCACACACACACTCCAATGTCTACTTGCTTCCGAAGTGCCTATGTTGTTGTGTTCACAAGGATATATCACACATTTGACTAGTTTTATCTTTAAAATATACTGTCAAACATTATGTTTTCTTTCAGTACTCATAAAAACAAACTCAAACCCCAACGCATTTACATCATCAAAACTGTAGGAAATGTTCAGCGATAGTCGATTATGAACGACAAAATCGTTATCCGTGATCAATACAAGGTCGAATGCATATTTGACAAAATAGTGGTTGATTCCATCAATCTCTGTCTAGTTCCTCGTCTATAGGAGGACAGCCACTCCCGAGGAGATCTTTTACTGGACAGTACATCTTTTTGACTCCCATAAGGAGGACGGGCTCTCCTAGACTAGTTTACTAAATAAAAACAGAACAGGACAGAGGTCATTGGAATAAATACAGCTATGATGACATTTACTCACGAATTGCTGTCAAAACAGTGATGTTATCAGGTACATTATAACACATACCACAGGTTTTGGTGTCATTCGTGCTGCACTGGTTACAAGGCTTGGACTGGATGGCAAGACCACCAAGGCTACAATCTACAGCTCTACTAAGCTAGATCCCTCACCCAGAGAGATACAAATACAGTCAGACGTGACACTAACGTCTGTTTATTGGCATAAGGGTAGCTATATCAATTTACATCTACGTTTTGCATGAGGTGTTGTCTTACTATTTAATCTTTTACTAAAATCGATATCTTGCTGTCAAGAAGTTCCCATTAAATAATAATAAATGGACACCCTGTAGTTTTGAAGCTATGTCACTGTGTGTGACGAAAACGTACCTATAAATTTCAACAGACAATAATATTGTAGAGAGCATAATATGATCGGGTAAGGACAAAAGCTATGCTTGTCAGTTTGGGTGAAGTGTAGTAGATAAAGATATCGTATTTCCATTTTTACTTGCATGGCCATGAAACTGCTAGGGAAATGAAAGAAAGAAATGTTTTATTTAACGACATAATCAACAAAGTTTATTTACAATTATATAGCGTCGGATATATGATTAAGGACCACATAGATAACGAAAGGAAACCCGCTATCGCAATCCATGAGTTACTCCTGTCTATTAGCAGTAGGGGTATTTTATATGCACCATCCTACAGACTGGGTAATACATATTACGGCCTTTGTTATCCCAGGTTTGGTGAAAAATGAGGTTGCAGAGAAGAAAGAGACGTCAGTCTGTAAGAAAGGTTACTGCTTTACTTTCCTAGGATTGTGAAGACGTTTTAATGATCATTTACCTTCAGAAAGGCACCACACAAAAAAACTGGTTTCGACATGTTACGAGGGCCAGGCAAACGTTCGTAGAACCAGACACCAAAATTTAATACACCATGTGTTTAACCTACAAGTGTGTTCTTTGATCATACTACAGTTCTATTAGTAACACGACTCTTCTTGTTTGTATATTTACAAAGTATTGCTTAACGGTAACCTACCCTCCCGAAACTATGAATTTGATCACATTGGAACACAGAGACATCGTCATGTTTATCACCAAGGAAGGTGAAAATGCTACTAAAATTCCAGAAGAGTATGGTTCCAGAATTTGAACGCCTTCCAATCTCCTCGGTGAACCCATTATCTGATTTGAGTTTTTTCCGTCCCAACCGGTGCCCCACAACTATATCAAAGGCCGTGGCGTGTGCTGTCCTATCTGTGGGAAAGTGCATATAAAAGATCCCTTGCTACTAATGGTAACATATAGCGGCTTTTATCTGAACATTACGAGTACAAGTTACCAAATGTTTGATATCCAATAGCAAATGAATAATACATCAGTGTGCTCTAGTGGTGTCCTTAAACAAAACTTTCATAGCTTCTGTTAGGGACTTCTAGACGACTGTATAACGAAACTGGACCAGTGCTGATGCTTGACTAACCTTAAGCCAACTTAAAGGAAACACGACACGAGACCATATTATAGCTCATTTTAAAAGAAAAATGATATAAAAATAATATACAAATAACTTTATAACAATAATATACGTGTAGTTAACTTAAAATGAAGAAATTACGCTAACCAGTATCAAAGTACGATTTATGCATATTTCTTCGTGAGCGTTCGGAAAAAAAGGGAAGTGACGTCAGAGCCGCTGTACTCTTCCATTGTTGTTAACTGTTTATATATGGAGTAAGGGGCTTACGATCTTTTCAGTCCAACAGTGCCGTACTGCGCGTCCTTCGGGTGTAAAAATAAACAGTTTAAACGATCGGGATTGTCTTTTTATGGTTTTCCAAAGGATTGTATCCGAAGAAAGACGCGTGTATTTTATCGCAAAAGAAAAGATTGGACACCAACACCGCATAGTACTTTGGTGTCCGCCTAATTACAGCCCGGAGCCCGAACGTTACCCGGAGACAAAAACAGTACTCGGTTGCGAATGCCGAGGTGTACATTGTACATATTTGGCACAAAGATACACCTCAGCATCATGTATTTATATATGTTAAAACAAAAATGTAGAATTTTTTATTTATTAATTTTTTTGAAAAAAAAAAGATTTTTCATGTTAGGGCTGTAGGCCTACATAACAAAATCTGTATTCACCGTCCGAAGAAGGAAACGTCAATAAGTAATCGTCAATAAGTAATTAAATATGGCATATACAAACATGGGATTTGGCATGAGGATACATCTCAGTACGATGTATTTAAATATGTTTTTAAAAAACGTGTAGAAAACAATAATAATTTTAAATAATGTTTTTAATCTTCGGGCGGAATACGTTACAAAAACGTTCCTCATCGCCCGAAGCAACACGAAGTTCAATACAAAAAACCCCACTACTGTCGGTGTCGAAATAACTATTATGTTTCATCCACAGGCTGACTTGAGAATCGGAGTGTTGTTTTAGTTAATTGGTCCTTTCTTTCCGTGGCCTGCACATGTGATTCCTGATTGGCAGGTGTATATTGCAGGGTATCGACCAGGTAAGTGATTACCACGGTCTAGACATGCGTACAAAATACGTGCCAGTTTTTTTAAGATTACAGGGTATTGTGGCGTAACCTGTCGCGACTATAGTACAATGTTAATGGACATTATCAGCCGCCCTGCTTCATTACTGTAAATAATGCTGTAAAACCCTTGATTAAGTAGACTTTCCCATCTAAAATTACAAAACTGACCAATTACGTAGTACCAAAGAAAAGAAAATTATCACTTGGGTATCGTGAGTGGTCGTTTTTACTCTAACGCACCCAACCAATAGGCCTAATAATATGCTACTTTTTTTTATGAGAGAAAAATACTATAACCCCATTTCGTTCTATTGATGCAAATAGAAATATATTTAGTTTAAAAGTTGATTATACTCTCAAGTCATTTATGTTGTTTTACAAGCCAGGTTAATGAAAGTGAAGCGCCTTGTCGTAAATTAGAGCGTTTGTTTACACTGTGCATACAGATTTCATTATGTACAGCCCGAACATAAAAAATGCGATATTTTCTAAAAAAAAACAACCCAAAAATGTTTGTACTACATTTATATTTTTTACATATTTAAATACATCATATCGAGGTGTATCTTTATGCTAAATATGAACAGTATACACCTCGGCATTAGCATCCGAGTTTTGGTTTTGTCTCCGGGTTACTTTCGGGCTCCGGGCTGTAAATTGGTCGACCGGTCTGGTCTGGCACCATCAGTTTCTCTACCCTCCGACTCGCTATCCGTTTTTTCTTCAGTATCACTGTTGTAAGTAAATGTGTGTCTTTCTTCATTTACTAACAGCTCATATTGATACGGCAAAACGTTTTGCGAACGAACACTCATTGTTTTGGTAAGCTGTGCAAGTCTTAGATTCTTTATGAGTGGTACGGACTAATGCTTTTAAGTGTAAGGCTTCAGATCAAGCGACGCGTCTATGACGTCAGGGACCTCGTGATGCTCATTAAAGATCGGCAATTTCCGCTAAGAGCTCGTATCTGGGGTTCTTTTATGGAGATATTTTAAGTAATTAATTTTTTATAAAAAAAATTTTTTTAGGTGATTCAATTTATAATTAATTGTACATGGTTGGTGCCAAATATGGTTTACGTGACATGTTTCCTTTAAGGTGCTAATGAATACCTTAACATGGCTCAAGCTGAAGTTGGTTGGGATCCAGATCTTTTTCTTCTTTTTTTAATTCGCTTTGCCTAACGAAGTTGCAGTACCTTGCGTCTTTATATTATATCCACTCGAGTAAATTTGATATATAGATAAACAATATTGTTTGGAACATTTATAACATTATTTCTGTTTGGTACTCGTAAAATCATATGAATAATCAAATACTCACGGGTTGTATATCGGCTGTATATCCCTGTGGTTGGTAACGTAAGTGTTTATCTGGCGACTGTTATTTCACAGGTTTAGCGAATGACCACGCAATATGAGAGGGGACACGTGCTGTTTTGGGTTTTTTTTACTTTGTATGTGAGATATACACGTAGTCGTACTTGGCGTTTACCAACCACTCGTGCATTCAGCCTTAGCTTTACTGTATTGAACCACTCCACAAACCGGTTAATTAATGAACTGGAGGGGTCAAAATAAATGCATACCACGATATTGTTGTAAAACTGTATTTAGAATGGAAGTTCTTTCATGACCGTAATCACCTCATAATTATAGTAGAGGCAATGTCGTGTGCGGGTAATCACGGGCCATAAAGTGGTCTTTGACCTTTAATTACTGTAGAACGAGATAATAATTGATATATATCATGTTTGACGCCAATTTTAAATACACCTTCCATCGGGTATATAGTCTCGTTATATTTCCCCTGTGTACGTAGTAGCTGGCGGTCAGCCTGACCGCAACACAAGAATGATTCCACTAGTTAAGTGTCGAGATAAATGTACAGGAGGAATTACGATTTACAGACACGGATCAAGGAATTTTTGTAGGGGGTTCTACATGAAACTACTAAGTTGTATATTAACGGTGAATTCACTTTAAAATAAGTGTGTGTGTGTGTGTGTGTGTGTGTCGGAGGTGTAATTTAGGAAACTTTGTATATTAACGGTGAATTCAGTTTAAAATGTGTGTGTGTTGTGTGTGTGTGTGTGTGTCGGTGTAATTTAGGAAACTATGTATATTTTAGACACAGTATTTAACGATCCTTTGCGGAAGTGTTTGCATTGTAGGACCTATTCTCCGATTGAGTTTTTCCCTGTCCCAACCAGTGTCCAACGACTGGCATATCAAAGGCTGTGGTATGTGGTGTCCTGTCATGAAACACTGGTTGTGACGGGCATTTTTTAAAAACCATTGCACATCAGACGAACACTCAACCACTGAGCTACATCTTGCCCCGACAGGTACACAGACAGACAGGGTTTTTTGTTTAACACTAGATCAAGGCTCACTGTTACCATGTTTTTGAGGCCTATTAGCATCTGATATGCCTTCAGTCAGTAACTCAGTTTCCAAATTACGTGTGGTTCAACATCGGGGAGTTGGTATCATTTTCCGATTTATTTTTATTGAGTGAAAAAAATCATTTCAAACCTCTTTTGCTTATATTTTTATGAGAGACTGAGGCAGAGGGGGGCAGAGAGAGAGAGAGAGAGAGAGAGAGAGAGAGAGAGAGAGAGAGAGAGAGAGAGAGAGAGAGAGAGAGAGAGAGAGAGAGAGAGAGAGAGAGAGAGAGAGAGAGATCGGTATCACACAAATAATTATTCTTAATAAACATTCTGTAAGAAGCATGTGATTTTAGTTATTTGAAAATCGTACAATATTAAGAGAGAGAGAGAGAGAGAGAGAGAGAGAGAGAGAGAGAGCTTTCTGCTCTAGCAACTTCTACGACTATCCAGTTGCTAGTCTGAGCACTCTTACAACTCATATAATCCATTAGTTGTTAATCCGAGCACACCCGTAGTAAGTCGCGAGTTGGGAAAATTACAACACAACCGTCAAGTTGGCCAATTTTCTCCAGGCAGTTGGTAGTCTGATTCTAGCATTACATGTAACAACAAAATGAATAAGTGTACAATACAAAATAAATCAGTGTACAATAAAAATAAATCAGTGTACAATAAAAATAAATCAGTGTACAATAAAAAATTAATTTAGATACAAACTTTGAGAGCTTTATTTACATTTTTTTTTTTTTTTTTTTTTTTTACAATATTTGCCATAGTGGCTAAAACTGAAACTACCAAATCGTAAAATATCCTATACAAATCAAAAGAAATTATAAACAGTAAAATCTTGATAAAAATTCAATTTCAATCGTATTGTATTACATTCAAAATTACTGTTATACCCATAGATAGATACCAAACAAAAATATACACATGTTGATTTTTTTTCCTTGAAATAACAGTACAAACCTCAAATGTTGGATGTTTTACTCATAAATAATAAGGAATGAATGAAAAAAGTCACACAGATGTTATAGTTTTTAGGTTGTTTTACAATATAAAACTCAGCAATAAATAAAATACAATTAAGGAAAATCTGGTTGGATATCAGATTCAAATTTAGTACCTTAATATTATTAATCATGACAATGTAGAAATAACAACACTAAATTATACATGATGATTATTTGTCTAAGCAATGATAAAATAATTGTTTTAATTTCATTGAATCATATTAACTTTAAACTTTACAACCATCTGAAAACTGATGGATTCTCCATTCAACTTTTAGAAATGTTTATTTCAGTGATATTAAACACAACCACCAACAATAGACTACCTAAAATAAATATCATCACACTTGCTTAACAAAAAAAAATAATCTGCATCTAATAATTGTTTTGTGTTTTACATAATAAGTCATACAAACGTACACATTCATGCAACATACACACACCACACATACATGTACACACGTATTATATAAAAACCAAAAGTCCTAAATAGTTATTACCATACAAGGGTTCCATATTTACAAAATATCCATTGTTCAATGAACAAGTTAGCTATTATCATTTTAAATCAAAAGAATTTATGAAACACGTCATTTTTTTTAAAAAAAATTAAATTTTTTTTACTCGACTACAAATTTATTATATGACTTGTCTAATGTTTTATTACTTCATTACAAAATTAAGTATGGTGATCAGAATGCACTGTTAATAAAACAAATAGGCTGTTGACATCAGTGGCAATTCTATATTTATATAGTTACAAACTTATCTGCAATCAAACATACTTTAAAAAAAAGGCAAAATAAAAATAAAATAAAAAATACAATTAAAACGAACTATATAATACTAATAACAATAACAATAATCTTGTACAATAAACGATATTGTGGAATCTGCCTAAACCGGATAACCTTGGGACCTCAACATTTATCTGATTTAGAAAGGGATTCAGTATATCAAGACTTTGCATTTTGGTCACCAATTTATAAATACGTTCTTGTCGGAAAAGGGGGAATTCAGAATCATACATATCATTCCGATATACATGTATCCCAAAACAAGAACTTGTATTACACTAATGAATGTACAAATAATTAAAGGTTACATTTGTTTAACACACAATGACATACTAACAACACTTGTATTATATACAAATGATCAACAATTTAAATGATGTAGAATTTTAAGTGACAATGCTGTTCATCTTGTATGCACAATCATTAATATACCATATATATGTGATGATTAATACATTTTAAATGTACTCTTAATTACTCTGGTAGCATAGCGTGAGATTAGAATTCCATAACATCTACTTTTGTTTGATGGTTGAACAGCTGGTCAGAATTGTGACGTGTATATTCAGATGGAGTTCAACTTCATTTTCAGCAGTCTGGTTTTTGCAAGTTATCAAGTATTTCATATTTTTTGTGCAAAACGATTCATCCACTTTCCAGAATGAATAGGTTCCAGTTTATCCAGTGTTTTGATAATATACTGAAAACAAAGGAAAATGTTGAGGACTGTGATAATTGGCCAGTTTTAACTGGAATCCAGTTTTATCAGGATTCGGTTCATGCAAGTTCCACTGTAATAAAACTTTATTAAATGAAAAAAATTAATCCTCTACATGGCTGTTTTCCCCAGTGTCCTTCTTAACAAAGTACAATAAAATTTATATACATATGTACATTGATAAAAAATAGTGTTCAACATGTACACCATACATTTTCTGAAATGATAAATTTAAAACGTGTTCTCAGTAATTGTATTCCTGATAGGACACTTCAAAATACCAATTCAAAACAAACTGAAAAGATGATTACAGTGTTTAGTTTAATCAGTTTGTCCATTTGATAATATTAATACATTAATGATATTAAATGAATAGAATAGAGAAAAAGTGTTGGTCATAATACCGATACCTGTGAAACACCTATTGCAGATTGTTTTGCATAAAGGATTTGATTTTTTGATGGGGTTTTTAAAAATCCATACAACCTCTGTTGCATATAATTTATCTCATTTGGAAAATATAGTTTAGACAGAACAGTAAATTATAACTATAGATATTAAGGAATTTAACATATCAGCAAAAATACCTTTATAAAATAGCAGATATAATAATTATTACAGACGTCAAATTACAAGTAAATGTCTTTTTCAAATTGTTTTACAGTGCAACGTGTTTTAAAAAACAGATGACATTTTCACATTTTAGAAGTTAAGTAACAATATATTTTAACACTACCAGGTAATATTAAATCAATGGCAATTACATCAATTGTATAGATCATTGCAATATGTAAGCCTTCTAAGGGAATATTTTTAACCAGTTTACCCACATGTAGTGAATTACAATATTTTGCCAGATGTCATTTATAACTTGTGTTTCAATATATGTGAATATATATGACACAAATGTGGAAATTATATTTTTAAAACATATATTATCAACTTGATCTTTGATCCATGTGTCTGAAAATGTATTTTCTAGTTTGACTATGATCTATTATCACATGTAAATAAACTATTTTGACTCTCAGCATATCTCATAATGTACGAGACAGACAAGATAAATGAATAATTAAATAGGACAAATACATTGTTGTGAATCATGCCTAAATAATGTTACATAACAGAAGAAAATCATTTACACTGTCATGATAAAATTTAATTTTTCATTATTTTGGAAATATTTGTCTTCAATGTTTTATTAAAGCAGTAATTGAATTTTTTTATTTATTAAGTACTTGTTTCAGAAACAAACAATAGAAGAAAGAGCAAACAATGAATGGTAGGTAGAAATAAAACACGTAAACTTTATTTTTACATTCACAAATTCAATGAATAAAATAAAATGTTGAAATTATATAAGATATGAAAATGAAACAACCCTGCTCAGTTAAAATGTGAATTGAAATAGTTTAATCAAATGCATGCATATAAACCATTCTTTCAGAATTAAGATCATGACATGAACAAACATCAACAGAAAAGTTAAACTTTTAAAGTCATTGTGGTTATGTTTAAACTGTTCATCCAAGGGCATCATGATAGTGAAGTTTGATCTGTTATGATTATCCCTGATTCCACAATATTGTGTTTTGTTACATTGACAAAATGTGTACAGATTTTAGCAATGTCATGGTTTGTATATACATACTCTGGACTCTTGTGTCTTGAAAAGAAAAATGCTTTTAGATATACTAACAACATTGTTATCTTGATGCAACTCAGTACAATCCATTTCACTGGAACAAACTCTTATCCTCAGTGTTACAAAATTCTTGTCTAACTAACTTAAATGCATGGTCATTTATCGAGTGAAGACTTTTGTTGACTAATACATATAATGGTAGACAGGCCCAGCTCTGGCACTCGCCAAATTCAGCAATTGTGAATTTTAAAAAAAATTGGCAAATTTTATTTTAATTTGGTGAATACATTTTATGTAATAATTGTTATTTTATTAGAAAAATAATTGTTTGTAATTTTTTTAAATTTAAATACTATTAGATGATTCGGCTAAATTATTTGCTCACCCAGAGCTAGTCCTGATGGTAGGTCTACAATAATGTATCAATATGAAGATATTTTAGATTTAGGAATAGGAAAAAAATATATATGTGGATTTCAAAATCAAAAATATTATTTTAAAATACTCATTTTATAAATGCTAAAGATTCTCAATACATTGATAGTGTTTGTTAAATACTAGAAGTGAAAACATAACAGTCCAGCTTGCCTTATAAATAGATCGTTGTGATATCATATATTTCAGTCATTAAGAGTTTTACAAGCAGATGAAGTTACACATGATGTTGATAATTATATAAAACAAGTGTTATATGTAATGTTTATGATAATAAAAAATGGTAATGAGCCATGTCAGTATATTTTTGAAAACATTATGAAACAGATACAAGTACTGATGTATTGTTGAAACATGAAACGGATACATGTATTGTTGAAAACAATATGAAACTCTGACATGTAGTCATATATAGTGTTATGTTAATGGAATAATATTAAAGGCATATTGTCACAGACCACTGACCTATTACATGGCTTAACAAAGTATTACTTAAAAATATATATATTTGACTTGTCCCTAATGTACTTTATTCAACCATCTACGTAACCACCATACTCCACTTATTAATGATATTTTGTAAAAATAATTGAATTATGGCAATGGTCCATAATTTAAAAACTAACATTGCTGAGAGGGTTGACATGGATTTCACTCCATCATGGTGTAGTTAAAGTGATGCAATAGCTAGATTTGGTCTGTAAAAAATAATGTAATTTTGATTTATTATTAATTTTTTAGAGAAATAAGGTCATTAAATCTGTGACAGTATGCCTTTAAACACTGACATGTAAGATAATGTGAAAATTTGGTATGAAACCATAATATATGGTGTTAATGATAGCATGAAACAATTAATCTGTTAATCATCTGAAAATTTAACTTGCAAAACCTTTTTCGTTACTTCCCCATGGTTCGAAAGCAAAAATACCAACTAGAAAACCTTTTATATATGAAAAGTTTAATGCATTGTTATGGATATGCAAAGAAGAAATATTTAATCTGCAAAAGAATGTCTGACAGTTTAAACTGCAATGCAAAAAAAAAAATGCAGTCTTTTCTCTTTTTATAGGGGGTAGGGGTGGAAGGAGGAATATATTTATTTTTTGAAAATCATGAAATCTACAAGTAAATATGTTTTATCAAAATATTTTCATGCTTTACACATATGTACATGTAATAATTCAATATATAAAAATTTACAAATAGAAACAAATTTATTACTAGCTGCAAAATGTTTAGATAATTATATCCACTGGTCATATTTCCAATTTCCCACTGTGTGTCTTAGTCAATGAGTTCATTTCTATCAGTTCACTAATGATGTCAGTACTGAGTAGTGTGGTGATATAAACCATTTTTTCAATTTCACACATTTGTAACAACAAATTTGAATGTTGGAAAAGCACCATTTTACCATCACAAAATTTCTGAAAGTCAAACTGCATCATAGCTAGAGAAAAGAACAGCCAGTGTATTTTAATGAATCAATGAATGTTTAACGACACCCCAGCACGAAAAATACATCGGCTATTGGGTGTCAAACTATGGTAATTCAAAACATGAAGTGAACCAGTGTATTTTAAAGTCAGAAGAAGTGAACATATTCTTTTAATTAGCTTTTTCAAAAGGGCTGATGAAACATCATGAATTACAGAATCTACATGTATGTTAAAGCCACCCACAGTTCAACCATTCATCTCATGTAATCATTAACCTTACTCCATTTTGATCTTTTTTTCCCTCCTCCTTCTTGTTTTTTTTATAAACAGCTAAAATTAGGAAAGTGATAACCCTACTGTGTTTTCCAATTTTCTGACATATGTTGGTTTTACTGTGTGTCACAAATATCCTATTTTTAGTTCCTTTGAGGTGTCACTAATAAAAGTAACTTTATAACAGTTAAGTTACCAATACTTGTTGAAGAAGTGATGAAAAACACCACTAGCAAATTTCTAGTTTTGAGGAGAACACACAAAATAAAATGCTGCACTAAGACCAATCCTTTAATAAAAGCATTTTTTGACCAATCAGAATATAACCAATCACCATTAATGATACTAAAACTCCATATAGGCATACCAACTCACTAGCCATTAAAAACCAAAAACATGTTATAACTTTAAAACAGTATATTAATTAACTCATTAATTGTTAAAATAATACATTAGTTTTATTAAAATGATTAAAAGACAAAAAGTTAATGGGAATTAAGAAACAAAATACGTTTATCACTGTGTGGAACCAGTATACAAGGCTCAAAATTCATCTTGTGGTGTTAGAAACAATCTCTCCTTTTTAAATTTCAAGATGGAAGCAAATGCTAGACACTAAAAAGCAGTTCTTGAAATTAGTCTTAAATCAGACTTGTTCATGTAGTGTAAATGTTTTAACAGCAAAAACTTCAGAGCGTGGATAAAAACATAACAGTTATATTATCACTTCTGAAAATCAAGAATTCTCAATATACTGTAGAGCATGAAATTAATGCATCCCCAAATTAATGCGAGTGATGACAGACTAAAATGTGATATCAAATTAAATTGAATGGTCTCCATTTGAAATAGTGTCTTCGTAGCAATCTATGAATGCATATCCTTCAGTTAAATCTAAGGTACAGACATCTTCAAATAAATCAATTCACTAATGAAAAGACAACCTTTTAGTGTAATGAACCCATTCACGTACAACCATTACATGTGGCTGGTAGCTAGCTCGGGCTTTTGATAGAGTAATCAGACTTTATTACATACCTTGAAATAGCACTTTTTATATAAATATATTTGGATTTTAATTTGTGAGTATTTTGTTTGAATGACCCAGGGCTTCTAGATTATGGCAGCCCCAATCCCATGGCTAGTGACATTCAATGTTGGGCTAGTAAATAACTACTATTGTCATGCCCAACGGCTAGTGAAAATAAAGTTGTCAAATGCTGCATTTAAGTCTACTTTGTAGATATCAATATCCTGCCCCCAACCCCACTCCCAATTTTAGTGTTTTTAATCGCTATCTCCCTCTTTAGGTAACATATCTGGTTATTACAATTAGTAAAATTGTATTAAGTAAAGTAGAGCTAGTAAATTTTTAATCGTGGCTAATAAATTATTTAAATCACTGATCCCATGGATAGTGGATTTAAAAAAATTCTAGAAGCCCTGATGATCCGTGACAAAGAAGAATTGAATGAATAAATGAATGAAATGAAATGAAATGAATGAATGTTTAAAGACACCCCAGCATGAAAAATACATTGGCTATTGGGTGTCAAACTACAGTAAATGCAAAAATGAAGTGAGGATAGACAAAGAAGAAAGTTAGAAATAAATTGGTCAATTTATTAATGTGAATAACATCAGCTCAAGGTTTTTGCATTAATATCATGATCATATTAATTTCAGGATCTACAATATCTCAAATATTGTCAAAAATATAATTGAAAGGAAAACTGTTAAACTGATTAATTATCTGAAAGCATAGTATGGTCAATAAGCAGCATTTGGTTCCTGTCCCCTGTAAATTTCGAGCCTTGATATAGCATTAGAGAGTAATAAGCAAAACAACAACAACAATTTTAAGCCGCTCCCCAGCCATTAAAGTGACAGACCCTAGTTTCTAAAAACACATGTTCTTCGTCTAAGAAGTAATGGTTAATGAGACAAGCTCTTGTTATTTTTAGACAGTATTTCCGTTTAAACATCACATATTTTAGCTTCTCTCTGTTATAACCATATCCAGATGTGTTGCAGGTTTGTAGATTAACTAAACTTAGAGTCCATTTTCACGGGCTGAAACTAGGGTCTGCTCCTTTAAACTATAGCACTGTCTACATTACTTATGTCTTTGTTTTTAACAAATGTTGGCAATACAGTTTTTGCAACAGCATTCATCTGTCTTTATTCCTGCTGAATCAACTAAACTTCGATAACACATGTTGTTCTTTGTTTTCTTTAAACTGACTATCCTGAGTTTGAAACATTACATCAAGACACTCGATTAATCTACTTACAATGACACATAACACATTAGTATAATAAAACAAGTAAAAGAAAGGTTTGAAATATAAAACATGAGGAGTTTATTTACAAAATGCTATACATTGTATATCCATTTATGTCATTTTGATGAAAACATACTTTCGCTATAACATGACTTGGCATATATCACACAAATCACAGTTTTGACATCCTATGCAATGAGCATAGATTGTGTTTTGATGGAAACTTTAAGGATGTATTGTTGAGTTATCAGTATATCGTCACTGCTAACTCTAAATGATGGAAATTGGCAAAATATTGCATTTTGGAAATGAAACTCTTCACATTATACTGGGATTCCATCTGACCCAATTACAGAGCTCTACATTAATGACTGTCCGCTTGTTTGGGACAAGTGTTTTGGATGTAGGACAAGTAAATTGTTCTAACAACTTATCTGACCAGGCAAGCTCACCACAAATTACAGTATATTGACAATAATTAAATTTTATTCATATCTTAACAATGAGATATGTATGGAATGTTTTAAATGAACAGATGAGAGAAAGCACTTGAATACACTGTATTTGATCAGAACTATATGGCTTGATTACAGGTTCTACAGAATTACATATACTCAGTATACGGCTTGATTACAACTATTTCAATGGAACCATATGGTTCGACTACAAATATTTCAACTGAAAAATATAGCTTGATTACAGGTTCAACGGAACCATATGGCTTGATTACAGGTTCAACTGAACCATATGGCTCGATTACAGGTTCAACTGAACCATATGGTTTGATTACAGGTTCAACTGAACCATATGGCTTGATTACAGGTTCAACAGAACCATATGGTTCGATTACAGGATCAACTGAACCATATGGCTCGATTACAGGTTCAACTGAACCATATGGCTGATTACAGGTCAACAGAACTGCATGGCTTGATTACAGGTCAACTGAACCATATGGCTCGATTACAGGTCAACAGAACTGCATGGCTTGATTACAGGTTCAACAATCATATGGTTTGATTACAGGTTCAACTGAGCCATATGGCTTGATTACAGGTTCAACAGAACCATATGGCTTGATTACAGGATCAACTGAACCATATTGCTCGATTACAGGTTCAACTGAACCATATGGCTTGATTACAGGTCAACAGAACTGCATGGCTTGATTACAGGTTCAACTGAACCATATGGCTGGATTACAGGTCAACAGAACTGCATGGCTTGATTACAGGTTCAACTGAACCATATGGCTCGATTACAGGTCAACAGAACTGCATGGCTTGATTACAGGTTCAACTGAACCATATGGCTCGATTACAGGTCAACAGAACCATATGGCTTGATTACAGGTTCAACAGAACTGCATGGCTTGATTACAGGTCAACAGAACTGCATGGCTTGATTACAGGTTCAACAGAAATAGAACCATATGTTGATTACAGCTATTTCAACAGAATCATTGCAGGCCATAGGATTTGAAATTTCATAGTAAACACTTTTTCAGTCTGTGCCTTGTGATCATGGGAACCCATCGGAAACTGTTTTAAAAAAAAATTATATCTATATTATTTTTGTTGAATAGTTGTACTCGATATAATAATCATGGAAAACGAAATTTCAGTTATATGTGATTTTACCGACATGGTACCAGAACCCTGTACCAGAACTATATGGACAGACACTCATCCTATTGAACAAGACGATACTGAGTTAATGTAGAGCCATGAATTATCTCAGATTTTGTATAGCAGATGGAAGAAAAAATTAATTAATGTACAAAATTGTGGTACAGTAAGTAAAAATCAATACTGCTCTATTTACACTCAAACTTTAGGATGACTAGAAATACATCAAATAAATGAACATTCATATCCTATGCAATAAAGTGCAAATACAATTTAAAAAATCCTCAAAACAGGACCGTCTGTAAACCAGAAAACCCTCAAAACAGGATGTTTTTCATGGTCTGTTTTCAATATCAGTACAGAAGAGATTTCCTTTAAAACTGGATGTTTTACTTTGCAGTGTTTCTGCCAGAAATACATTCTTGGGTATGGTGCTATGGAATTGAATCAGTCATCAGTCAGTACATGGGTTAAGTTTAGGGTTAAGAGTTAAGGGAATCATACAGTAATGATAAGTGTAATTAATTTTGTCAAAAGGTTAACTTTAAAACAGTCTGCCAAAAAATTGGGGTATGGCACCATACCTCTGGCAGAAACCCAGCTTAGCTAATGAGTGTCTTGTTTAGAGGAGTTTCACTGTCTATTGTAATTTAGATAATTAAAAAGACTATATTAGTCCAAAACATATTACAGTGGTTACAAACTCAGGACAGTCTGTTTAATTGAAAATAATAAAACCTCGAGTGCACTTCAAATGACACCATCAGTGTTTGACTGAAACAAGTCAGTTCTATTGCATGCTGCCAGGAACGGTTATTTCTGAAAGAAAAGAAATCATTTATATTAATAACAAAAGTTAACCATTCAACACTGTGTTGTGAAAACAACCTTGATGTCCACTGTGCAATGGAGTACTGTCAATTTAATTTTATTTAGAACAACTAATTCTCCTAGATTTCTTTACTCAAAATTGTAAATTAGGAAACTGAAGACAAAACAAAACATGGCATATATTTATTTGAGCAATCATTTGTATTAAAAAAAATGCATTTTTGTGGTACTATCAGAAAAAGAAGATGACCAGTAACACTTTGGTTGTACGGAAATGGATATTCTAAACAATAAAATGGAAGTAATTTTTTATTTCAATTATCATAAACAATTTTAATAGTGAAAACATATGCCTTAGTATTTAAAACCTAAGGTCTGTCTCTTTAAATATTATAGCTACATAATAAAAATTCAGAAATTAAATATGACGGCTATCAAGAATATTTTACAAAGACAATTTACAGTAGAAAAATATATTTCTTTTAAAAACTTGTGATCATAACAACTTCAATGAAAATTTGACCTCATGGTTGAATCTTTTTATGAAAAAACCCCCCACATTTGCTTAGCAAACATCTATACTATAATTATGTGTCTGGAAAAGGATGTTACTTGTTACTTGTTTTATTCACCTCCAGGTTGTGGGAAAACACTAAATTATCCCCCAACTTTTCTCTGTTTCGTTTCTTTTTTTCAACCCTTCCCTTTTTATCAGTCCCAAAAATAATATTTTTTGAATATTTTAAATTTGAAAAGATTTGGGGTGGAGGGAGATGATACTGTTTGGTCTGTACATTAATTATTTTTTGTATTATACAAGTATGTACATACATTAACATTAAGGTATTTATAAAATGTATGTATGTAAAAAGACTATGTTGATAAGAATATTATAAAAACATAATGAATATAATTAATGTAAAGCACTGATTCATGGTCCCCAAACCTTGAATTTGCTCTTTTTGGGCTGAACAATAATAAAATAATAATAATAAATAATAAAATAAACTGTATGTTTTTTATGTGGAGATTAAAACTGGTTCTGTTATGTTATGTTTCAACCTTTATTTTACAAGGTACAAGGATCAAACCTTTTATAATTTAACCAGGCCCATTTGAGAGAATTTTCAACCTCGGCTGGGGGGTGGGTGGCCAATAAATATAAATAATATTGAAAATGGAAGGATGCGAGCTCCCTAGTGTATTATCAACAGTGGTTATAATAGGCACTCTTGTATTTCACCCTTGTGAGTTAGGATATGAAATGATGTAATATATGGTGACGGTATTAAAACTGCATTATATACAGACTTACTGAGAACCATATTACCATCTTCGTTACATTGTATCACCTGCCTATAAGGCAGAACAACATTGCCCATACTGGGTTCAGCACTCTAAAACGAAGACAGTAAAAACCAACAATAATTAATCAACATGCAAACAGAATTGAAGGTAACTTTCAAAGTATGTTAATGTTAGTTCAACAATGAAACACCAATGAAATTAAACAACACTGAAATGAGGGATGGTTCAACATTTTCAAAACCATGCACATTATTCTCTCTAGTTATCTCTCCCTTTCCACCTCCCTCCCTCGCGCGCTCTCTCTGTCTCTCTCTCTCTCTCTCTCTCTCTCTCTCTCTCTCTCTCTCTCTCTCTCTCTCTCTCTCTCTCTCCCTCCCTCCCTCCCTCCATCTGCTGTATCTCTCTGCCTCTCTCTGCTTCCCTATCTTTTTTTGTCTCTGATGTATCTCTTTCTCTCTCTCTCTCTGCTATATCTCTGTCTATCTCTCTCCTTCCCTATCTTTTTTATCTCTGCTGTATCTCTCTCTCTCTCTCTCCCCCCCCCCGTCTCTGCCTCTCATAAAAATATAACCAAAACAGGTTTAAAATGATTTTCTTCACTCAATAAAGAAAGAAATCAGAAAATGATAAACCCACCCCCTTCAAATTTTCAAATTGGTATCATGAAACTGCTGAAGATGTTGAACCATGCGTAAGATGGAAACGGTGACTGAAGGCATGGTAACAGTGAGCCCTGATCTAGTGTTAAAGAAGAAATCTACTACTGCTATATGTACTAAATCTTCAAATTAGCAGGAAGGGATCGTTTATAAAATTATGCACATTCCCAGTATGCCCCGAGTCAGGCCACTTGGCATCCAGAGACGGGACTCGGGATAGACATGCTTGAAACCTTCATGGTATATGAGCATGTAAAAAAAAAAAAAAAAGTTCAAGACAAGACAAGACATTCCCAGTCAGGGCACATGTTTTCGAAGCTATTTTAGCGCTACAAAATCGTAAAACCATCGTAAGCTACAACATCACTATGGCGTGTACTGTAGTGACGTCATAGCCTATGATGGTTTTACGATTTCGTAACACTAAGATAGCTTTGAAAATTCCTAGCCAAGACAGTAACACTTGGTCTAGATAGTGAAAGAAGAATCTGCTGCCATGACATAAGTTACTCCAACCAAACAGCAGCAAGGGAACTTTTATATGCACTTTCCCACAAAAAAATAAGGTTTGTTTAATAACATCATTAGAGCACATTGAGGAAACCCACTACATTTTTCTATTAGCAGCAAGGGATCATTTATATGCACTTTCTTAGACAAGACAACACATACCATGGACTTTAATATGCTAGTCATGAGATACTAATTGGAATGGAAAAAAAAAACTGAAGGAAGGAAATACATGTTTTATTCAAGGATGCACAACACATTTATTTATGGTTATATGATGTCGGACATAATATGGTTAAGGACCACACAGATATAGAAAGAGGAAACCTGCCACATTTTTCCATTAGTAGCAAGGGGTCTTTTATATGTACCATCACACAGACAGGGTAGCACATACCACAGCCTTTGATATACCAGTTGTGGTGCACTGGCTGGAACGAGAAATAGCCCAATAAAAAACAAATGAAGGATGGGTTAGATCCTACAACCCAAACACCTCAAGGTAAGTGCTTTACCAACTGAGTTTGATCCCACCCTGGATGAGATGAAAAACAAAGAACAATCCCGATAGGTCTACCAAGGGAGATTGACCCGACAGATAAACCAAGGGAGATCGATCCCGACAGGTTTACCAAGGAAGAGAGATCCTGACAGGTCGGTCTACCAAGGGAGATCAATCCCAACAGGTCTACCAAGGGAGATCAATCCTGACAGGTCTACCAAGGGAGATCGATCCTGACAGGTCTACCAAGGGAGATCAATCCCGACAGATCTACCAAGGGATATCGATCCCGACAGGTCTACCAAGGGAGATTGATCTCGACAGGTTTACCTAGGGAGATCCATCCTGACAGGTCTACCAAGGGAGATCAATCCTGACAGGACTACCAAGGGAGATCGATTCTGACAGGACTACCAAGGGAGATCGATCCCAACAGGTCTACCAAGAGAGATCAATCCCGACAGGTCTACCAAGGGAGATCAATCCCGACAGATCTACCAAGGGAGATCAATCCCGACAGATCTACAAAGGGAGATAGATTCTGACAGGACTACCAAGGGAGATCGATTCTGACATGGCTACCAAGGGAGATCAATTCAGACAGGATTACCAAGGGAGATCAATTCTGACAGGACTACCAAGAGAGATCAATCCTGACAGGACTACCAAGGGATATTGATCCCAAAAGGTTTACCAAGGGAGATCGATTCTGACAGGACTACCAAGTAAGATCAATCCTGACAGGACTACCAAGGAAGAGCCATCCTGACAAGTCTTACCAAGGGAGATAAGTCCTGACTGGTCTAAAAAGGGAGATAAATTGTACCACTCGCTGCACATAAGGCACTGACTCTACCACTGCACTAGATCTTGACATGGAGCACTGGTTTTAATGGGAAATAATCCAATAGGTTCACAAAGAAGAATTTAATGGTATTTCATCCCACCTAAAGAGAGCACTATACCACTGGGATATGTCCTGCTCCACAAATTACACCTTAAATTAGGCCACACATATTATATTTGTGATGCAATACAACAGACATTATTCGACACATGCAGTTCAAGAATTAATCTTTAAATTTGACACATGCTGTTCAAGTAATAATCTTTTAGTCATTCTCTGTGTTGCTATATCAACAAAATATATTTTTAAAAGGTTAGGCTTAGTAGTCGTCTAACATATATTTCGACAGAAAACATGCAAACCTAAAAAATAATTAACTAATTACCTGCTTCGACTGGCTCTCCACCCTGCCACCATTGTGACCATGGAATTCCATGACTGGTGATCCAGTCAAAGCAGAAGCAAGGCTATTTGAATTTTCACTCGGGATGTTACTATTCAACATGTATAAGGGAGCACCGCTTGCCATACTCTGGTGATTCGAAGCTCTTGTCATCGACTGGACGTTAATGTTACTGAATGTTTGTGCAGGATATGAGTTGTAAGTTGACTGGCTTTGGTGCTGAAATGATCGTCCAACATTTGGTGTGTGATTTGAATGCGGTGGGTAGCCCTGTGGGGCCTGCATGGGGAACTGTTGCGGCGACATGCCGCGCATTAGCTGGGCTGACTGAGGAGCACGAGGTTGAAGCAAGACCTGCCGGTGAGGAGGGTCGAATAGGAAGGGGACTGGACCAAACCCAGCTGATGGAGAAGATGAATTCTGAAAATGAAGTGAAAAATCCAATTATGTTAACAAGTTTAAAGTTTATTTTGTTTAACGACACCGCTAGAGTACATTGATTTATTAATCATTGGCTAATGGATGTTAAAGATTAGTTAATTTTGACATATATACTTAGAGAGGAAACCAGCCACATCAAGGTTTTTTTTATATGTACCATCCCAAAGACAGGGTAGCACATACCACGACCTTTGCTAAGTCAGTTGTGGTGCACTGGCTGGTACGAGAAATAACCAATAGGTTCATCAGCTGAAGTTGATCTTAGACCGACCGTGCATTAAGCGAGCGTTTTACCACTGGACTAAGTCCTACCCTTTCAGAACAACAAACCCAGCTTTTCAATGATGGATCGTAAAAAGAAATAAAGATAATCTGGATAATTCTTTTAATATTATGCCTACACACTCATAAAACAGATTTATTACATTAAATTTCCTTGCTTAAACTTGATAAAGAGATTTAAAATGATCAAATCAAAATTTATTACAACAGAACTAGCCCTATCTATTGCCTAAATTTGTCAACTGCTCATTTGTATTCAAAATCTGAAAAATAAAAATAGTATTTCTCTAATAGAACTGTTGCATAAATTAATTATTACATCTGCAAATTAGAAAAAAAGATGAAAAAGATTTCATTATCTTAGTATGATGCCTAAATACACATCAGTATTTAAACTTTAATGAAGTGCTTTCAGTCAAATAAGTGTTTTTGTTGTTGTATTGTGTGGGGTTTTTGTGTTTTTGTAAAGAGAGACCAAACTCCTGTTAAAATTAATAATAATAATAAATCAGCAATATGAAAATCATACGCTAAAACCTTTTTATACGTTATATTATTCTCATACATATACAGTACATATTTATCCAACATCTGTTAAGTATAGGCTTGTAATTTTCATATCTCAATCAAAATCAATCAGTTAAATACAAACAATAAACATGTAAAGATTTAAATAATAATTAAAATAATAGTAGCAGTAATATACCAGTAACACTTGTTCTAACCATGTAGGCCCTGCAAACACATGACTAGTTTTCCAGGCAGGATTATTCCAGACACATATGTATGATACATGGTTAAAGATTCTAGTTCCTTTTAACAGCATTATAAGTTTCTAATCTGAAATTCCTATTTCTTTAAATCTGGTCAGAGAAATTATTTTTTGTGCATAATTACCTTTTGTTCAACTTTATCAAATCAAAATATTTCTAATTTTATTTTTGGAATGAGTAAGCTTTGGGATTTTTTGGCACAGGCATGTGTGTATATATCTTATTGTTAAAATAAGTCAACACAAACTTGGAAAGATGACTGATCAAAACAAAATATTTTTCAAAATGCTTACGTTGCTTTAATTTTTTTGTGGGCAGTATAATTCAGAAATTTTAAATTCTAAATAAAATTTTATACATAATGGTGATAATGAAAACACACATGAGGCCTACTAGTGTGTCTCACATACATTAACATCTGGAATAGTCCATGTGCAATTATAACAAACCAGAAAATACCCCAAAAACCAATTTGTTAATTTTATGTGCAAACTGAAAAAGAACAATAACAAAAAAGAACTTAAGACCAAGAATATTACCCTACATCCACGATTTAGATGAGCTTTGAAAATTAGTTAAAACTGAAAACAAAAAACAAATTGTTTTCCATCAGACTGTAAACAATATTCCTCAAATATTAACCATGATTTAAAGTTAATGAGTAACAGATGGATGGACCGATTAACTACACCCTAGCCCAGGTACTCTGCCATTCTAGTGATTAATATGTGAAATATTTGTAATCAGCAAACTCGAAAATGATCAATGTAATGGTATTTAAAATCAAACATACCGTAGGGTTATTACTGTATTAGAGTGGGAATCTTTGTTTTCACTATACAGTTGTCTCCGATGGCAGAGATCGATCATAACCATCCAAATGTCTGTCTAGCTCTCAAATGGCAAGAGTACTTAGGCTAATTACACACTAGCACTAAAATACCGTATTGTTCCTATTTGTAGCGCCCCCTCTAATATAAGCACCCCCTATGATCACGAGAAATGTATCATGAAATGGTACCCGTAAAATAGTAAAACTGGCTTACCTGACTGCCGACTTGCAATGATTATAATTGGTAAACAAATAAAATCCAAGCAGGTGAAGCACTACGACACTAGTATGGGCGAACAGTATGTCACACATGTCATTTATCAAATGTATGTCGCTGTTATCTCCACGCAGAATGAACGCACGACACTCCGTTAACGCTGTTCAAAACCGGAAGTACAAACATACCGGTAGGTATTTACACCGACACCGTAACACCATTGAAAAAACGGGTAAATAATAACTTCAACTAAACTGCAAACTGCAAACTGGAGTCAAATGTCAACAATTTAACTTTCAACAAGAAAACGTCACTGGTGGAGTGACTCGGCGGCAAAGCTTTTGATGTCTCAGCGAGCCAGACGCATTGACAGTTTGATACGAGGATTTTTCACACGTATTACGAAACGTGTTCTAGTACTCTAATTAGCACGCCCCCATTGTGTTTTGCATGGCGCCCGGGCGCTACAAATAGGAACAATACGGTACATTATATATTATATCCTGTCTGTGGTAAAGTGCATAACATTTTTTGTTTGTTTCTTTTTTCTTTTCTTTTTTTGTAGTGCTTTTGCCATTGGACTTAAGGCTGATAGGTAGGTACTGGGTTCACCTGCTTCAAACAAGTCAGTTTTCAGAGCTCAGTAGGTTGCCCTATATTCAGCAACAGTGAGTAGCACTAATGTTTGCAGACTATTTGACCGATTTTAAATCAAGGTTTATACCCAATTTGGAAGGCAAAACTCAAGCACTTTTCACTATGGAATTACAGTTTTCAGGAGCTTTTCCATTTACCATATTCAAATTAGTAACATTTGGTCTCATATATTTTTGTTGGTATTTGTAACAGCATATCCAACAATTTTTAATGTAATAAAATCACGCCGACCAGTAAAAACTGTGAATAATACCAGCTGACAAAAGTTTTAAATTACGAGAAAATAAATTTGAGGGAATGTAAATTTTAATATTTATTGAGCAGAAATGTGCAATTCAAGCCCATTTCACGGATTTTGACAAATTCAAGGGCTTTTTATTATGACCACTCCAATTCAAGCATTTTTCAAATCTGTATGAACCCTGCAAATGTGCTCATTTGTTTTAATGTGAAGCATGTAAACCAGTATACATGTAGCAAATATTTTTCTCCTCATCTGGCTGTATGCAGCCAATCTGTCTTTGGCAAGCAGTCAAAGTTTTTTCTCAAAATACAGTTTGTTAAACGACACCATTAGAGTATATTGATTAATTAATCATCGGTTATTGGATGTCAAACATACATGTATGTTAATTCTGAGTAGATTTTTCCATTAGCAACAAAGGATCTTTGATATATTTTATATTTGTTTCAAATGCTAAGGACAGAATTCTCAAATTTCAGATAATGTATGTTCATAGAATATATCAACAGTTAGCTAATAGCACTCAATTTGGACAAAGTTCAAGCTTAATATGTGACTTGCTGACAGCAAAATAAATATCTTACGTAACTCATACCTGCTGTGGCTTTCCTTGAGGGGTGTATTTGTTGGGAGTCATCTGTGGTCTGAAGGGGCCGGAGTTCACCCGGTACCCAGGAGATCGAGTCTGCTTAATAGGAGAACCAGCCAAAGGATGATTATACATGCCTTTCTGGGGACTGGAGACTGAAAAAACACCCAAACAAAAAACACAATCATTAAAGTAACAGACCCAAGTTTTTAAACACTATGACATAATTTTCATTATTAAAGATGTTTTTGATAATTTAAATTACAATTATATACATATTATTATTTAGAATATTAATTTTCATACACCTAAAGTCGTTCTGGTCATCCAGGTTTTTGTAATACCCCAAAATGAATTTTTGATAATTCTAAAAATGCATGTTCATCTGAAAAGCATTGGTATTTTTAGACAGTATTTTTCTGTTTAAACATATCAGAAATTGGCTTCTCTATGTTATAACCTTATCCAAATGTGTGTTGCAGGTTTGTTGATTGACTAAACTTAATGTCCATTTTCACGGGCTGAAACTAGAGTCTGCACCTTTAAATGTTATGTAATCAGAACTGGGAGATTCAAGAAGAAGAGTTACTGAAAAACACTTTATTTGGAAAATATGTAAAATACTGTAAATCCTTCAATAGAAGATTCTGTTTTCCTGGACACTCTATTCCATTTTGTTTTCATGCAAGTTGTTTTCTAACACAGTCTTGTTGTAAGATCATATTTTAAACTTTATTGCATAATTATGTAAATCACTGAGAAATAAAAAATCCTGTTTTACCTGGATTCCTTTGGTTCCCTGCATTCATACTGCGTCTATTGCCATTTTCTTATCTTAGTTATGAATGGGAATGACAAAGTTTTACCTGGATTCCTTTGGTTTCCCGCATTCATGTTGTTTCTATTGCTGTTGTCTTGTCTTCTCTCCTGGTCTTGTGCCGCTTTCGCTTTCCGCCCTCTTTCCTCTCTATAAAATGAAAATAATAACAATGCTGTCATTTCAAAAACAGCACTTTGAACTAGTAATGGTTGAATTTAAAGTTTATTTTATTTAATACCACTAGATTATTTTGAATAATTAATCAGCAGATGTCCACATTTGATAAATCTAACCTATCACACCTCAGGCAAGTGTTCTCCCACTGAGTTATATCCTGATATTAATGCTCATGACCGGCATCGGTGGTGTCGTGGTTAAACCATCGGACATAAGTCTAGTAGGTGCTGGGTTCGCAGCCCGGTACCGGCTCCCACCCAGATCGAGTTTTAATGACTCAGTGGGTAGGTGTAACACCACTACACCCTCTTTTCTCTCACTAACCACTAACAACTAACCCACTGTCCTGGATAGACAGCCGAGATAGCTGAAGTGTACCCAGGACAGCATGCTTGAATTTTAATTGGATATAATCATGAAAATCAGTTGAAATGAAATGAAGTGTGTGTGTGGTGAAAATGGACAGAATTTTGAAAATACCAATTAGTAAAAAAGTTAATAGAATAAATTAAAAAAATAAAAAGGTTACAAGCCAAAAATAAAAAGAATTGACTGCTCGGCCGAATATTTATATAATTTGGAGCATTTTAGAAGGACAGTCCAAAAGTAAATAAGAGAAAGAAGAGAAGATCGGACTATTTAATAAAAAAATATTTTTAAAGCAATTTCGACATAAAATTCTGGACACAGATCTAAAAGTTTAAAGTCCGATCGATATGTCCACGCGAGTGGCCTCGTTACGGCCGTTTGGGTGCACAGCTTAAAGGGACGAGATGGGTTGCATCCCATTAAGAAAACCCCTAGATTGACAGTCGATAGAAGTTGAAGGTGTAGTGCTGTGCTGAAATACAGATCTTGAGAAGCCGGATCCGTCTGAACGAGAGAGAGTATCAGACTAGGGTATAGTCCAGTCGTCATGGGTTGGTATAGTGGTGCGGACAGGCCCGACTCCGGAGGATACGAGATGGTATCACTATAAAGCAAGGTAAAGTCTAGAAAAAGAGTAGTAGGGGCTGGCCCCGCTTTCTATTTCTTCTTAGAGTGGGACGGTCAATCTTCCAGTGCTGCTAGGACAGGCTCGGACATGTAGAGACTAAACGCGAACAACCGTGGCATTCTGCAGAATGGCCGTCATACGAGTCACGAAAAAAACAAGTCGACAGTCAGATGGAGAAATGACGTGGAGGCAAGGAATCTCGCTAAAAAATAATCCAACCTGGTGGTGCAGGCTTTCGAAACGAGAAGCGTTCCAGCGTTCAATCAGTTCCAATGGCCGCATACATCCCAGTAGAAAACTTCATTTCGCTGACAAAAACAACGAAATGAAGGACCCCCAAGTCGAGCACACGAAAGCACGTGCAGTGTGCACAAGCGAAACAAACACGTCTTACCGCATGGAGCTCCAGACTGGGAATGAAACAGACTGAAACTGTAGGAGAATTAGAGAATACTCAATGAGCTACTCGGTAATATCGTTTATCTTGCACAAGTGAATTGATGTAGTCCTTACGGTTAACATCAGTTCACGAGTGCAAGATAAATGGTATTACCTAGTAGCGAGTTGGGTATTCTATTTATGACCCATTTTGAATATTTATCATTTTATGGAAGATATTCGAACAATACAATTAAAGTTGAAAACAAGTGACAGCTTTGTGTCATAGCTGATGACATCAGTTAGTCGTCTGCATGACTTCCACCACTGAAACTGATCTTATACACAATTAACCGTCTATAGTGAAGCACTGTCAGGGCTAGCCTTTGGTGGCTATTTTTGTTCGCCAATCTTCAATTTCTTTCGCCAATCTAAGTATGTATTCGCCAATTACATTTTGGCATTTCAGTTAAAACATTTTGTTCTTAATCTTGTTCTTTATGATAATATAGTACATGCTAAAATGTTCTTATTATTCAGTTTACGTCTTGTATGACACTGTTTTAGGGGATCTATTTTTTACTAATCTAATAATGAATGCTGCCGATGTCTATAGGGCTAGCTGGCTGTAGCCCAGTGGTAAAGAGCTCGTATGAAGTGCGGTCAGTCTAGGGCCGATCCCCGTCGATGGGCTCATTGAAGTCAGTGCACCATATATCACAAAAGAGGCAGTTTTACTTTTTGTATGCATCAGATAATGATATAACTTGTATGTTTTTCTGTAATTTGAAAGAAGCAAGTGAAATTTGATCCAATATATATGTTCCCCAAACAGATTCACCGGACGAAAATATACACTATACATATATTTTTGCACCACAAGTGTGAAATGGTAAGTACCAGTACATAATGTTTACATATTTAATAAACTAACAAGTTATATCATTCAATATCTTACGAAATGTGTGTGTAAAATGCTGAAATAAATGTAGTCCAGAACAGGACCCAATTTTTTTTGAAAATATGATGACATCAAAATAATTTGAAAATGACAAAAGGAGTTTATAAATGTCCAATTATGGAGACTTCAACAATCACATAATGTAAAATCTGACTTTTGTTTTTACTCTGCCCCATTACGTTTTGTAATGCTGACAATACTTAACACTAAAGTTATGTAACAATTGTCTCCCACCCACTTCCTTCTTTTCTTGTCACAGACATTAATTTTTTTAACAATATAAATTTATAAACATTAGATTTTCTGTTCTTATTTTGGTTTTCTTTTTCTTTTTTGCTTTATATAAAGATAAAACTCTAGTCTCACCAGATACTGTGCTGTACTCATCCAGATATTGTTCCAATGTCACAGGCCAATATGCATGTATCTTTAATCTCTTTGGCAATAAATAGATGTATTTTTTTAGAAACAAAATTACCAGACAGGCTGTTTTATTTTATGGAAAAAAAAAGTATATATATTTTTTTTATTTTTTTTAAGTGCGTTACTCTTGATCATACCATACCCCATGACCTCAGTTTGTAACTACCCTCCTAATTTACCTGTATGATTTATTACTGAATACTGTTCATAATTGTTTTGGTGTCCAACTCACCCAAAATAAAGACAAAGGAAACGTCTTTATATGTTATTGCTATCAAAACACTGGCTCACGACTGTTTCACAAGTGGAAAAATGCTCATTCAGTTTCACACCAGTTTTGAAAGAGTTGTATTTCTGTGCAAGGCGCGGAGGAATGTATCATGTTGGCGTTTATATTATATCAGTAGATACAGCCCATATGAATTATAATTTCACCATTTAATATGTTTGAAATATAATCTGTAAATGTAGAAAGTTTAAACTAATAATGATTGTATATAAGTGAGAAACAATATGTATTCCTCAACAACGTACCCACTTCGTGGAAATGAACTCAACCACGTGGCCTAGATTTACAACATTAACTGGTACGACAAAAAACAACTAATAAAATTTAAAACTTATTGTCGCTAGTAATCAAACATTTAGTATCAACAATGCAATATCTCTTAAACAGCTGGCAGTACACTATTGAATAGTAGACTGGCCCCACGAACATGCAAATAGTGCTTATTTACACCACGAAGTGGATCAACAGAACAAAACTGGTTGAAGAAACGTTTGGTTCTAAAAATTGAGATGGAAAAAATCTTCCACAAATTTGTTCGCCAAACCGAAAATTCTTTCGCAATTTTTTATTTTTTTCGCAATTGGCGACTTTGGCGAACAACAATGTGAGCCCTGACTGTTTATGACGCCAAAACGTATTTAGGGGAAGAATTTTTTTTTTTCTTTTCCTAGGTAAAAATCACTTTTCTTTCCCCACTTCTCTCTGCCCATATGAATAATAAATTAGAATGTTTTTGTACATTAAGCTAATGAAAATAACAGGCACATATGATAAAGATGAATGAAAGTGCTGAGCCAGCCTTGATGGGATTTGAACCACTATCATGAGCTTGACAGCAACTTGGATCACGGAAATATAATAAAGAGACTTTGTATTGTTAAAACCTTTCTTTTCTGTTGACCACAATATGGCACTCTTTTGCAATATGTCCTATCTTTCCACACACACGGCAGCCACGGTCGTTAGGTGGAGACCCTTCAGATAGCAACGTGCGGTCAAAGAAGTAATCCTAATAGAAATGACAACAATGATAGGTGAATACAATAAATAAAGAATAAAAAACACACAGCGAAACCTCTCAAAACTGGACCCTCTATAAACCAGAATTCCCTCAAAACAGGACGTTTTTAACAGTCCTTTTTTATGTATGAGTATAGGACAAAACCTTTGAAAATCGATTACCCCTAATAACCAGACTTTTTACTTGGTATCGTGGGTGTTCAGTTTAGAGGTATTTCACTGTAGAAGGAAACAAAGAAAACAATATTAACAAACAGAATTTTTCTATGACAACAAAAATTAGTTTATGTCCATCTGTACTATGTGAAAAAAACACCCCAAACATGTTGATAACTTAAGGTTATAAAAAACACTTGTTACAAAGGCTAGGTCAAATCATTACATTATGTATAAAGCAGTCACTATTTGACAAATCACTCTTGTTCGCACTTAATTTATTCTCACCTCATCTACACCATTGTTCTATAAAATCTTGAAACCTGAACAACTAATGCAGGGCTTCTAGAATTTTTATAAAATCCACTAGCCATGGGATCAGTGATTAAAAAATATACTAGTCACAATTAAAAATTCACTAGCCCTACTTTAAGTTAATACAATTTTACTAAATAATAGTAATAATCATATGTCACCTAAAGAGTGAGAGAGAGCTTAAAACACTAACACTGGGAGCTTGGGGTGGGGGCATGATATTCATATTTGCAAAATATACTAAACTGCTACATTTGACAAAGAAAAATTCACTAGCTGTTGGGCATGGCAATAGTAGTTATTTACTAGCCCAACATTGAATATCACTAGCCATGGAAGTGGGGCTACCGTAATCTAGAAGCCCTGACTAATGAAACCACATTTTAAAGCATATTGTGCTACTTTAAGATATTTTTCTGAAATGTGTTATGATTTAAATATGGTGGTTAAACTCTTACCGCTACTGTTACATACAACTCGTTTGTTGGCAAATTAACGGGTGTTCCATAAAGCTGTCGACCGTGAATAAGAGCCTTGAAAATATAGTTGTTCACTGAAAGTATAAAGATAAATAATTAAATTGTGCTGTGTGTCATAAACTTCTGCTATTAATATATATATATATATATATATATATATATATATATATATATATATATATATATATATATATATATATATATATATATATACCGTATTGTTCCTATTTGTAGTGCCCCCTCTAATATAAGTGCCCCCTATGATCACGAGAAATGTATCATGAAACGGTACCCGTAAAATAGTAAAACTGGCTTACCTGACTGCCGACTTGCAATGATTATAATCGGTAAACAAATAAAATCCAAACAGGTGAAGCACTACGACACTAGTATGGGCGAACAGTATGTCAAACATGTCGTTTATCAAATGTATGTCGCTGTTATCTCCATGCAGAATGAACGCACGACACTCCGTTAACGCTGTTCAAAACCGGAAGTACAAACATACCGGTAGGTATTTACACCGACACCGCAACACTCCGCAGGCCCTATATGCCTACGTGCACAGTACCATGTATTTCGATAAATCAGCTGACGATGTACGGTACGCTACGTCATTTCAACAAGAAAACGTCACTGGTGGAGTGACTCGGCGGCAAAGCTTTTGATGTCTCAGCGAGCCAGACTCATTGACAGTTTAATATGAGGATTTTTCACACGTATTACGAAACGTGATCTAGTACTCTAACGCGCCCCCTTTGTGTTTTGCATCGCGCCCCGGCACTACAAATAGGAACAATACGGTATATATGTTACTGTCAATATGTCAGACAAGTCATTTGGCCTAACGCCTGAAATGTTTAGGCATTTAGCCTAATGCCCAAGACCGTCAGGCGTTTGGCCTAATGACTAAAATTTCCAGGAATTAGGTCAAACAACTGAAATAAACCTCTAGTCATTAGGCAAAATGACTGAATGAAAAAGAATGACTTGCAATTTCATGAAAACGTTTATTTCGAAACACATCACAATGGCGAGATTGAAAGCTACATTCCATGGGTGTTCAAGTAGTGTTCTATTTATTACAGCAGTTTAAACTTGAGTGACATCTTGAATTGCACAAAAGATTGTTCTTGAAACATTTACAACGTTTTGTTTGACACCTCTTTGTCCCCCCATAGTTGCATTTCACAAACCCTTGTCCTCCTGCGGATGACTCCTTTGACACTGCTGCTCTAAGAGACGTTGTGCATTCTCTGTTCACATCATCCAACAATAGCAGTCTCTGGGGACACACATCAAACTGGTTCCTGGAATATTTGCCTTTCAGAATTCCGGACGGGCATGCTCTGGTAGACTGTCCATTGTCATCACCATCTACAATCACTCCCAGCAGGTTCCTGGGGTCACCATGGCGCCTGTCCATGGCTGGAACGGGGACTGCCACGTTGTCTCCTCCTTCACCAGCGGTCAACACAACACGACTGCGTTTGATCATCCGTTCGGCTTGCTGAAATCGAGCATCTCGGGCGAGTTTTCACTTGGCACTGATGGACGATGTCAGCACAGGAACTGCGTTCGGCGGCAACTGGTCATCCTCGGAGTTGGATGGAAATGTAGTACAGAGGTGTGTCTTCATCTGTTTTGCGCTTCTTGATCAGTTTCTCAACGTCTCCATACTGAAGGATTTCAAACTTGGACATGAGGGTTTTCTTCCTAGGGTCAACAGAGATCTTCTTTACCTGCCATTCCCAGTCTGGAGCTCCACGCGGTAAGACGTGTTTGTTTCGCTGGTGCACACTGCACGTGCTTTTGTGTGCTCGACTTGGGGATCCTTCATTTCGTTGCTTTTGTCGACAGTCTGCACCACCAGGTTGGACTCTTTTTTAGTGAGATTCCTCACCTCCACGTCATTTCTCCGTCTGACTATGTTGACTTGTTTTTTTCGTGACTCGTATGACAACCATTCTGCAGAACGCCACGGTTGTCCGCGTTTAAGTTTCTACATGTCCGAGCCTGTCCTAGCAGCACTGGAAGATTGACTGCCCCACTCTAAGAAGAAATAGGAAGCGGGGTCGGCCCCTACTACTCTTTTCTAGACTTTACTTTGCTTTATAGTGGTCAGATTCGGAATGGGCGTGTTCGAAACCCTAGTGGTATATGGGCACCTTAAACAAGTTATCATCATCATCTTTAGCTGGTCCATAATCAAGAAGTACTCTTCCTTTGGAATGTATACTCTCTTGCACGCTTGATACTTCTTAAACAGTTCTCTCTTAAAGCAATATTCTACAGGAACCTCCATGGTGGACACATACAGTGATCGGGAAACGGGAAACGGGAAACTCTTTTTACGTGCCCCTATCCACAGAGGTTCAGGCACGCCCACCACGGATTTAGCCTCTGACTTCGCCAGTGACTAACTCCGGAGCAGGAGGGGGGGGGGTTAAGTTTGAGGTGGGCGGAATTTGGAATAAAGCCATTTAGTAAGGTCGACGCGAGCGCGGACCAAATAGCAGACACTTCGTAAACTTGAAGTACACCGAGTGGGAGCCGTGCTCTGATTGGCTGAATTTCGTTTCCTCGGTGAAGCCTGTTTTTTACCTAAGTCTACAAAGAGTAACTGCATCCAAAGACATGTCTGGACTCTAAAATTTGACCCAAAATAGTTAAGACTGCTCGGCCAAAAAGTTTTTAAGGTGATTTTGAGCAATTGAACGGGCGCCGAAATAAAGTGCGTTAGACTACTTATAAAAAAATAAACATAAGAATTTTGAACTGCTTCGAAAACGTTTAAAGTCTAACTAGCCCATACAGTGATCTGAATGTGATCAGGAGCTACCGTATTTTATACCACCTATCAGCATTGACCAATGAAGCCAGTGCTCAACACTAATGAGATGTGTTTTGTAAGGATTAAACATTTCCTTGAAATCTGAATAGGTAAGTTATAGACTGTTGGTATTAAAATCATTGGTCTTTGATGCAAGAATAACACAACCACTAATCCCTACAATGAACCGATGTAAGCAAAGCATTAAACCCATTTGACTGATTGCCTGAATTGCAATCAGGCAGAATGTCAAACAACACCAACCAAAATCCAGTCATTTGGCCTAATTCCTGGAAATTTTAGTCATTAGGCCAAATGCCTGACGGTCTTGGGCATTAGGCTAAATGCCTAAACGTTTCAGGCATTAGGCCAAATAATTAGTTTGACATATTGACTGTAACATATATACATTTATTTATGCCCTATAGATCAATAATATTAATGTTAAAGACTAAATGTCAAAGTTAATGTTAATGCTAGGGAAAAAGATAATACCTATATCAAGGTTAGATAAAAACTAATCTCATAACACAAACATTTAGAGTCAAAGAGAAATATTTTAATTTATTTGTGAGGTATAAACTACTTCCATTCCAGTGACATAACGTTCAAAGTGCCAAATAGTATTTCCATATCTTTAAGTTATAGGTAGTACTAAACCAAATAACTTCTGGCTGGGTCAAAGTTCGAGGTGCACCAAACTTTTGATAGAGAAGTTAACACAACAGTCCTGTGATTGGATGGTGATAAATGTGTTGCTAAAAAAAATAACTAGTTTCATCTGGGTAAAAAATGTATACAATTTTAATTCATCTAGTACCACTATGTCAAGTAGACTTGTACTTGAAACATGTATGGGGTACCTGCAAAAAAAGTACTTAAATTGTTGGCAGAACTAGGGTAGTCAGACACTACCCGTTATCTCTGAAATTAGCAGTTTGACCCCCATTTTGTTCCGATTCACTTTAAGGGTGAGGGGCGGTAGTATTTATATCTGTGGTGTTTATGTCGATTGATACGCTGCAGGTAGCAGTTTTAGCCATATATGTTACTACTGTCATCTATGGGATTTAATTTGGTAGTATACACCCTATACAAGCAACTCGGTTATCTGCTGCTCAGTGATAAGACATCTCATATCACTTCCAAAAGTACCCTGTAATATCTATACAGAATAAACCCACCACAAAATTAAAAGGAATATTAAAAAATATCTGTACTCACTTTTTCTTGACAAGCCTGCTCCAAGGTTATGTTTGATGTCAAAAGGATCTAAAAATACAAAGCAAATATACAGGTCTTTTTAAAAGAAACATTATAGTCAAGAAAACTTTAAAAACTCGGACCCTTTTCAATGTATTTGGGTGTCTTTGTTCAACAAAAAGACTTCAATACTTAATGTTCATCTAAAATATTATTGGTAAATAAAAAGTAAAGTTTGTTTTATTTAACGACGCCGCTAGAGCACATTGATTTTTTATCTTATCATCGGCTATTGGATGTCAAACATATGGTCATTCTGACACTGTTTTTAGAGGAAACCCGCTGTCGCCACATAGGCTACTCTTTTTACGACAGGCAGCAAGGGATCTTTTATTTGCGCTTCCCACAGGCAGGATAGCACAAACCATGGCCTTTGTTGAACCAGTTATGGATCACTGGTCGGTGCAAGTGGTTTACACCTACCCACTGAGCCTTGCGGAGCACTCACTCAGGGTTTGGAGTCGGTATCTCGATTAAAAATCCCATGCCTCGACTGGGATCCGAACCCAGTACCTACCAGCCTGTAGACCGATGGCCTGCCACGACGCCACCGAAGCCGGTTATTGGTAAATACAACCCTGCTCGGCAAGCCTCATCCCAGGGTGAAATTTTCACCACATCGGGTGTACTTTTTCTATCCCACATGACTGCATATGATGGAGTCTTATTTCTATCTTTCATGGACTATCACTGCTGTATCTGTGACCATCAAACAACAGTTTCAGGTTGATATTTTGTGATTAAAATCTGTCGTATAAAATATATTTCATTAATTTTTATTTAACACATGAAACAAAACAGGAAAATATGATACTGTAATTTATTTATTATAAAATGGTAGAATAAAAATGTGACAAATAAAGTCAGAAAGACCAAAAGTAGATGTGGACAAATAAAAATGACAACCGGACCATAAGAGTGAAAGAGAAAGAAGGAACAAGCTATCACGTGACTGGAACAGGCAGCTGTGTATTCAGTGGATGTGGGTGTCAGTAAGAGAAAGAAGGAACAAGCTATCACGTGACTGGAACAGGCAGCTATGTATTCAATGGATGTGGGTGTCAGTAAGAGAAAGAAGGAACAAGCTATCACGTGACTGGAACAGGCAACTATGTATTCAATGGATGTGGGTATCAGTAAGAGAAAGAAGGAACAAGCTATCACGTGACTGGAACAGGCAGCTATGTATTCAATGGATGTGGGTGTCAGTAAGAGAAAGAAGGAACAAGCTATCACGTGACTGGAACAGGCAGCTATGTATTCAATGGATGTGGGTGTCAGTAAGAGAAAGAAGGAACAAGCTATCACGTGACTGGAACAGGCAGCTGTGTATTCAATGGATGTGGGTGTCAGTAAGAGAAAGAAGGAACAAGCTATCACGTGACTGGAACAGGCAGCTGTGTATTCAATGGATGTGGGTGTCAGTAAGAGAAAGAAGGAACAAGCTATCACGTGACTGGAACAGGCAGCTATGTATTCAATGGATGTGGGTATCAGTAAGAGAAAGAAGGAACAAGCTATCACGTGACTGGAACAGGCAGCTATGTATTCAATGGATGTGGGTATCAGTAAGAGAAAGAAGGAACAAGCTATCACGTGACTGGAACAGGCAGCTATGTATTCACTAGATGTGGGTATCAGTAAGAGAAAGAAGGAACAAGCTATCACGTGACTGGAACAGGCAGCTGTATTTATTCAATGGATGAAGGGTAGCTCAGTAAGAGAAAGAAGGAACAAGCTATCACGTGACTGGAACAGGCAGCTGTGTATTCACTGGATGTGGGTATCAGTAAGAGAAAGAAGGAACAAGCTATCACGTGACTGGAACAGGCAGCTATGTATTCACTGGATGTGGGTATCAGTAAGAGAAAGAAGGAACAAGCTATCACGTGACTGGAACAGGCAGCTATTTATTCAATGGATGTGGGTATCAGTAAGAGAAAGAAGGAACAAGCTATCACGTGACTGGAACAGGCAGCTGTGTATTCACTGGATGTGGGTATCAGTAAGAGAAAGAAGGAACAAGCTATCACGTGACTGGAACAGGCAGCTATGTATTCAGTGGATGTGGGTGTCAGTAAGAGAAAGAAGGAACAAGCTATCACGTGACTGGAACAGGCAGCTATGTATTCAATGGATGTGGGTATCAGTAAGAGAAAGAAGGAACAAGCTATCACGTGACTGGAACAGGCAGCTATGTATTCAATGGATGTGGGTGTCAGTCATTTTTGGCATGCTTCCATCAGGAAGATGTTGCCCAGTGGTAAAGCACTCACTTGATGCGCAGTTGGTTTGGGATCGATCCCAGTCGGTGGGCCCATTAGGCTATTTCTCGTTCCAGCCAGTACACCATAACTGGTACATCAAAAGCCATGGTATGTGCTATGGTGCATATAAAAGATCCGTTGCTGCTAATCAAAAAGGGTAGCCCATGAAGTCGCAGCAGCGGTTTTCCACCCTCAATATCTGTGTGGTCCTTAACCATATGTCCACGCCATATAACCGTAAATAAAATGTGTTGAGTGTGTCGTTAAATAAACCATAAAAAAGCTTCCATCAGATAACTGTTCAAGCATGCCTGTTGTGGGAACAACCTCTGACTTCGCCAGAGTTCTGTTTATGACGGGAGGTGTTCAGTGGAATTTCATTGGTTACTGTGATGTTTGGACCAGTCCACTGTTCCAGGGGGAAATGCCACAAGTTAAAGGTCAGGTGAAGTTGAAAACCCCCATTCTTTAAAAACACTACATAGTATAATTACGACAAATTTGTCTTACCTTCAATTGCAATACATTTTCCATTCCAGAGTTTTTCGAATCGCGTCAGAGGCCCTTTCTGTCTGATGCAAACCACCTGGTCTTTGTAGTTGAACTCTTCCGTGTAGTACCGAAACAAGTCGAGCCACAGTTCACCAACACTCTGGCTGTTTTTACCACACTGGCTCCACACAAAAGGCTGAAACATAAAACATTTAATTATCTATTAATCATAAATCCTTTCTGTTGTGTAGAATATCAAATATATATTGTAAACCACATTACTGTTAAAATACAATTATGAATAAACAACAAATTTCCTACTTTTCTTTATTAACAAAATATTTCAAGCAGAACACATGGGATCATAACATAAATAATAAATAAAAATCCACAAATACCAGTGGACAATATTTCAAAATCTGATATAACTGGAATTTGGTTCACATAATTTTTATAATGGGTAACTGAATGTTTAGTTACTATAATCAGTTTCTCAAACTTGTACTGAAATTTATTATCATCTGAAGTTTGCAACATTTAATTTTAGAAATTGTAACCATTCACAAAGTAACTGACTGGCAAATTGCATAAATTTAAATTTACGTATCTGACATGTGAACAGAAGAACAGTTTTTGTTATAAATTGTACCCTGAAATAGTCTGTAAACACATAAGTTAATTAACCTTAAAATACTTCGTTAACAGAAGATTCTTACTTGAGGTTGAACTTTTTCAATATGACCAACAATATATTCAAATTTAAAATTTAAAGTATTTTATTTTAAATTCAGATAATCTAGTACTGAGATATTGTGTGTAAACAGAGAAAGAGAAGCAATTACCAGTTTACTGATATCATCATAGAACCAAGCATTGCAGCCATCAATCATCTTCTCTGGCTTCACTTCTCCTTCATACAGCTGGGGAGGAGACAAACAGAATTAACAAATTGATGAATGGATGGATGGATGGATGGATGGATCGAAGGATGGATGGATGGATGGATGGATGGATGGATGGATGGATGGATGGATGGATGGATGGATGGATGGATATATGAATGAATGGATGATATGAATGTATGAATGAATGAATGAATGAACGAATGAACGGATGAATGAATTTAAAACATTAACATATTTAAAATCTTTTTAAATGTGATTTGAGATCAACATTCATAGATGAAACTGTAACAGAAAAATCTGAGAGGATTTGAATAGAATAGAATAGAATAGAATAGAACAGAACAGAACAGGACAGAACAGGACAGCACAGGACAGCACAGGACAGGACAGGACAGGACAGGACAGGACAGAACAGACACAGGACAGGAACAAGTACAAGTACAACAACAAGAACAAGAACAAGAACAGAAGAGAACAGAAGAGAATAGAATAGGAATAGAATAGGATGTTTAATGACACCCCAGCATGAAAAATACATTGGCTATTGCATGTCACCATAGAATGAGACTCCAGTGCTCTACCAATTGGGTTAATAGGGAAATTTCCATCAGCTACTGCCAGCAGGAGCACTTTATACCAACACTACTACATATTCTCGCCCCCTAGCCCACCCCCACTCCTCCAAGTGAAGCAACATCCCTGTGGGCCATGGGCAGTTGAACTGTTATGAGGCCTGACTGGATTATAATTGTATTCTTATGTTAAAAAACACCAACCCCTATGTTGGCAAAAGTCAACCTCCACTGAGGAGATTTGAACCATGGACCCACAGGATGAAAGTCCAGCACTCTACCACACACGAAAGAAATACTGAGTTTACATACACACAGGAAAAATGCAGAACAAATGTAGACCAACCTCTTGCAACACTGGGACTACAGGTGGGTCACATTGTTGTAGAAAATGAAGCAACATCAGAATATAAGCATATGATGACAGACTCCCGCGTGATGCATCTCCAATATCACAGACCTGTCAACAAAATAACTCATCAGTGATTAGACCTATCCCGTTTGTTTTGAGCACTCAACCGACTGAGCTAGATCCCGCTCCCAGACCTATAAAGAGAGACCAAGTCTTAAATATATGCTTAACAATCTGATACACAGTTAAATCAAATAATCCACATCATGTGTACTTTGTAATTACAGTGAAACCTCTCAAGACCAGACCCTCTGTAAACCAGAATTTCCTCAAAACCGGATCTTTTACCCAGTCCCGTTTAAAAAACCAGGACAGAACTTGACCTTTCTAAATCGGATCCTTCTTAAAACCAGACATTGGTCTTGGTCCCAAGGGTGTCTACTTTAGAGGGGTTCACACTGTATTAATAATAAATATTTGAAAATTAAATATATGCAGATTTAATTATTGTCCTTTTTTTTTTTTTAAAGCATTTAAATATGTTGTATTAAAAAGCTTATAGATCTGCTGTTTTAAAGCAAATTGTTATTATTTTGTTATGTTTCTTTTAGGTAAAGATCATTCAGTGTCAGAAGCTGTACATCTGTGCATAGTGAGAGGTTTGCTTTAATGAGGAATTCTCTTTTGACTGTCCATATTGTGAGGTTTCTGGATTACTGGAGTCTGGATTCAGAAAGTGTTACTGTATTTAAATAGGAAAACAAATCCAAAAGCAAGGGATTTTTAAAAATAAATCCTTTGACAAGACACCTTTGCTATATCAGTCATGAAGCCTGGGTTGGAATGAGAAATAGCCATAAATAGTCTTACCCTAGCAAACACCTTGAAAGCATAGCCCAGTATTTTTACTCTGGGGTCAATAAGACTGTACTTCTCTAACAGGCGAGTGTTATGCTGGGCCTGAATATAAAAACAAAAACATTTCAAGACTAAGTTAGAGATAATAATAATAATAATAATAATTATTAATAATAATAATAATAATAAAAATGTCATTATTTGCTATTTTTTTACATTTATTTGTGATAAATAACTGTAACTTAATCAATTTCATGCATAATCTTTGCACAGTTAATTTGAGAATGAATACCCAATACAGTATACAACTTTCACATAGCCCTTTTAAGATATGCAAAAAGAACCAAAAACATATAAAGATTTTAACAAATATATTTTCAATCTGTAGATTATTCCATAAAAAACATATTTGTTACAATTTCAATCACATCATACTTTTATTGTTGAATTGTTAGTTGTAAACACTCTTTTTGTGATCTGATTTCTCTGCAAACTGTACATACTTGTTAAAGCACACTATATCAGTATCTGACTTATCAATGCATTGGACATGTTCATAAATGTTACGGACACTATTTCAGTTTCTGACTTAAAATTGCATAGTATACCCACCATTCACTTTTGCATGCTATTCAATCTACATTTCTATGTGAGAATAAATTCCATGAAAATTATCATAATATCAAGAGAATCATACAGTTACTTTATGCTAGTAAATGATCTGAAAAATGTTGGTATAGGCTGTCCACAAACATTTAGAGTTGCTCACCCTTAAGCTAGCGCTCCATCACATTTTGATGGTATACAAGTGGCAATATACAACAATCACAGTTGTTATTATTTAGTAACTAGATGTAACCCCGGCTGAGCAGTGGAAAGTTTAGATGGGGTGTTGTGGCCCTACACTAGGCTTTCCCTAAAAAATATTACCACCATGTAAATAGCTCATAGTCACTTTTATGTTAAGTGGCAGCTTCTATTGCCTTTGAAATATTTATGGAATTCATCTCTGTACACAATATTTAGCATGATATTTAGACGACTGAACCTGAGTGCAAAACGTTCCTTGTGAAGAAGGAAGAAAGGAAATATTTTATTTAATGACGCACTCAACACATTTTATTTATGGTTATATGGCATCAGACATATGGTTAAGGACCACACAGATATTGAGAGGAAACCTGCTGTCGCCACTTCATGGGCTACTCTTTTCGATTAGCAGCAAGGGATCTTTTATATGCACCATCCCACAGCCTTTGAAATAAACCAGTTGTGCAGCACTGGCTGGAATTAGAAATAGCGCAATGGGTCCACCAACGAGGAATGATCCTAGACCAACCATGCATCAAGCAAACGCTTTACCACTGGGCTACATCCCGCCCCTCCTTGCGAAGAAAGCGGTCAGCAGTATAAATCAAGAGGATAAGCAGTCAGAACAACTGGAAACGGTTAAAATGGCCTTGTGTATATCTATGATATAAATATCATAGATAAAGATAACAAATAACTGAAAACTACTGGGTTATATCGAATAACTACAGAGGCTAACCTAAATCACAAACGAAACATTTAAAAAGTCATTTCAGTATTTTATATTAATTTTTTTTAATGAAGACCTATTTTCTACACTGGACTATATTAAGTTGCTACACAAAATAATGTTACCCACACTATTTTAGTAGATGTCTTACCAGCGTATTGTACAAACTAATATCGGCCTCCAGACCACTTCTGCGGTGCTTGAACTTCACGATGGGAACTTTGGCTGTTGGAATGGCAAGTATATTGTAGAGGCCCCTGTGTTCCTTCAACACCTTGGCCAGCTGCTCCACAATATGTGGGTAGTTCAGGTCCTACAAAATATTAAATGATCAGAAATATAGCATTACAATTGTAGAAGTCTTCTGTATCCCCAAAACAGGGCTAGCTCTGGCAGTCGATAAATTCGCAGTTTGGCGACACAAAAAAACAATTGGTGTATTTTATTTTAAGTTGGCGAACTAATTTTACTACATTTTATTAAAAAATAACTGGTTTTCTGCCATTTTTGAAGTTTAATAGATAATTTGGCAAAACTTTGTGTTAACCTAGAGCTAGCTCTGTCTCTGCTTAAAATTTATTAATGGATAGTAATGAACATTAGTAACTGATGAATACTGAAAACATTAAACAATTAAAATTTATTAATGGATAGTAATGAATATTAGTAACTGACGAATACTGAAAACATTAAACAATTAAAATTTATTAATGGATAGTAATGAACATTAGTAACTGACGAATACTGAAAACATTAAACAATTAAAATTTATTAATGGATAGTAATGAACATTAGTAACTGACGAATACTGAAAACATTAAACAATTAAAATTTATTAATGGATAGTAATGAACATTAGTAACTGACGAATACTGAAAACATTAAACAATTCAAATTTATTAAAAATATATATTCATCAAAAGTTCCGAGGTATAGTACTTTTAATGAGTCTCTATTTGTGACTGCATCTGTGAAGTTTTTTTTTAAGTACAGATGCAGCATTATAATCCAGGAAAATGTAAATTAAAATGTTGTCATGTGGAATTTCAATGTAGCACGTTCAGGGAATGCCACTAACATATAAGCATTTATATATATATATATAAAATATCAATTGCAAAGCGTATCTGTGTTAACTGTCTGTTGATTTAGATCCACTAACTGATAGCATACCTTGCCAGATGGCTTGGAGTGAAATGTCATGCAGATGTCAAGGTCACTCATAACAAAACCAAACCCATTACAGGAAGATCCAAATAAGCAAAGCTCAGCATCTGGAATTTAACAATTTGATATTAATCCACTGTTTTTAAATATAGTAAATAACAAACAAATGTCAATTTCTGGTGACTGTGTATGGAAAGCCAAACACAAAATAGCACCAATATATGAGTAATCATTTATGATATTTCCAGACAGAACACAATACATTAAAAGTACACATGTAAGTGCTTATGTATAATGTTTTAGTTTTATAGCATGCAATGTTCTACTGGTTAAAAATTCTGCATAAGAAAACAGATTGAAATAAAATCTAAAATACTATTTTAAATACAATGCATACATATGTGTACAATCATGTGATTAACAGGAAGGAAAGAAGGAAATGTTTTATTTGACGACACATTTAGCACATTTTATGTACGGTTATATGGCATCGGATGTGATTAACAGATGAAATTTATACAGTTGTTTCAAAAAACATGGGACAATATTACCTTCATATAATGTATAATTGATGAAGTATTGAAGCTCCTGTAGAATCTGGTTTCGTTCCTGTACTTCGTGATATGATGGACCAAAATCCTCTGAAAACGTAAATAGAGGTTATTACCAGTGTTTTTCGGTATCGTCAATATCATATATTAGGAATAAAAATTGTATTATGCGAGCCTCTGGCGAGCATAATACATTATTTTTATTCCTAATATATGATATTGACGATACCGAAATACACGAGGGTAATAATCTCTTTATCATATAAGCTCAAGCTTAATAAAACGTGTTTTTGTAAACTGTACACGCAACTTTAATTCCAGTCTGCCATTACTAGATATTCAAATGACGTAAGAATATGTGGAGCGGTGTATTTTTGAATGGAAATGACGTCAAACTCGAATGACGTCATTTTGGATGTCCTTACGTCAAAATAAAGTTATGCCTAACGTTTTTTGTTTTCTAAACGCTGGGCAGCTTTCAGTGTCAAATTGCCATTGAAATGTTTTTATTTGATGACTATGAATGCATACGTCAATCATAGAGTGTCACTCAAGTATGTTTGCTTAAATGTCAATAAACCTAGTGCCAAGACCTCGACTAATTTGCAAAGTTATCAAATTCTTAAAGTATGTGATCTGAAAAATATCACATACTTTGATTGCACTGAAAATGTAAGATATTATATGATAAACACAGAATATTACTGCCAGTAAAAAATAAATATTTTGTCAAACACATGTTAAAGGGGCAATCTCAAAGTTGTATACTGACTAAAACTATTTATTCATTTCTCTTATTTAATGTAATGATTATACCTTGAATTACATGCCTATAAAAAAATAGATCCACATAATTTTATTTACCACAGTAATTATTATATAAATTTATATTATTGCAAAAACCCATTATGGGTTACAGTTTAAATTGCCTCTTCCTGATCCAAATAATTTCAATTTACAGCAGTAATTATTATATAAATTTATATTATTGCAAAAAAACATTAAAGGGACACACCCTAGTTACGGCTAGTTGTTAACCATTACGGCGTTGTTTTTCGCTATTAAACCCATTTTTTCACAAATAAAATTGCACTTTACTTACCGTTTATTATTTAGAATATACATTTCCATTCACCTGAAGTGTTTTTTGGTAATGCTGGTAATCCTGGTGTTTGTAATACCACAAAATGCATTTTTCGTATTTCCGAAAAACGGACGCACGTTTGAGAAAAAAAAGTTGAGCAGACAAGGTCTAATCTATTTTTAGACTGGGATATTTCCATTTCAATGTCACAGACGTTGGTATACCACGCGACCGTTATCATTTTGGTTCGGTTTGTTTTCTCGTGCACGGTTTGCGCAATCAACATCCGATTTGTTGTTGTTCATTTGTGAGATTTTTCTTCACAGTTCGTGAACATTTTCAGTAACAATAAAGTTCAGACAAGTAAGTATCTCAATACAAAACGTTACAAACCCTTAAAACCAATAATTTTGCTAAGTCCTACGATATCTGGAGAGGGGATACAACCAGGACAGAACAGTTGGAACATGTCCAGGAGAGGTGAAAAGAACGCACCCCAAGTCTGTGAAATTTGTCGTGACATAGGCATTGTTGTGCTTCGAGCGACATCTACCGGTGACATCAGAATACAAACTTTCAAAATTATTTCAAGCAATTGGGACATGGGGATTCCCATGGTATTTATCTATACTCTTCAAAAGAAGAAACGCAAAACCACATTGTCGTAACATTTGGAGAATTGATTTAATTATTGAATGGTGAGTCCGATAATTACCAAATGTTGCAGGATTGTTCACAATTCACTCTAGTCCATTGTGAGTAAGTGATAGGACACACCACCAAGGTCAAGGTCATCTGGAGTCAATACCGGGTGTGGCCTCCGCGTGTGTTGACAACTGCCTGGCACCGCCTGCCCATTGAAGCAACCAGAGTACGGATGACGTCCCGGGGGATGGTGGCCCACTCGGCCTGCAAGGCTGCTGCCAGCTCGGGCAGGGTCTGGGGCTGTGGTTGTCGCTGTCGGAGGCGTCGGTCCAACTCGTCCCATAGATGCTCAATTGGGTTCAAATCCGGTGATATCGATGGCCAAGGAAGGACATTAATGTTGTTGTTATGTAGGAAAGCCGTTGTGAGACGTGCTGTGTGAGGCCTGGCGTTGTCATGTTGGAACACTGCGTTGGCGTTGGCCATAACTGGAACGATGTGTGGCCGGAGGATCTGGTCAATGTAGCCCTGTGCATTCAGGTTGCCCTGCACGTGGACCAGGTCAGTTCTGCCAGTGTGTGAGATGGCTGACCACACCATGACACTACCCCCGCCAAATCTGTCCACTTCCTGCACGCAGTTTGCCGCATAACGTTCACCAGGACGCCTATACACGCGACATCTTCCATCATGACGTCGGAGCAGAAATCGGGACTCGTCACTGAACCACACCTGTCTCCATTGCAGTTGAGGCCATTGTCGATGAATCTGGCACCACTGCAGTCGGAGTCGACGGTGTTGTGGTGTTAAGATGACACCTCGAACTGGACGTCTGGCACGAATTCCTACCTCACATAGGCGGTTCCGTACGGTCTGGTCGGATATCCTGCGCAAACCTGGTATTGCTGCGGCTGTGGAGGTGGCAGTAGTCAATCGTTCCCGAAGGTGGCGTACCCGGATGTAGCGGTTCTGCCCGGGGGTAGTGACCCGTGGTCGACCGGATCTAGGGAGGTCACGTGTTGATCCATGTTGCTGGTAACGGTCCCACAGTCTGGAGATGGTGCTTGGGGACACATGGAATGCCCTGGCAACGGCCGTTCTGGATTCGCCTGCGTCTAGTCGGCCGATGGCATTGTTTCTCTGCGGTTCACTGAGACGTGGCATGTCCTGGATTGTCAACTGTCGGCCAGATACAGAGGCCAGGCAAGCGAACACCCTGCACTTTTATACTGTCGGTGTTCATGTTGCACGTGCAGACAACGCACGTGCAGTGGTGACATGGTTTGCACGTGGCTGCGTTTTTGCGAATATTCACATTTTGGAACTTTATTGTACAGTAGCTGCGTTTTATCGAATGTAACCGTGGGAATGTGTTTGGGACATGCAATGACCTTATATTCACAAAGCATGAACCGGTAGGAAACATAAAATCGGAGTTATAACCCATTTGTACCCTTTTGCGTTTCTTTTTTTGAAGAGTATATATAAAACCTGCTTTTTAACTCCATTTGATAAAAACGTGATCTAAGTGTGTTACAGGTTTGTAGATTAACCAAATTATAATTTATTTTCGCTGGATGGAACTAGGGTGTGCGGCTTTAAGGGCTACAGTTTGAACTGCAACTTCATATTGATAAAGAACAGCCTGTTATTTTCATAGATATCTGATGAATATTTTTCTGTACTTTATATTTATTTATTCATTTACACTTATTTTCGTGCTTATATCCAATTAAGGTTCAAGCACTCTGTCCTGGACACACACCTCAGCTATCTAGATGGTCCTGGACAGTGGGTTAGTGATTAGTGAGAGAGAAGCTTTGAACATGCTCGGAGTGATGCAAACCCAAGACCTACCAGCCAATGGCTTAACCTCTATACCACAAAGACCGAGTGTACTTCATAGATGAAACCACTGCTAAATATATATATGGAAGAATATTGCAATTTGTATATTCTTTAGTTAATTATGATTAATGACCACACAGTTGAGAGAAAACCTGCTGCTGCTATGCAATGGGATACTCTTTCTGATTAGCAGCACGGAATTTTTATATGGTAGCATTTCACAGACGACCTTTGTTAGACGAGTTGTGGAGCATTGGCTGGAATGAGAAATAGATTATTATTAATCAGGTTACAGCACTTACTTGGCACCTGTTTCAAAGTATTGGTCAGTAGCTTGAAGAACTGTTTGTCTGGTGGCGGCAGTGGTTTTAGGTCAGGTAGCATGTCATCAGGGCAAGCTGTTTTCAGATGACCTTCCTTCTCACAGTAACCACAGATAATGGCTGGACCCTACAGAATATATCAAGAGTTAACTACAAACAATATATAAGTCGATTTTGTGAAAATTTACAAAGTAACCACCATCATCCATAAGTTAAACAACATTACAAAATCAAATCCAGTGATTAAGTCTAGACTTAAACTGAAATTTATTCTAAACTCTAATACCATAAAACTGCATGCATTTTGTGTCCAAATTCTAATTTGAGTATAGAGTCCAACTTGGATCCCGATATTTTTTAAAATCCAATCTTAATTTGGATTCTGAGTTTTAATGACAAAAATGAAACAAATTTTATAATTAATATTAAATACTGAATAAACACAGGACAATGTTTATTTATAATAATAAACTTCAAATTTTCACCATTACAAAATCACTTTCAAAAACTATATTGTTATAGACCTGCTGTTCAAAATCTCACTTTTACAATAATAGCTTTTAAAAACTATAGTGTTACAGACACCCTGTTCAAAATATCACAGTTATAACAATAATAGCTTTAAAAAATAGTGTTATAGACTTACTTTTCAAAATTGCACTATTATAACAAAAACTACAATCATGGTGTTTAATGGACTTACTGTTCAAAATCTTACCTTTCCATCTGTCAAATTTTTCTCTGTGAATTCATAACAGCAATCCTCATCTTTGATCATGGAGCTGATTGCTGATACATCCAAGGCCTCTGAACTAGGGACTTCACTAGGAGTATCCATGACAACTGTGCTGCGATCCTTTTCAGAATCGCTGACACACTCGGTGGAATTTTGTTCACAAAGCTCACCAACTGCATTCTGTATAATTGTTTCTGCAAAATCTTTAGCAAACTGCCACAGATGATGTTTGTCACTTGATTCATCATCAACCGAGAGTCTTGAAATTGTTTCAGTCACTGACATCGTCTGATCATCGACTGGCTCACAAACATTAGAACTGGAATGTGCCGAGTCATTACTCTGGTTAATAATACCGTCATCACTCTCTTTTGTAGCTTCATCTATCAAAGGTATCCTTGATTTATGCGAGTCAGTATCAGGATCAAGCTGTTCTGAAGTATCTTCAGCAGTTTCATTAGATTTACTCTGTTTCTCAGAAGTCTTGTTGTCAATGGTATGGATTGTTTTGCTGTCTAGTGTCGTCTTTTTGCAATCTTCATCACCGGATTCATCAGCCGAAGCAGCTTCTACTTGTTCGTCTTTACGCATTTCTTCCTTTGTTGCTTTTTCCACCATTTTCAACAGAGCAGCAGCAGGTATGAGTGATTCTCCATTTGCTTTCCTCGGTAAGCCGAAGTAGTGATATGCTTTTCTCAATGTGTCTTGAAAATATTCATAAATTCTCGAGTTGCTCACAGTGCGAGCAATATTTCTCTTTGTAGCAAATGGATCTAGAATGAAACAAGATGGTTATTGGCACTGTTAGTACTGGTCTAATTTAAATTTTTATAATTATTCAGAATTAAAACAAATATGATTTTATTCACATATCGCAAAACATATGGGTGAAACATTAAGACTGATCTATAATTGTTGTATATCAGAATTATAATATTAAACTTACACTAATATGCAAATATAAGATTTTCAACAGTTTAATTCAAGATAAAGTTACATTTTGTAATCCATATTCTTATTTTAAATGATGAATCAATTATAAAAATTAATATTATTATAATTAAATAAACATTTAGAGAATTACAACTAATAAACATGCATAATAAGATATCAAATTTATAATGTATTATTTGCTTTAATTTAAACTGAATAACAAAACTTTTGTTTTGACAAGCTGTTTACAGCATTCCATTGCCAATAAGGATTGAGTACAAGAAACCAAACGTCATGATCCGACTTACCTTCTATTGCCAGTTTCTTTGAATTCCACTTCTTTTCACTTCTTGCGACAGGAGAAGTCTTTCTGATGGAAATGACCACATTGGCCATATCAAAGGTCAGACTGTAGTATCGGAGTAGTTCAAGCCACAGCTCTCCAACACTTTGAGTGTTGTGACAGACCCATGAGTCACTCTGTGAAAAAAAACCCACAAAATAAATATATCCATTATGCAAACAAATAATGACTGCTGACTTGAGGATTAAGTTAAGTACCCTATAATATATATAATAGATGTGATGGGGGAAAATGTGATGGATCCACCAAGGGCGTTGGATCCTATGAATCAAGGTACATTTTACTTACTTCTTGCTTGATTTTCTCAAAATACACACAAGACTGTTCAGTTTCTTCTGGGTTGTCTGGAAGTTCCTAAAATTAAACACAAATAATCTTAGCAAAATACAGAAACAAGAGAGAAACACTACTGAATTTATTTTAAACTGGTAACACACTATCGGTATGTTTATCACATGTTCCAAAATGAAATTGGAGAAAATATTCACCTGGTTAGAACTGAAGTAAATAAAAGACACAAGAGTATGTATAGCTTATCCAGATAGTTATTTCGGGGTAAAATCCTTGATCAAGGAGCCATGAATTGTATGACAGATTTGTGCTGGGGTGTTATTAAACATTCATTCATTCCATTCCATTTGATGGACCCATTTGTTATTTCCCCTGTTCAACCTGTGTTCAGGCTGACGTATGTGCTGTCCTGTCTCTGAGAGTAGCTGTTGTTAAACAAATATCTCCTTCCTTTAATCAGAGCTTCTAGATTATGGTAGCCCCACTCCCATGGTTAGTGATATTCAGTGTTGGGCTAGTAAATAACTACTATTGCCATGCCCGACGGCTAGCCCATGGTTAGCAGTGTTGGGCTAGTAAATAACTACTATTGCCATGCCCGATGCCCGACGGCTAGCAGAGCTTCTAGATTATGGTAGCCCCACTCCCATGGTTAGTGATATTCAGTGTTGGGCTAGTAAATAACTACTATTGCCATGCCCGACGGCTAGCAGAGCTTCTAGATTATGGTAGCCCCACTCCCATGGTTAGTGATATTCAGTGTTGGGCTAGTAAATAACTACTATTGCCATGCCCGACGGCTAGCAGAGCTTCTAGGTTATGGTAGCCCCACTCCCATGGTTAGTGATATTCAGTGTTGGGCTAGTAAATAACTACTATTGCCATGCCCGACGGCTAGCAGAGCTTCTAGGTTATGGTAGCCCCACTCCCATGGTTAGTGATATTCAGTGTTGGGCTAGTAAATAACTACTATTGCCATGCCTGACGGCTAGCAGAGCTTCTAGATTATGGTAGCCCCACTCCCATGGTTAGTGATATTCAGTGTTGGGCTAGTAAATAACTACTATTGCCATGCCCGACGGCTAGCAGAGCTTCTAGGTTATGGTAGCCCCACTCCCATGGTTAGTGATATTCAGTGTTGGGCTAGTAAATAACTACTATTGCCATGCCCGACGGCTAGCAGAGCTTCTAGATTATGGTAGCCCCACTCCCATGGTTAGTGATATTCAGTGTTGGGCTAGTAAATAACTACTATTGCCATGCCCGACGGCTAGCAGAGCTTCTAGATTATGGTAGCCCCACTCCCATGGTTAGTGATATTCAGTGTTGGGCTAGTAAATAACTACTATTGCCATGCCCGACGGCTAGCAGAGCTTCTAGATTATGGTAGCCCCACTCCCATGGTTAGTGATATTCAGTGTTGGGCTAGTAAATAACTACTATTGCCATGCCCGACGGCTAGCAGAGCTTCTAGGTTATGGTAGCCCCACTCCCATGGTTAGTGATATTCAGTGTTGGGCTAGTAAATAACTACTATTGCCATGCCCGACGGCTAGCAGAGCTTCTAGATTATGGTAGCCTCACTCCCATGGTTAGTGATATTCAGTGTTGGGCTAGTAAATAACTACTATTGCCATGCCCGACGGCTAGCAGAGCTTCTAGGTTATGGTAGCCCCACTCCCATGGTTAGTGATATTCAGTGTTGGGCTAGTAAATAACTACTATTACCATGCCCGACGGCTTGTGAATTATATATTTTTTTTGTCAAATGTTGCAGTTAAGTCTGTTTTGTAAATATGAATATCCTGCCCCAACCCCAACCCCACAATGTTTGTTTTTTTAAGCTCTATCCCCCTCTTTAGGTGACACAATACATATTATGATTATTACTATTATTTAGTAAAATTATATTAACTTAAAGTAAAGTAGGGATAGTGAATTTTTAATTGTGGCTAGTAAATTTTTTAAATCACTGATCCCAAGGCAAGTAGATTTTATAAAAATTCTAGAAGCCCTGCTTTAATTAATATTCAAAGGAAAAGAAACAAATTAGTGATTTAACCTTTTGACTACTGTAGGCGAGATATCTTGCCCAACGTCACGCCAGTCAATATACTGTGTACTGTATACAGTGAATTCCCAAATTCATATTGCCCTCCATTTTGCACACAACACTCACCAGAAATGCAGGAAATACAAACCAGGAAACACTTACTGACACTATGGCTGCTTTAGGTTTTCATTTTTCAATGGAAAATACCTTGGAATTTTTAGTTCAAAAAGTTGTTTCCGGCAAGTATTTTTGCTTGACAACAATGGCGGCACATCGTGGTCATTTTCAGGGATTGATAGCTGATTGTAATAGCTAATTTGATGATAAATTTGATGGTTTTACCAACAAAGAAAATCACCAAATATTGGGATATAAATCGTAGTGGGTTTTCTTTTTTTTAATTCTGGTAACAAAACTACTGTTATTAGGAATAATGGACATAAATATTGGACAGCTGGTCACAAATGCCCGTAAGTAAACAGGACTTTTAAATTTTCTGCATTAACTGATCTAAAATTTCATAAAAATGAGAAAAACGCACGAAAATAATACTTACCGATTCAAATATTAACTTTATTTTTGGTATTTATAAAACATTTCTGTGAATATATGTGAATAAAAATTATAAACTTGTACCCACTCAACTTGTTTTTTGTCAAAAATTAATCCAGTAGTCTAAAGGTTAAGCATCTAGATATATGAGGACTATGATGATCATGTTTTTGACAGATTCTACCTCCGACAATACTGGCAATACTAGAGTTGATGCATGCTGGCTTAGAAAATTGTCAATCGCTTGTCTGACTGACAGTTCCTACCTTACACAAAACTGGCAAACCTAGAGGTAATGTGTGCTGGGATTGAAAATAATCAACAACTTGTCGTAGTTTGACAGTTCCTACCTTAGATAAAACTGGCAACACTTGAGGTGACGTGTGCTGGAGATAGAAAATAGTCATCAGGTTTGTTGCATAGGCTGGCAAAGTTCCTTCCTGTTGGTTGTCAAGGTGACAAAGCTGGAGAGAAAAAAAGAATATAAACAAATGAGACATTTTAACAAAAAACTAAATTATATTTCTGTTTCCATACATTAGCCCTATACATAAAACATATGTACACATTAAAAAAACATCTTAAAAAGTCGAAAGCAAAATCAAGTTTGAGCTACCATTAACATTAGGACAACGAGAAACACAAGAGTTATGCAGACACTAATATTCTATGCAGAAAAATTTAATTAATATATAACTTTTTTCCTTAAAATAAAAGGGCTCTATTAGGCCACACAAAAAATAAAGTCAGTCTCTGGTCAGACCAAAGTTCTAGAATTGATGTGGTGATGCATCTTTAAAAAAAAAAAATTAAAAGCATGGATTGCACAGACAAGGTGGATATAGCTGATACTGAAATAAAGGGCATATTAGAATGCACATTCTAATTCATGCGCGAAGATGTCATACCGCGAGGGTCAAAATCGACACTCGCACTGACCAGAGACCAGAAATTAATTTTGTTTGGCCTTGGTTAAAACCATGTGAGACTGACTACACAATTATGAACTACATTCAGGAATATCCTTTCTTGCTCTTTACATCTACCTACCTTGGCCCAGTATCTGAAGACAACGGCCAGTTTCTTGAGCCTGGGGTCCAAGGTGCTGTAGAGAGCGAGAAGCTGGCCCGTGTGATACGCAGTGTTACTGTTCACCGAGATCTGACACTGGACCCCAGTCTGTGGGTGATTGAACAGGATGGCGGGACATATTGCAGAAAAGTCACTGCGAACATTCTCCAACAATCCAGCTGAAATATTGCAAAATGTACAAATGATAACAGCCAAACGTAACTGAAGAATGGCAAGTCATGGCAAAACATTAAACCTATTAAAGGGACATTCCTGAGTTTGCTGCATTGTAAGATGTTTCCGATAAAATATTTCTACGATTAAACTTGTATATTAAATATATATTTCTGGTTTAGAATATCAGTGTCTGTATATTCAATGTGTTTCTGGTCGTTTTAATATTTGTAAGAAGCCCAAACTGGAATTTTGTCTTCAGATAATTTTGTACGTACGAAAAAATTATATTTTTGGAAATAAAATGTAATTTAACCTAGTACAAATATTAGAACGATCAGAAACACGTTTAATATACAGCCACTAATATTTTATGCAGAAAAAATATATTTGATATGTAATTACAATCGTTAAAATGTCTGTTAGTCGATAACATCTTTAAAAATTGCAGCAAACTTAGGAATGTCCCTTTAATGAATGAATGAATGAATGAATGAATGAATGAATGAATGAATGAATGAATGTTTAATGACACCCCAGCACAAAAATAAACATTGGCTATTGGGTGTCACAAAGATAACCTATTAAATACTAAAATATGAGGAGAAAAAGAAACCTTGGGTGTTTTCTCTTTTTAGGAATATTTAACCTTAACATAGGAGTATTTCCCCTCTGTCCTAAAGGTCCTCACAGAATTGAGGAGAAAGACGAAACAGTGAACATGTGATCGGATCTGAGTTACTCACGACTCAATAGAAGATCACTGGCTGTTGGGGTATTAGGACCAGTTCATCAGGATGGGGGGGGGGGGGGGGGGGGGGGACGGGACGAGGAGCGGGAGGGAGGGAGAAATGCACTAATGTAGAGAGGTCAGGTTATGTATAAAAAGAAATCACAAATTTATTCATCTCTACAGCTTTAAATGAATGATTAGACACTTAATATTAAGTGGTATTGGACTGGACACTTAATAGTAAGTGGTAATGGACTGGACACTTAATATTAAGTGCTTTGTTAGTGGTACTGGACTGGACACTTAATAGTAAGTCGTATTGGACTGGACACTTAATAGTAAGTGGTATTGGACTGGACACTTAATAGTAAGTGGTACTGAACTGGACACTTAATAGTAAGTGGTACTGGACTGGACACTTAATATTAAGTGGCATTGGACTGGACACTTAATAGTAAGTGGTATTGGACTGGACACTTAATAGTAAGTGGTATTGGCCTAGACATAGTACGTGGTACTGGACTGGACACTTTAATAGTAAGCGGTACTAGACTGGACACTTTAACATTAAGTGGTATTGAACTGGACACTTTAATAGTAAGTGGTACTGGACTGGACACTTTAATAGTAAGTGGTACTGGACTGGACACTTTAATAGTAAGTGGTACTGGACTGGACACTTTAATAGTAAGTGGTACTGGACTGGACACTTTAACATTAAGTGGTATTGAACTGGACACTTTAATAGTAAGTGGTACTGGACTGGACACTTTAACATTAAGTGGTATTGAACTGGACACTTTAATAGTAAGTGGTACTGGACTGGACACTTTAATAGTAAGTGGTACTGGACTGGACACTTTAATAGTAAGTGGTACTGGACTGGACACTTTAATAGTAAGTGGTACTGAACTGGACACTTTAATAGCAAGTGGTATTGTATTTCTTACTATCTATGAATATTTATATTCCGGGTTAAACTAATCACCTGAATCCTTGAGAAGAAGAAACACGTCAGAGAGAACCTTGGGGACACTGGATGCATTGGGTGCAAACAGGTCTATGTTAATGTCACTGGTCTTCAGTCCAAAACCTGTCGCAGACGACCCATATATCCGAAGACTGATGTCTGAAATAAAACATCTAGAATACAGTGTATGAATGTAACAAGAACTACAACAGGACTGCAGGGCTCGACCTTAGCAGTAGCCCGGGGTGATTTGGCTACTAATTTCTCACTCGGGCTACTAGATGTTTAAACCTGGTAGTCCTCCGGGCTACTAGATTTTTTTTGCACCTCCAGTTACTCTGCAATCAACAAGATGCTTAAACACCTAATAAAAATAAATGGTTTTGATTTTTTGTCTCCTTTTTCAAAAGTTTATTAAAATTAAGTGTTACCAAATTTACTGAGGGCTACCAGATTTCATAACCTGGAAGCCTGGTGGGCTACCACTGAAAAAAGTTACGGTCAAGGCCTGGACTGGTACAAATCCACATTGTCAACACACAAAACATTATAAATTATAAACCATTAGAAACTGGGCTGGATAAAAAAAAATATTGTATAATTCCATACCCTGAAATGCAGTATTTCTTTAAGACATTAAAAAAGTTTGTTTTGTTAATGATACCACTAGAGCACATTGATTTATTAATCATCGGTTATTGGATGTCAAACATTTGGTCATTCTAACATTTAGTCTTACAGAGGAAACCCGCTACATTTTCTATTAGTAGCAAGGGATCTTTTATATTCACCATCCCACAGACAGGATAGCACATACCACAACCTTTGATATACCAGTCGTGGTGCACTGGCTGAACAAGAAATAGCCAAATGTGCTCACCGATGAGGATCGACTCTAGATCATAAAACATCTGAGGAAATTCTAGTTCACTGAGAGTCCCATTTTGAAGGGTTTTGTTGGGTTTGATTTATGTATTCACTTGAGACTATATTATTATATTGGCTGGGTCAGTCTAGTTGTACACATACCATAGCAAATTGTTTCAAAATATTACAATCATACAGTAATCATTTAATCGACAAACCAAATCTATAGTCTGTCCCATGATGTAAGAAGAAAAGCAAAAGTGTTTTTAAAATAAATAAAAGATACCATTTCTGTGTGCAATTTAAAAACAATCGGCTCTGAAATAAATAACATGTAGTAAATTCCATAGTATGACAAAAGGTGTTCCCTGTGGGAAGGACTACGGATAAAATGTGTAGCATATGTTTCTCGTTACCAGGTTTCGAACTCCACAATCAATTATCATTAAAAACAAGGCAGTCATTTACTTCTTCCCATCTATAAAATAATTTCCTTTTTATTATATTCTACTTGCTGTTCCCATAGACAAGTTTTTTTTACCAAATCGCAGGGTTTCTAGATTGTGTTAGCCCCACTCCCATAGCTAGTGATATTCAATGTTGGGTTAGTAAATAACTTCTATTGCCATGCCAGACGGCTAGTGTAAAACTAAATTGTCAAATGATGCAGTTAAGTCTATTTTGTAAATATTAACATCCTGACTCCACCCCAACCCCCAATGTTAGTGTTTTTAAGCTCTATCTCCCTCTTTAGGCGACATATCTGATTATTACTATTATTTAGTAAAATTGTATTAACTTAAAATAAAGTAGGACTAGTGAATATCTAATCGTGGCTAGAAGCCCTGCAAATCGAAAGCAATATTTAAATGAAAACGAACCTGGGAGTTTCTTTTTAATGTATGTTTCCACCTCTTTCACGATTTGGGCCCTCATTTGTACGTCCTCCTCGGTTAAACTGTGCTCAAGGAAAATCTCTTCCACTGCAGCGTCCAGAGCAGCCAGCTGCTTGGGTGACGGAGGTGGCATGTTACACAGGAGAACTTCAGAATCGGTGACCTGTTACAAAACAAGGAATTAAGCATCAGTAACAGAAGGAAGGAAATGTTTTATTTAACGACACACTAAACACATTTTATTTACGGTTATATGGCGTCGGACATATGGTTAAGGACCACACAGATGTTGAGAGAGGAAACCCGTTGTCGCCACATGGGTTACTCTTTTCCATTAGCAGCGAGGGATCTTTTATATGCATCATCCCACAGACAGGATAACACATACCACGGGCTTTGATATACTAGTCGTGGTGCACTGGCTGAAGCGAGAAATAGCCCAATGGGCCCACCGACGGGGATCAATCCAAGACAGACCGTGCATCAAGTGGACACTTTACCACTGGACTACGTCCTGCCCACTCAGTAACAGAATCAAGAAAAGTTTTCTTTAATGAGGTAGCACATTTTAATTACAGCTATATGGTGTTGGACATATGGTTAAGGACCACACAAATAATGAGAAAGAAAATCTGCTGCCGTTACGCAAAGGGCTATTCTTTCCAATTAGCAACAAGAGACCTTTTATATGCAGCATTGCACAGCCTTTGTTACACCAGATGTGGGGCAATGGCTGTATTCAGTAACAGAGCAAACTATCTAATAAATAGAAGTAGAACACTGCAAAAGTTTGTTTTGTTTAACCACTAAAGCACATTGATTAGTTAATCATCAGTTAATGTTGTTAAACATTTGGTAATTATGATATGTGATCTTCAGAGGAAACATGCTACATTTTTCAAATAGCAGCAAGGGATCTTTTACAAGCACTTTCTTAGACAGCACATACCATGGCCTTTTGTATACAATCACAGAATGGGTCCAGTGAGTGAATTCGATCCGATGACCCAAACACATGTGAGTCGTCTACCAACTAAGCTATATTAACATTTTCAAAAGCTAAAAGGGCCACTTTTAGTTTTGCTAACCACGCCCAACCCCTTACTAAAATATACATTAAAATTTTTGACTTTGCAAAGAATATATGTACTAACATTTTTGCCACATCATTTATATATCTGTGAAATTTTTTATAATTGTTAACAACCATTAGTGCTAAAAATGCTGGGGTTAGTCATTTGAATTATTAAGTAGATGAAAAGTTTGTTTTGTTTAATGACATTACTAGAGCACATTGATTTATTAATCATCAGCTATTGGATGTCAAACATTTGGTTATAAGAGAGAAAACCCGCTACATTTTTGTATTAGTAGCAAGGGATCTTTTATATGCCCCATCCCACAGGCAGGACAGCACATACCAGTCTTTGATATACCAGTCGTAGGGCACTGGCTGGGATGAGAAATATATTTAGTTGATGAATGACACCATCATTACTTTAATATTTATATAAGTTTTATTTGCAATTGTTGCATTAATTACAATAAGCAGTTTCCTTTAATATTAAACATGCACATAATAAGATGTAATTTTAATTTACTTACTTCCTTCCTTCTCATATGCCTGGCCTCCGACACGTGTCTCTGGTAGTCTACAACTCGATCAAGATGGTAATCACACAAACGGCAGAAGAAGCGCGCTCTTGGGAACTTCAGTGATTTCTACATTTAGTCATTATAAAAAGGAGAATTTTTACTAGCTATTTAATAAATGCTAAATGAATGTAAACAGCAATAATCATGAGTAAGTCATAAGATACCAACATTCTCTATTTAAAAACAATAAAAGATAATAAAACACTAATTCAGATTTCTTTTTAAAGATGAAATAAGCAATAATATATATGTATATGTGCAAAATTAAATTTCCATTATAATCATTACAATGTAACATCATCCCAATGGTCCAGACGTAGCAGCGAGAGTTAGTTAATTTCTCGATGAACATAAAAATTACGTCGTCGGGGAACGTCATACTTGATGACGTCATTTTATATGGGTAATTTGTCTTTCTGAGAGTTGTTGTTTTAACAACAACAAATTTATTCAAAATAAAATACGAACTTTTAATGTTATTATTAGTAAGTATGTTTCAAGTTTAATTATAAGTATTGTCTGTTATTTCTTTTACGTTCAGCGGGGTATGAACAAAAACTAATCCACAAACTTATGTGAGAACAGCTTCGCCGATTCACAGTTAGCAGATGATTTATTTTTTGTCCCTGATGAACGTAAAAGAAATAACAGACAATCCTTAAATAATGTAAACCCAATGTTCCACTGCAGTTAGGAAAGTAATTGATACAAAAACACCAGAGAATTTATAAATGTGTGTCACTATAAAATTGTGCTACATGTATAACCCTGCAAATATTACAATCTACGTGTATGTACTGACCACTAGAGACTGAAACCTGGAATATATTTCCAGTAACAATTTACCTTCTTCAGTGGAAACACACGCTGCCTTTCCATTTCTCTCAGAATTGAATTTTCAACCTTTTCTTCTTCACCTAAAAGATTTACATCTGAAGAATACATCATACATTACTTTTACTTTATTGGCAATGTGATGAGATTTTAATAGATATATTCGTTCTTACCAATGTATTGAAGTTGAATTATAATTTTACAGTCTCATATAAATATTGGTACATTGCACACCGACAATGAATCATAATACCAGAAGGTTAGTCTGGTGTGTTAACTTCTTAAAAAAGTGTGTGAATAAGTAAAAGTAAGAGAAAAATATATTTATGCATTTTTTTTTTGGGGGGGGGGGGGGGGGGGGGGGGGGGGGGGTAATGAATTTGCTATTTCAAGTATACAAAACAGAAATATGACAGCTGAAGTTAAAGGTCGGAGGACAGAATTGAGGTACCAGGTTTTTTACACTTTTCTATTGTTCCTTCTTTGGTGTACATATACTTGACAGGACCATGTCAGTTGAGATATCTCAGTATAACCAGAGTTCAGATTACACCAACCTGTTGATTGGGTATTACATGTTTGGGTTTTTTCTTGCATTTATTGCTAACGGATTCACAACAGTTAAATAAAAAAATTCACAATGTTTACAAGTACACATACCTGCAGCAGAAGCAGCGTGCTGTCTATTCTTCATTCTTTTCGATAGTTTTTCACTTTCTTTTTGCTTTGTGCTGGCTTGATTTGCCTGCTGCTGCTGGCCACCACTCTCCTGTGCACCGTTACTTTCATGCAGATGTTTTTCCACCTCGTCTTGTGGATTTGAGGAATTGTTCTGATCATTCTGCATTCTTTTTTCATAATTATAAAATCTCTGCTTGGGAGAACTTTCTTGAAAATGTTTTTGTGGTTTGGCTTTAACAGGTTTAGAATTACCCGGAGGATTCGACATCTTCTGATTCTGCTTCTGCTTCTGCTTCGACTGATCAGGAGCAGGTGGACCTGGAGCATTGTTAGGAGACCATTTTGGCTTGGAACTAACAGGAGCAAATTCAGATGTTCCTCTTGCTGCGTCTGGTGATGATGGCTCTCCTCCTTCCAACTGAATGTCTTGTTTGTATAGTTTCCCACCGTCTGCATTATTTTTCTTTGTTCTTCGAGGTCTGTTCCTTTTCCTTTCTTCTGTCATTTTTAATTCATCACTACCACTGGAATTTTTTGATAGTTTTGCTGGTGGTATTATGTCCCCTCCTGCACCATCATTTTGGTTGAAACTTGCATTTGGCTCTTTATCTGTCTGTCTCCGGTTCCGATTTCGGTTGCGACGGCGATTCTTCTGTTTTTCTTGACTGTCAGGATCAAGATTTAAGAGTTGTTTCAAAGTCTGTTCAGCTCTGGCTAAATCTGGATTTACTTGAGCTTCAGCCATGTTCTAATATATCAAAACAGAAAACATTAAAATGTCAGTTATTTTATCATGATTATTTAAACCTACAAGTTACAACTGGACTCACTCTGTCCACTGCCAAATTAACCAATTACTAATCTTTATACAACTTTAGTCTTTGGTGAATAAAATAGCACTTAAATTAACCACATTTTAATAATTTTCAAGGAAATATTTGTTCTCTGCTACAACATTGGCAACATTTTAATACTAAGACATATATCTGATCTTGGTTCAGACTGCATGTCCTATCTACCGGTAGACATGTTGTCCAGTGTCTTCGGGGTTTTATCAGCTATGTTTCTTGACTCTGATAATCGGCACCATTCCCCACCATTCTCCAAAGGCTATGTCATTTTACATTCCCAATTTTGGAGTAAAACATTCCAAATTTGAACGTAAATAGTTACCATTTTTTATTATTATATATATAAAGATATATTTTGAAAAGAAACAAAAATATTTTTGTAAAACGACGCTCAAATTCCCAAAATCAAACCATGGGCATCAAGTCAAATTTGAGAAATAAAACGCTGGTCTTACTGAACATTTCACCAAAAGAAACAAAAACATTAACTACATGTACATGTCTTTAGGTCTTTATTTTCCAAGAATAACTTTAAATCTTTCACTCTATTAACTAAATTGGCTTTAAAATTCACAACTGGCGAATTTGGCGACTTGCACAAGTTGCAGAGGTAGCCCTGCATATTTTTAAAAATAAAGTTTTGACGACAACATTCAGAAATGCTACAGATTTTATGTATCCACCAAACCAAACACTCTTTATTATATCTGATCTGTTTCATATATGCATTAATCTAGTTGTTAAAAGCAGTTTTGAACATGGATCAGATGTAAATATTGTTAACAACATTGTTCTGGAGTGAATCTATGTCACTGTATCATGGGTGAATCAGTTTTGGTGAGTATAAGCATTTAGTTCTAAAGCATATCAATATATATAAATAAGACAGTTGCCATTCTAATACCTACCTTTTTATATAAGTATTTCTACACTTCACATGAGCACTAAATTGGCCACTAAGTATCTAAGTTTACTGCACGTGCATCAAAAATTGTAGCATGTATCAGCAGTAAATATTGTTAACTACGTAACCTGTTTCTGTGAGTGATATGTTTAGTGGTATAGCTTACAGCTAAAATTTTCAACACAAAATTTTTCAGTGTTTTATCAAAACATGTATGTTGTTCAACAAAACATGCACTTATAATAATTTATACAAAATATTTTAAGGCAAATTCCAAATGGAGTCCTCGAGAACCAATATTAATAGACAACATTTTAGGAAAACGAATATAACAATAATGATGTCTTGCAACAATAAGTTGAGCAAATGAATGGTTATAATGGTAAAATTGTTTGGTTAAAAATAGAAGCTGCATTCTGAGTTTTAATAAATATATATAGATATCCAGAAAGATATTTATGTTAAAACATATAAGGATCATATATTTTTGGCAAGTATCTGTAAAGAGAGTTTTACCAACAGACGTCGTGACAATCATGTGACTTCAATAACCAGATACCAGTACAGCTGAGAACAGACAGAAATAGTTTTTAAAATTAAGTTTTCTTTGTTTGAAAATCATAGAAAAATGGTATTAAGAAATGTCCCGTGTTTATGAGTAGGCCAAGTTCAATCTTGCTTTCTTTGCTCATTTTAACTTTATTTTTACGAACATTTCTGTGAATATGACAGACATTTGTTTACAGTCCCAATGCAAAAGTCAAATTCGTCAAAAATATTCAAATGTACGTAGTTGTGCACAAACGACGCAACCACCGAAACAAGAACATCAACAAAACAGGGCAACGGAAGATATAAGCTTTATGTCTGGACAAAATGTGGGGGAAATCAAATCGTAATTAAAGACATTAGAGTAATGATTTGGAATGTAACTTCATTTCACCTGTCCAGAATACAATTTCAAGAATTTGTTTTGAGGTTTTTCTTGTTAATGACATAAATTACTTTTTATTGACATAAAATGGTTCTTTCTTAACTATGAACTGACACAGCATGAGGTGAACAGGAATTTGCGATGTGGCGAACTGGCAGATTTTTGTGACGAAACGGTAAGGGAGAATAGACCTGGGTGCAATCTCACTGGGGCGAACTAGCTTGGGGGCGAAACGTCTGACAATTAATCAGAACAAACTAATAACAAAAAATAAAAATCTAGTCACATACAGTGTAACATCGATCAAGACTGTCCTTTGTGATAATTAATATTATTAATTAGTTTTCCTGGTTAAAATCAGTTTCGCAAAGCCTGTATTTGAACATAGAGTTATCTTTCCTTCTTTAAAAAACCACATTATTTATCTACAAAAACCGCAAATGTTTTAGGTTACACATAAATTTTCGTCTTCAGTCAAACTACCAAAAAATACTTATTATAGTTAGTATGTTTCAAGAATAGTATTATTATTAATGAATCAATCAACCAGTTAGAATTTAATATTACTTTAATATTGCTGGATAACCACACTATGCATGTGTGAAATATTATATGAACATGGAAGTTATTGCATCGCGTCGCATTAATTAATTAAAGCTGCAGTCCCTAGATTATTTTTTATATTTAAGTATCTCAGTTCGCACTGTTTTCACTACGCTCGCTCATCCAAGTCAAATGAAAATACTAGACCTATGTTTCGAATCCGGGTTACAATTAGTAGGCTCTCTTTAATAATAATTAGGGCGGGATGTAGCCCAGTGGTAAAGCGCTCGCTCGATGCGCGGTCGGTTTGGGATCGATCCCCGTCGGTGGGCCCATTGGGCTATTTCTCGCTTCAGCCAGTGCACCACGACTGGTATATCAAAGCCCATGGTATGTGTTATCCTGTCTGTGGGATGATGCATATAAAAGATCTCTTGCTGCTAATCGAAAAGAGTAGCCCATGAAGTGGCGACAGCGAGTTTTCTCTCTCAATATAGACCTATGTGGTCTTTAACCGTATGTCTGACGCCATATAACCGTAAATTAAAATGTGTTGAATGCGTCGTTAAATAAAGCATTTCTCTCTTTTTATTAATAATTATGTAGTAGTGTTGGTATACTGTGCTCCTACTGACAGAACTGGGTGTGTTCTTTATACAAGAATATAATTATAACTCAGTCAGGACCGGTAACAGTTCAACTGTCCGTAGCCTACAGCTCCGGGACGTAGCTTCACTTGAGGGGGAAGTATGTACAGTAGTGTTGGTATAAAGTGCTCCTACTGGCAGTAGGCTAGCTAGTGGGCATTTTCCTTGTAGCTCAGTTGGTAGAGTCCCGGACTCTCGTACTGATAGTCTGTGATTCGAATCTCATCAGTGGAACTTGATTTTTCTGTTATATTTGGAGCCGACGTAGGGACCGAGTGTTAACACAAGAATACAATATTATATATCCCAATCGGGACCCGTAACAGTTCAACTCCGGTACGTGGCTTAACTTAAGGGGCGTATATATAGTAGTGTTGGTATAAAGTGCTCCTACTGGCAGTAGCCAGTCCCCTCCGCCTGTTACCGACCACGGTCGGACTGCTAGTGTTCCCTTGCACCTGCCAGTGCAGGCGGTCCTTCCTCCTCCCCACCCCCACCTTTGCTGTCCTGGACGGAGAAGCCGGCCAAGGCCGGCTCTTGTGCCCAGGACAGGCGTGCGCTACAACAGCTTGCTCCGAATGTGCACGTAAAGCCCTATGACCTGACCTGACCAGTAGCTAATGAGAATTTCCCTACAATTAGCTCAGTTGGCAGAGCACTGGACTACCGTGTTGATAGTCCGTGGTTCGAATCCCGTCAGTGGAGGTTGATTTTTCTGTTACATTTGGAGCCGACGTAGGGAGCCGAAATATAGCCCTACAATTATAACCCAGTAGATAAAAATCAACTTACTACTGCTACAACAATCATAATAATAATAATAATAATAATAATAATAATAATAATAATAATAATAATAATACAAAATCAACCACAACAAAAATATGTGACATTAGCGTAGCGCGTCGGTAGTATAGGCCTATACGTCGGCAGCAAAAAAATTAATAATAAAAATATAATAATAATAATAATAATAAAAATAATAAAAAATAATAATTAAAAAAAGAAACAAAAACAAATTATACTTGTAAATAACACTGCTATAGGCCTATCTTTATAGCTGTAAACAGTTAGATGTAGCCTACATATATATATATATATATATATATATATACATATATATATATATATATATATATATATATATATATATATATATATATATATATATATATATATATATATATATATATATAGACATCTACCACTGGCATTGATTGAATTTTATGTATGAACGTCTCTACACCTCCATGATTAACGTATTATTTTTCAGTAAAAACAACTTTCGTCAGCGGTATAATATTATTACCTTATTATCACAATTGAGTTTTGCGTGTGTGTCTTTTTGACTAATCGGAATAAAATGATGGTCACGCATAGTGCGGCTGAGTGCCCGGTTAGTGGTAAAATTTCATTGAAAGTGATTTTAATATGGGTGGGTTATACAACTGAACAATAACAGAAATTGCTAATTTTGGAACATGACAGTTCTAAACAAATCAAATAATACATACATTCGACAAACACCATTTATGGCGAAAAGAAAAAAAAAATCATTTGTTGGTTTATTAATTTATTTTGCGTTATTAGTTAGTCCTTTTCGGTAGATTTGTGTAACTTATTGGACTATATTATAGACTGAAAACCGTATGGACGTGTCGCATAAACGATAGTAGATAGCCAATCTACGAATATGGCAGAAAATAAACAAGCAAAACTGATAGCTATAATGGTTTGGCGTTTCTTCATAAGTCCGTAATTATTATAGTCATGTTTCCTTCTTCGGGTTATTTCAAAGGTCTTAACTGTCCATACTTCCAAAGTGGATTGTGTGAAAGACCGTATTGTCATTTCAGACACGTGAAAAATGGAAAAGGTAATTGTTTTTCACGAATTGGTGAACTATGAAGGAAGAACTGAAGTCTGTGAAAAGTCTCAATAAATGACCATTTTAAAATATCAGCTATATTTTACGTGTTAAGAACATTAATTTTATAATTTACCATTATTATATTCTTTTGACTCCATTTTTTTTTTTTAAAAACAGAAAGCTGCACAATATCAAGATAACACTACACAAAATTGTAAACCAAATAAATGTTAGTCTATTTCTATTTGTTTGGAAGTTTCATGATTATACTGATGGAAATTTATTTTAAAGTGAGTGCCATCTATCTCAATTCCAAATTATCCTATTTGTAAATAATTTGGTTCATTTCAAGAAGTAAATATCCTGGCATCATGTGTTTTCAATCAATCATGTCAATGGGAGCAGGTCAACTCGCTCCAAAACCAACTTGTCCCAGGTTGGTCAACTCGACCCACACTATTTAGTCAACTCATATCATTACCATTTTATTAATTACATATACCAATATTTTAAGCAATAATGTGCATTATAAATATTTTTGAATATGCACACCAGTCAAGAGTCCAAACGCCTTGCCTGATCATTCCTTTAAACTCACAACCATCGTTAGGATAGGCTTGACAGTTCATTGTAATTGATTATTGGACCTCCCCAATATAAAACCATTTTAATAGTGGAGTTTCAAATCAAATGACACCAAAGTTGTAGACATCCATTTTTAATTTCGTCATAATTATTTACGGACAGTGAAGTTTAGGGTGAGTTATCTAAACACTAGGGTGAGTTGGTTTTGGGGCGAGTTGACTAGCATTCTTTTCAATACAATAAACAAAAAATTAAAATATAATAAAAAAAATTAAACAATGCTTAGTAAATACATTAATACTTTACCAATCTGAAATCACATTAATTAGTTTATTTTGAAAAATGCTGATAATCTCCCATAAATGTCAAGTGTTCCTCCAAAAAATAAGCCTCTTAAGTTGTACAGGTGTTTTCAGTATGTTTTTGATAGTTTCATTGGCTGTCTATTTTTGTCCTTGTTTAGCTGTTGAAACTGGTAAAAAATATTGAATAATTTTCAGAAAAATAAACAGTTTTAACTGAAAACATATTTACGTTATGTTCTTGTCATAGATTAATGTCTAATTGTTCTACGTATCAAGGGAATCAAAATTCGGATTGTCACTTTAAGTACTCTGATAGAGGTAGAGAACTATATATTTTCATAAAATCTAACTCCACCAAACTACCTTGCTTTGTACTAAATGTAGTCTCAGGGGTGGTGGTATAGCGAAAACAGGACCAATTGAGCAAAATGGAAATGGCCCCAAAATCTATGGACAAAATGGAATGTATATATGGCTATTAAAAGGGAAGCAAAAATTTAAAAATGTACTTGTCTAAAATAGTATCCGAATCATTGCAAGTTATAAACATTGATAACTTGTATAAAATAACAGCTATATTAATCAATTATTACTGTGTTTTATGTCTACTGGGGTGAGTTGGTAGGGTGCGAGTTGTTTTTGGGGTGAGTTGACCAGATCCCGCCAACCACGATTGGCAGTACACCTATTCATTTCAAACATAATAACACAATGCATTGATCTTTGAAGAATATTAAAGGAAACAAATAATACCGTTTTTGCCAAAACATTGAGGTACTGTTATAGCCAAAAATGGTACCGTTTTTGCCAACGAAAATGGTTCTGTATTTGACATTGTAGTGGTTCCATTTTAGCCTGATCCCTTGTCTCCACAAATATGAAAGCTGAACTGTTCTGTATCTAAAATACACAATTGTCTAAATCTGATGCCACATACATTAGGAAACTTGATCATTTTCAAGTTCATTCATAACATTAAATTTATGCCAGTGACTAATACAAATGTTAGAATAATAAACCTAACAGCCCTATAGGAAACTGGAACATGATTTTCTCCATTTAAAATAACACAAGAAGAATGACAGTTTACATATAATTAATATTATATTGATTTTTACCGAAAAAATATTTGGAAATATTTTTTTTAATCCCCCAAACAAAAGGTCATGAAAAATGTCTTTAAAGAGTATAGAATGTAATCTAATTTACATGTACTTCATAACTATGTGTAATCTCCCCCCCCTAAAAGTTACCACCTCCCCTCAGTGCTTGGACAGTATGCGTCTGCTGGGCTGAGTTGGTTTGGACCAAGTCTGTTTTGGTTAGAGTTGACCAGTTCAGCAATCTGGCATGTATCATATATAAATTGTATTTGAAGAGCATTTGAACATTCACAGCTTGTGAGACTTTTGTTTCATCATTTGACTCTTTTCTTTGTCCAAAGGATCTATTTCTACATTCTGGACTTAAAGCTGTGTTCATGATTATATTTTTTATTATTTAATTATTTAGAATACATACATATGGTACATTAATGTTCTTGTATTCCTTTTTTCAAATGTCAGAGTATGGTGAGCCAAGACAGCAGCTTTAGGTGGGACAATTTACACTGTACACTGATTTCAATTGACATTATTTATTTTCAGATGCAAATGTATCCAACAGTAATGCCATTTCATCAGTGTGTAACAATGGGAGACGTGCTTCAGTCTCAGCAGATAATGCTGTTGTTTCAACTCCAGTTGGCCCCACAGGATCAAAAGTTTTCCTGTCTGAAAAAAGAAACACTTACAACTTGGAACAGAATCTCGAAATTAGTGCCAAAACCAGTGACATTCCTGACCTTCCTCTTTGTGTATCTTCCACCTCAGAACCCACCTATGACCCAACCCCGAAATCTCTAGTCGGAGCTGTTAAGTCGGCTCACCTTCATGAAGAATATGATCCTCTTGGTTTGTCAAATTACAATGTTGACAGTATGCCTACTTATTTGCCTGGCAGTTTGTCGGACAAGGTTGAAATCACTTCTAATACTCATGAAAGCACATCAAAGAAAACAGTTTATGTACCAGAAAGTATTCCAGAATATGTTCCCAGTTCAGTGCCTGAATATAACCCGACTCCGATTAATAAACTGAAGAAGGTTAAGACCTTACATGGAACAGACTTAGAGTATGATCCAGTCAGTAATTTTGCGTACTCATCCAATACATCAGCTATCAATGATATCACAGAAGTGCAGTACATTCCTTTAAAAAGGGCACGTTTTGACGATTTTCCCAGTGCAGATGTAGATGCTATGAGCGTGGATGGCTTTGGTGATTCAGATAGTGCTAAATTCAGTGACAGTGATGCTGTGAGTGAAAACAGTGTAGCCATTGATTCTGGACCAGCCACAGAAAATGATAATGAAAAGAATAATGTGGATTTGTATGTTGTTAAAACATGTTATAAAGATACACTGGTGGGAGATGAAGTCCAGACAAATTCAGCTGAGAGATCTAAAGATTCAGTTGAAAGTGATACGGCTGTATCAGAGAAAATTTCAAGCACCTCAGAACCAAACAATGTATCAAAAAGTACCAAAAAGGATAAAGTTGAGAAGGTTACTAAAAGCAAGACAAAGAATAACATTGAAAGGACTAGCTCAGCTTCAGGGACAGATTCGGCAGTGAAAAATCACACCAGTGCTACAAAAACAATTACAGATAAAAAGGGAAAACATAAATCTTCCTCTAATATTGAAGGAAAGGATTTGAAAAAGGAAAAAGAAAAATTGTTAGTGAAAAAAGAAATCTCTTCAGAGAAATCTCAGCAGAAATCTGCATCAACGATGTCTTCTTCAAACTCTGCATCAAAGTCATCATCATCAAAATCTGCCTCTAAACATTCTTCCTCCTCATCAGTAAAATCCTCATCCTCATCAGCATCTAAATCATCCTCAGCAGCTAAATCATCATCAGTAAAATCATCCTCAAAAAGTGTTCCATCAAAATCTTCCCCTCACCAGACGTCTAAACATACCTCAACTTCCTCCAAGTCATCAAACAAGGACACCTCAGCAAAGTCTAATGCTAAACAGTCAAACAGCATTCAGCCCAAAGACAAACATTCTGTGAAAAAACATGAAAATGTTTGTGTTACTCCTACTAGTCAAGATGGTAAGAAAAGTCTTTCAAGGCATCATTCTAAGTTTGAAAAGGAAAATGTGAAAGGTAGTACAGAGAAAGCAAATACTTGTGATAACAGAACTAAGCCATCTTCTAATACCCAGTCAAAACATGAAGGTTCACAAGGCTCTAAACAGGTGACAAAGACTATCTGTGATGATTTGTTTGGACAGGACAGTGACTATAGTGATCTCAGTGATTTGGATGAAGATGTCCCCAGCAAGTCTCGGGAAATGACGGAAGAGCAGCTACAACAGTTTCTTGAGGACAGTGACTTTGAATATGATGGCGATACCTATGACGAATGCCTTAGGATATTTAATGAAGGGATTGCTAATTCTGCTCAGTCTAATAATTCAGAAAAAAAGGTTTGTCTTCGCTAGACATACTTCATTGTTAAGAGGTTTGTTTTGTTTTTATTAGAAAGACGAGATTTTATATCAAATGTTCCAACATTTGAAAATTGTGAAAAGGTTTGTTGAAATGTTTGATTGTTCATCAATATTTTTTTTATTCTAGGTCTGTCATTTTACATGGTTTTGATACCATTTAAATGTAGGGTTGGTTACATGTATATTCAAATGGAATAAAACTTAAGGTTAAACTAAAATGAATTCTTCTTAACATAGCCATAGATTTCCTATAACTATTTGAACCACATCTGTTTTGAAAAGAAAATAAGTGTTATTTGGGGTTTTTTAGTTTGCTGAATGCATCTCACTAATTTCTTTTTGAATATTGCAGAAGTTCCAGGACCAGTCATCCCATTTAGTTCCTTCTGTACAGATGAAGAAGAGGGTTGCTCACCATGGATCTGAAAAAGTATGTACATTTAGTCTTTGTGCTGTTTTTATTAGAGGTATGGTAAGATGAAATACCCTAAAATCTAGGAAATTAATGGATATATTTTTGATAATTTTTAGATAGATTATAGTAAGAGATTGCTGTTTAAAATGTGTTATGGTGCATGAAATGCAGTGTCCAATTTCAAAACATTTGATCAAACTCATAGCCACCTAGTATGGACACTTATGGTATGTTCTGTTTTCTTTTCATTCCGTATCCTCAAATTATTATCTGGTAGAAAGCATGTCATAAATAAAGTCAAGATTTTTCTTAGTCTAGCAGTTGTGTTTATCTCAGTGTGGCAAATAAAAGTTACGCTACAATTGTACAAATAGATGTGAAGGTATCCGTTTTATATAACCGTTTAGTATTTTGAAAGAACACAAGTATTAACTAAAATATGACAAATATGAAGGTTTAAACACAGGTTTCTTGTGTGGTAAACTACAGATAATTTTGTCAACATATCTTTGAAATTAAGAGGCTATTTGCCAAAAATAGGTGCTAATCAGGGCTAGCTCTGGGTGAGCAAAATATTTCGCTAAATTGTCCATTAAACTTCAAAAATTGCAGAAATCAACAGTTATTTTCAAAAAAATGTCAGTTATTACATAAAATAATTTCGCCAAATGAAAATAAAATTTGCCAACTGGTTTCAAAATTCGCAATTGGCGAATCTGGTGAGTGCCAGAGCTAGCCCTGCTAATGTATATTGAGAGCAGTGGGGTTTATAATTGTAAGCATAAAAAGTGAAGTAGGCAGCTGTAGCAGAAACAGTAACTGCCAAAAGTGCTGCCCGGCACCTTCTGTTGAACACACTGACTGTCACTGTACACATATAGTCAAAGTTTTCCAGTCCAGTTTGTCCACTATGTTTTGTACAAATTAACACAGTTAATTTTGTGTTTTAATAAAATGTACTGTGTTTCAGGCAGAACGAAGGTTTGTAGAAAAAGCCAGAACAAAGATGAGTCCTGGAGAGGTGATGCACAACAGAACTGTTGCCATGCAGAAGAAAGCAATGGAGGCAGAAATGTTGAAAAAAGCAGAGTCTGAAGCCATTTCAAATGCAATTGTAACTATTTTAAACACTATCTAAAACCTGTTTAATACAAGATAATTATGATGTACAATATGTAAAATATATCACCTAAGAACCATGTTAGTGCAGCAAGATTGGACCCTTGTGTATGCCACAAGAATGGTTCTTTCATATCATGTACAGGTAGAACAGAATTTTCATCCATGTTTGTCTTGGATTACACATTTTATGGGCAAATACAGGGCAAGAGTACACCATTTTTGACATACACTGTATACTGAATTTAGCCAAAATGTAGGATCATCTCCTCAGTGACATGTTTTTTGCTCATTTAATGTCCGGCAATTAATGTAGTAAACACTTCTTGCATTTGCTCCTGAAACTTGGCTTGTATTACATGTAATTAATTCTGTTATTCCCATAGCAAATAATTGCCATGTAATGACCAGCACCATTGTTTAATGCAGGTATATACAGTAAACATAATTTTAAAAAAACAATGACTCGCCTCTTAAACTATTGAAATAATTGTTATTTAATACAAATGGATACATGTATACTTGTTAACTTCATTATTAATTTGGTTTTAGTGTGTATCTCACATTGTATGTCATGCTTTATGAAGTCAAAATAAGATTATTTTCTTTTCCATTGTTTTAGTCTGCAAATGTTGCCTTGTTTAAAAATGGAAAAAGTCGTTTGGCCCATAAAACCAAAGTGTTTGACAAGTTATCTCGAGACAAAGAGGAAGGCCGAACATCTGCTATCACTGTTGTTAAAGGAGAAAACCGCAAAGCACACACTCCAACATTGGTTTGTATTTAAACAGTATTATTGAGCGTGTTCATTTGTTTGTTTGTTTGTTTGTTTGTTTGTTTGTTTGTTTGTTTGTTTGTTTGTTTGTTTGTTCGTTCGTTCGTTCGTTCGTTCGTTCGTTCGTTCGTTCGTTCGTTCGTTCGTTCGTTCGTTCGTTCGTTCGTTCGTTAGTGGTGCTGTTATGCACAAAAATATAGAAAACAAATTGTATGTTACATGTGTGCCCGTTGAAATGGGGCGGAATGTCATTGGTTAGAGGTCAGGTTAAATATTCATGTCAAGGGAAAACAATCCATCTACATATTTAGCAAGCACATACTACTCATCATGGGCTTGTACATACAATGTAAATTAAGTAAAATAATATATTTGATATTGATGCACTTAGTCAAAATATTATTCAATAATTTTTTATTTCCACTATAAACATATCCCTTTATACTTGAAATTGTTACATCTCACATGATGAATTTTATGTCCTGTAGAGCAATGTGAAGCGGCCCACGATTCCAACAGATTTTGGCAGCAAGGTCCCCACTAACATCAGACAGCGTTACCTGAATCTCATTATCAACGAGTGCATCAAGCTGTGTAAAACAGAGGAAGAGGCATATGACAAGGTATTTGTACAGAGGTCAACTGTGTCATTTTAATATGCACTCCATAAAACACTGAACAAGTGATTTAAAAAGCATCATTATTGTGGTTTGTTACTAAATGCAGTACTCTAAATTAAGGGCAACACTGATGGCTATTGCCTTAGTTGTGACAAGTATTACCATAGTCCTTTACCAATGAGTTTTTTTGTTAAAAGATTCGGGTTTAATATTGCCATAGATATGCTCAAAATTGCCATTTAGGTATCAAAATTGTGGGTTTGAGCCCTGTAAATGCATTGTTTTGGTGAATAAGAATTACGGATGTGTGCCACAGAAACTGTAAAGGAGGGGGCTGGTTCTGTGAATAGCAAAACTACAAGTACTCTCAGGGCTAGCTCTGGGTGAGCAAAACAATTCGTCAAATTGTCTATTAAACTTAAAAAATTGTCAGTTATTTTCTAAAAAATGTCAATTATTACATGAAATTATTTCGCCAAACTAAAATAAAATTCGCCAACTGCTTTCAAAATTCGCAATTGGCAAATTTGGTGAGTGCCAGAGCTAGCCCTGACTCTCACAGCTCATTTGGTATAATCAGGAAATATGTTACCAGATAAACCTACAGAGTTGAAAGTTGTTTGTACAAGTGTCAGATATGCATTGAAGTTTTTCATCAGTATTTGAATTGTCACATAGATTCCTAGTTTAATGTTCATTATAAAATGGGTTGTCAAGTTCAAACAGTACCTCATAGTGAAAAACGAATTACATAAATAGATTTCATTTTAAATTCACCAAAAATCTCATTTAACAACTACATACACATGTCAAAACAAGCTTGTAACTTGTGAATGTCATCAACTATAATAATTACATGTATAACAACAATGCTGGCTACATTTTGTGGATTAGATTACATATTAATCACATTGCTTATGAAGATGCTTAACGTATCTGTCTATATGAAATTGGTATTTTAAGGCCCAAGATGAAGAAAAAGCAGTATATCAAAGAGCAACAAACAAAAATATCTACGTCAGAGTGGCTGCTAATGCCATTGTACGCCTCAGAAAAGATGTACAGAATAGAGAAGGCTCGCCAACAAAAACTTTCTATTGTGGCAAACAGTCTCACAAGGCCACGCTGGATGGACGAAAGGCAATAACGACAAGTTTCACCATTAATAGATCTGGAAAATCGTTGTCAACTAAAACAGCCGACTTTAAAGGTTAGATTATTGTTCACAGACGCATGTGCAGAGGGTGGTGTTTGGGGGTCAAAATAAACCCCTTCCAAGTATTTTTTTTTTTTTTAAATGTATCTTCTGGGTGAGCTATATGAACCGATTTCCCTAAAAACTTTGCTTGTCACAGTCAAGACCCACCCTGCACAATTTCCTGCATACATGCCTGGTTCAGTTTCAGTAAGATAGCAGTTAGGCCTATCTATAGTAACCACACGAGAGACAAACAAAAGAATAATCTTTAATAATAGTCTGTTAAAAATAAAAATATTATGAGACCTGTCTGAAGTTCAAGATATTAATACATGGATTGTTGATATATGACATTTTGGGGAAGTGCCTGGATTTTTCTTGGATGAAAGTTAGTTTGTTTTGTTTAATGACACACTAGAACACACTGATTTGGATGTCAAACATTTAGTAATTTTGACTCTTAGTCTTCAGCCATTGGTAAAGAGCTCGCTTGATGCACGGTCGGTTTGGGATCAATCCCCGTCAGTGGGCCTATTGGGCTATTTCTCACTCCCAGCCAGTGCACCACGACTGGTACATCAAAGGCCGTGGTATATGCTATCCTGTCTATGGGATGGTGCATATAAAAGATCCCTTGCTGCTAATTGAAAAGAGCAGCCCATGAAGTGGCGACAGCGGGTTTCCTCTCTCAATATCTGTGTGGTCCTTAACCATATGTCTCACACCATATAACCGTAAATAAAATGTGTTGAGTGCGTCGTTAAATAAAACATTTCCTTCTTCCTTAGTCTTCAGAGAAAACCCAAGGGATATTTTATAGGCACTTTTCCAAAGACAGGATAGCACATACCACAGCCTTTGAGATACCAGTCATGAGGCACTGGTCAAAGAATGTGTCCACTGAGGAGATTCGATCCTGTGAGCAAAGTAATATTTAGGTGAGCGTCTACAGACTGAGCTATATCTCGCCTTGGAAGAAGGTTTTTAAAAAGGGGAGCACTTGCTGGGTGAAATTTTTTTATAAACTGATCATATAATTTGACATACTGCTGTTAAGTGGACTTATGCTTGGGAGTCTTTGGAAAATAATGTTCATTTAACAACACCTCTGCACATTTTGCACTACAGTTGTATGGTGTCTAACATGGTTGAAATAGTATAGTATATGTTCACACATTGACTAATCCTACAGAATAGCAGCAAGAAAACTTTAAAAGTGCACTTTTCCACGGACAGGACAGCACATACTACAACCTTTGATAAAGTTAAAAATTAAAGGTGGTTTTGTTTAATGACATCACTAGAGCACATTGATTATTTAATCATTGGTTATTGGATGTCAAACATTTAGTAATTCTGACTAGTCATCAGAGGAAACCCGCTACATTTTTCCGAATACATCAAGGGATTGTTTATATGCACTTTCCCACAGACAGGAAAGCACATACCACAGCCTTTGACCAGTTGTGGTACACTGGTTGGAATGAGAAAGAAACATTCGGTTGAATGAATCCACAGATGCAATCTTCTCAACCGACTGAGCTAAATCCCACCCCCACAACCATTGATATGCTAGTTGTGGAGCACTGGTTGCAGCAGGAAAGAACCTGCTTGGTTGATGTAGTGAAAACAAATATGAAATTTAGTGTACCAAAGTGGATTATTTATTTTTTAAAAAGAAATAACAAAATGCAATAGTTTAATAATTGTGTGCACATATTTAGGTGCTGAACTATATAAGCGACTTCAGACGTATGTATTGACTGAGCAGCAATTGAAGGATAATGGTTTTCCACTTCCCAACCCCGATGCTGGTGGATGTGCCATATTCTACACTGAAAGCCAACACAAGGATGTTTCACTGAAACGTAAATACTGATATTCCCTAGCGTCATGCATTATGTTACTGTTCAAATATTGTTATTGAAAATAAAGAGTTTATGAAGAATCAGGGAAACAGAGATCACAAAAAGAGTTGCAATAATTTTGTGTAGAAAAACACAACTTCTAATGTTTTGAACAATATGAAATTTTAAGGGATGAATTTACGAAGCCTGTTTTTCTTAAATGCAGGTGTTTAAGCATTGTAAATGTATGTAGTTACATACATATAAGACATTGTAAGGCTTTGTAAATTTGTCCCTATGGTTTTGAACGTGTGGTACTATTTTGCTCTCAAATTGTATTTAATTGATGGTTGAAACTGTAGTGTATTTTTTCTTGAATGTCCTATCTATATTCATTTTGCTATTAACATTATAGATAAAATTGCTGGTAAATTAGTATCTTATTTTTCTTGCAGTTTTATAGTATTTATTGTACTTAAAATGATTATTTTGTTCTTATTAAATTCTTATTGTAATAAAATATTCTTGCTGTAATTAATATTTTAGTTCTGATTATATTCTTATAATTATTTTTCTCACTGGTATTGTATTCCTATTGGTATTATGTTCATTTTTATCTGACAGAACATGAAAAGAACTGCTCTCGGTGTGGGAAAAGGTTTATCGTGTTTCCAAATGGAAAGTATAATTCAAAAGAAGAATGTATTTATCATTGGGGAAAGGCATGGAAGAAAAAAGGTATTGTACATTACAACTGGTAGACTTCATTACATTTAAATAACTTTTAATATGAATATTTTAAGCAATAGAAACATTTGTCTGTTGTTTTAGTTCAAGTTTGTAATTTTGTAAAGATACTCACTCTTTGTAGTATCTGAATGGCGGGGTCTAGCTATTGTTCTTACAAAACTTTAGTAGGATTATATATGTGTATAACAAAATGAGTTGAAATTCACTAAAATATATGGAATTATCAAATCACATGTAATATTGGAGAAAGATTTATGAAAACAGCAGTCTTTATTGTGACTGCAAGGGAACTAAAACTAGCTCTATACTAAATAGTACCATGGGTCAAAGTTCAAAATTGTCCCAACTTTATACAGATCATGATTATTGATTTGGTAGTATGTACCCCATAGGCTGATAGTTAATCAATAATTGATCTAAGGTAGGTAATATTGTTAAGTTGGTATTGAATTGTTCTATTTATTGAGTAATGTACCAAGTACATACTGATGTACTTTATTTTTTAATGCATAGTCGCTGGCTCACTGGAAACCAGATATACGTGTTGCGGAGGTGACCTGGATTCAGAAGGTTGCTCCATTTGCAAGGTACGATAAATACAGATATACAAACAGTAATTAATTCTTTAAAGATTATTTTGTTTAATTTGTTTATGTTCAAATAATCTTTAAAATTATTTCTGTTTATCTAAACTTAAGGTTTTTTTGTTATTCTCAAAAGAACTAAAAATTAGTTAGGCAATTTATTAGCATTAAATTTAGAATTAACTGACCACTTTAATAGCACAGAAAAAAAAAACATTTATGAAAAACTTGTATGCTAATGGATTCCAGTGACCTAAGTTGGAAGAATCCAAATAGATTCTGCTAGATTTTATGAAAAATAAGGCTTGTTTCAATTACTTGTAGACAAAGATTTGTGTGTTCACATATATGCACTGAAAAAGCTTTGTTAAACCCTGAAAAAAAGAATGCATATAATTAATTTTAACCACCAAGGTTGCCTAAAGTTTATGTGGTGGTATGCAGGAAAATTATAAAAATTATTTTATAATGTATTGCGATCTACATTTTTTAATAGATGTTAGAACATCGGAGGTTGGACTAGATGCTTGGTTTTTTTTTAACATTGATGATGCAAAAATCTAATTGAGTTTGAATGATTTTCAATTATGGGATTATTACAGGAATTAAATTTCTGGTTTCTCACTGAAAAAAAGAGCCATGCTAAAATACATTAAAAAATTTTTTAATAATAAATGTTGATAGACAACTGTGTATATTTTCAGCTACATGTCAGTGAAGATAACAAGACGAAAAACCTGTCTGGTTACATGAAGACTATTCCATGCTCACCCCCACTTGATGGAGACTATGGTGTTTATGCCATGGATTGTGAAATGGTTTGTTTCTCATCATTTTAGTCCCCTGCCAGTCCATTTGGAGAGGACTATAGGTTTCGTCTCTGTCTGTCTGTCTGTCTGTCTGTCTATCTGTTCATCTGTCTTACATATAGTTTTCCAGACATTTTTTCATAATTCCTCAAGATCTGGAGCAGAAATTTGGAATCAGGTTAGAAATTCATGAGATTTACCCATTTTTGACAAGAGTTATGGCCAGATCAAGTTTCATGCATTGGGAATTTATTCAAGGGCTGTAACTCTATCAACAATGTTTGACAATTATGGCCCTTGAACTTAGGTACTCGGTAGGGGACATGTATTGCTTTAGCCGTACTCTCAGAATGCTTGTTCTTATTTTGGACAGTCACATCTTACTGTCTCAGAGTTGATGGGTCTGAAAGAATAAGTTCAGCATATCAGTGATTCAAGATAAACATAATCTTTGTATAATATTTTGTGAAAGAATGCCATGGGACAATTCAACAACCTCAACATATCTTGGAGTAATAAAACAATAATAACAAATAATAGAACAAAAGTCGACTGTTTTATTAAACCAATCCTGGATTTTTCTTGTTTATTTAAGGTTCTTGTCTTAGTTATCTATATGGTGTGGGATCTAGGATCAATCTCTGTCGGTGGCCCATTGGGCTATTTCTTGTTCAGCCATGGTATGTGCTATCCTGTCTGTGGGATGGTGCAAATAAAAGATCCATTTCTAATAATGGAATAATGGAAAAAATGTAGCAGGTTTCCTATATGGCAGAATTACCAAATGCTTGACATCCAATAGCCGATAATAAATTATTGTGCTCTAGTGGTGGTGATAAACAAAACAAAGTTCAACTTTTTTTTTAGTTATCCATATTTAAATAATTTTTTGTTTGTTTGTTTGTAAAGTAATTAAAAATTACTTTCTTTATTACAGATATTTGCATATTGCTAGCCAGTCATACAATTTGTATAGTATGTATAAATGTACATGAAAGATCAGCTATTTTTTCTTCTTAATGCTTAAATAAAATATATTAAGATTTATTTGGTTTGTAATTTCAGGTGTACACGAATATTGGCTTGGAGTTGGCAAGGGTTACCGTTGTAGATTCGGATCAGAAATCAGTATATGAGACTTTCATAAAACCAGATTTTCCAGTCATTGACTACAACACAAGGTTTATTTTCTTGTCATAAAGTGATTTTCATTTAACAAACCTTAATGTTTAGTTGTGACATATGTGACTTTACCATGGTGACTCCATCGATTTTGTGTATAAATCCTTTCCATTTTTGCATATACTTCTTTTTCTTATAGACTATAAGCTAATATATACCCACCATAGATAATGGAAAATTGTTAGTATAGTAAATAGTGTAATACATGAGCGTATATGAGCGGATCATTTGTTTCTGAACAATAATTTCTGTTTAAAATAATTAGTTATTTCATTGGTAAACAGATATGTATATAAACCAATATGTTACCACATACATTTTTGATTATGAAATAATATTCTACATACACTGAAATATTTTTATTTCTTTTACTAAGCAACATTTGTCGGAAAGCTAACATCAAATATGATTCAAATCAAAACAAATTACCAAGACATTAAATTTTCTCTTTGTAATGATAGGTCTCAATGTAAGAAACTCTACTTGTTGGCCAATCTCAAACCGCTCTGTTCGATTTTTGCAGGGCTCGAACTTAAGAATTTGTCTCCCACAGCAATTTTTAAGAGAATTGCCATGGGTGAAACAGTCCACCGACAGCAATTTTGAGCCTGCCTGTGGCAAATGTTTTTAAAGTGACATCTTGTTGTATGTTGACATTTTTAAATGTGCAAATGTTAAATATTGGCAGATAATATACACTAGGTGTATACATTCAGGGGTTCTAGAATTTAAAAAACATTCACTTGCCATTGGGCCAGTGGATTTGAAAATTCACTGGCCATGGTAAAAAATTCACTTGCCCAATTTTAACTGTTGATAAAAATAAAAAACCCCACAGTAAATTAAAATAATTAACTTTTTAGTGTACCGGGTACATTTTGCATACTGAGATCATATGTAATCAATTTGTCAATTTGCACAACACATATTAGGCACACTTTATGTTTGTTTAGAAAAACATGAAACCATTTTTATCAGTTTAGAGTAAAGTTACTTATTAAAAATTTTAAAATAATTGTTTCCACTAAAACCACCTAAGTTTATATATATATATATATATATATATATATATATATATACTCTTCAAAAAAAGAAACGCAAAAGGGTACAAATGGGTTATAACTCTGATTTTATGTTTCCTACCGGTTCATGCTTTGTGAATATAAGGTCATTGCATGTCCCAAACACATTCCCACGGTTACATTCGATAAAACGCAGCTACTGTACAATAAAGTTCCAAAATGTGAATATTCGCAAAAACGCAGCCACGTGCAAACTATGTCACCACTGCACGTGCGTTGTCTGCACGTGCAACATGAACACCGACAGTATAAAAGTGCAGGGTGTTCGCTTGCCTGGCCTCTGTATCTGGCCGACAGTTGACAATCCAGGACATGCCACGTCTCAGTGAACCGCAGAGAAACAATGCCATCGGCCGACTAGACGCAGGCGAATCCAGAACGGCCGTTGCCAGGGCATTCCATGTGTCCCCAAGCACCATCTCCAGACTGTGGGACCGTTACCAGCAACATGGATCAACACGTGACCTCCCTAGATCCGGTCGACCACGGGTCACTACCCCCGGGCAGAACCGCTACATCCGGGTACGCCACCTTCGGGAACGATTGACTACTGCCACCTCCACAGCCGCAGCAATACCAGGTTTGCGCAGGATATCCGACCAGACCGTACGGAACCGCCTACGTGAGGTAGGAATTCGTGCCAGACGTCCAGTTCAAGGTGTCATCTTAACACCACAACACCGTCGACTCCGACTGCAGTGGTGCCAGATTCATCGACAATGGCCTCAACTGCGATGGAGACAGGTGTGGTTCAGTGACGAGTCCCGATTTCTGCTCCGACGTCATGATGGAAGATGTCGCGTGTATAGGCGTCGTGGTGAACGTTATGCGGCAAACTGCGTGCAGGAAGTGGACAGATTCGGCGGGGGTAGTGTCATGGTGTGGGCAGCCATCTCACACACTGGCAGAACTGACCTGGTCCACGTGCAGGGCAACCTGAATGCACAGGGCTACATTGACCAGATCCTCCGGCCACACATCGTTCCAGTTATGCCCAACGCCAACGCAGTGTTCCAACATGACAACGCCAGGCCTCACACAGCACATCTCACAACGGCTTTCCTACAGAACAACAACATTAATGTCCTTCCTTGGCCATCGATATCACCGGATTTGAACCCAATTGAGCATCTATGGGACGAGTTGGACCGACGCCTCCGACAGCGACAACCACAGCCCCAGACCCTGCCCGAGCTGGCAGCAGCCTTGCAGGCCGAGTGGGCCACCATCCCCCGGGACGTCATCCGTACTCTGGTTGCTTCAATGGGCAGGCGGTGCCAGGCAGTTGTCAACACACGCGGAGGCCACACCCGGTATTGACTCCAGATGACCTTGACCGTGGTGGTGTGTCCTATCACTTACTCACAATGGACTAGAGTGAATTGTGAACAATCCTGCAACATTTGGTAATTATCGGACTCACCATTCAATAATTAAATCAATTCTCCAAATGTTACGACAATGTGGTTTTGCGTTTCTTCTTTTGAAGAGTATATATATATATATATATATATATATATATATATATATATATATATATATATATATATATATATATATATATATATATATATATATACATACATACACACACATATATACATACATACATACATACATACATACATACATATATAATCCATGTTACATATTACGACAATTAACAGTATAAAAAAAAAAAAAATATTCTATCACTTATGAATGAGTATATATTTATGTACTTAAGAATGGGAAATCCTCCCCACACCCACCCCCAAAAAAATCCCCCCCCCCCCCATTCCCCCCCCCCCAAAAAAAAAAAAACCCATACAAAATTAGTAATTTTTCAATATAGGTACTTTGTTATATTTACCTATTTCATGATATTGTGTAATTAGTTATTTTATTATTTATTTATTTTTTGCAATTTATGTGATATTTTATAAATTAAATTAATAATTTACACATGGACCGTTTTGCAACATACATGGTGACATGCAACCTTTAAAAACTAATAAAAAACTGGTTACCGTTTCGCATTTTACGCTTGCACTGTACTACTATTAAGGTCTCACTACACAGATCACTTCCGGGTGAGAGTTCATTGATCACGGTCCACTATAGTTCCTAATTTTGACACATGTTATGGTTCACATATTCACTTCTAGGAAATGGTGAAGAATTAAAACAATATGTATGTTTAATGGTAAGCCTTCTGACCGTATTTTGCCCATGTTATTTTGTAATATTGTACATCGACCTTTTGGGACATGGGAATACAGCGCAAGTGACAGCCGGAGTGAATCGGTTAATGAACCACCTGTTCAGACCGCTACTACAGCCAGATGCGGTCATATAGCAAAAAACTAAGACGGAAATGTTCTCAATTTTGGAATGAAAATAAATGCTTATATAATGTATGTTCGCAATGGTGTATGTTGTTAGTGCCAATGAGAACCCGTTCTATGGGCAATCTTCGCTTGAAGTTGGGCAGTTTAACATGGGTTTAAATGGCTGATGACATCTGTGTAGTGAGACCATAACATTAGAGTAACAAATCTTTGGGTACTAGTGCAAATAAGAACATGGTGGCAAGCAATAAAGTTGTTTTTTTCCCAGTGTTTACACTTTATAACTTGAATAAAGTTACATCGGTAGGTATACTCATGTCATCAATGGGTCAAAGATTATTGGTTGCCAACTATTTGTTAGTAAAATATCGCATGTGATAGCAAATCGAAAGAAATGACTTGTAGATGTTTCTTTTGTTTTCGTACGAGCCAACTCCAAGCGTTGTAGATTTTTTTTTTTTTTATCACTTGCCATCGGGATCTCACAAAGTAACTTTTACTGGCCCGAATCCAAAAACCACTGGCCTCGGGCATCGGGCCACCGTATTCTAGAAGCCCTGACATTTCGCCATTGTTGAGGAGCTTTATCGACGGCACAAAAGTGCCATCGGTGATGCTTACTACCTACAGGCTACAGCAATTTATATCTCAACGATGGCAATTGCCATCGGTGCCGTCATTAAGTTCAAGTTGTTTTTGGAAATAAATATTGTTTAGGCCAAATTTTCCCTTTTAGACATTTAAAGAATTTGTATCATTTAGTAGGAGGTTTTTGCAAACAAGTAAATAGGAAACTGCTTTGTATTAAGTTTTTATTTACCCAGTAGTGGAAAATTTCAGTGGTTTGGGACTAGTATTGAACCTCCCCATTAGACCTATTGGGACTTTTTTTTCTATCTCAAATAGTGTCCCACAAAGACTGTGATATGTGCTGTCTTGTCTGTGAGGAAATGAATATAAAAAGTCTCTTGCTAATGGTGGACTAGCAGGTTTCTTCTGAAGATTTGTCAGAATGACCTAATGTTTGAAATTCAGTACTTGATAATTAATTAATCAATGTGCTCTAGTGATGTTGTTAAACAAAACAAACTTTTAACATTAAGGATGATTAAGTTTGAAATACTACTAAATGATATCAGTGACTAATTTTTGGTTTACGTTTATAAAATATTAGGGCTGTTCCAGAATTGATCATACGGGGGAGGTGGGAGGTAACATAATTATTGCTTTATGCCTGATGGATCTTTTGTAATGTTTTCTCTTTGTATACATAGTTTAAATTTGTTTTAATTAGTTGTGGGTGGTAGATGTACAAAAGAGTACTGCCCAACCCCACTGGCCTTGTGATTAATTCTGAAACACCCATTAATTTTAGGGGCGGGACATAGCCCAGTGGTAAAGCGTTCGCTTGATGCGTGGTTGGTCTAGGATTGATCCCCGTTGGTGGGCCCATTGGGCTATTTCTTGTTCCAGCCAGTACTCCATAACTGGTGTAACAAAGGCCGTGGTATGTACTATCCTATCTGTGGGATGGTGCATATAAAAGATCACTTGCTACTAATCGAAATGAGTAGCCCATAAAGTGGCGACAGCGGATTTCCTCTCTCAATATCTGTGTGGTCCTTAACCATATGTCCGATGCCATATAACTGTAAATAAAATGTGTTGAGTGCATCGTTAAATAAAACATACCACAGCCTTTGATATACATAACACATACCACAGCCTTTGATATACCAGTTGTGATGCACTGGCTGGAATGAGAAATAACCCAATGGGGCCCACTGACGGGGATCGATCCCAGACCGACCGCATCAAGCGAGCTCTGTACCACTGAGCTGTGTTTCCCCTCTAAGACTATGTCAAAATTACCAAATGTTTGACATCCAAAAGCCGATAATTAACAAATCAGTGTGCTCTAGTGGTGTTGTTAACAAAATAAACTTTAACTCTAAGACTGTATGTCAAAGTACCAAATGTTTGACATCCAATAGCCGATAATTAATAAATCAATGTGCTCTAGTGGTGTCGTTAAACAAAAAACAAACTTCAACTTTAACTGTTTCAGATTCAGTGGAATAACGGAGAAGGATATGAACGGGGTTCACACCACCCTGAGAGATGTACAGGCTGTCCTCCTCAGCTTGTTCACAGACAGAACAATTCTCATGGGTCACAGCCTGGAGAGCGATCTGGTCGCCGTCAAGGTAAACAGATTTTAATTAGCCTAACGTACAATAAATTATTGATCAATTTATCGAAAACTGACAGACAGGCAAATGTCCTTTTTGAGTTGCATCCACTTTCCCAAGAAAAAATCTGCATCCATGCCGGAGCCTATGCATGAGATTTGTCTTAAAGAACGTGCCATTGTTGGTAAAGATTAGCGATGGGACGGGTTTTTTGGGGGGGTTTTGGTTAGATTTTTGGTATTTGGTCCACTGTTTGATTTATTCACGATACTTTTCACAAGTAGTACAAGTACGCCAATTATCATACATACATTTTCATAAACTATTTTAAGAGCAAGATATTTTATTTTTAATGGTATTTTGTAAAATAATTGTAAATATAAAATTATATCTTGACTAGAAAACATGCCAGGGCTCAAAATGCAGTGTTAGTACATGCACCGGTGCATGCTGATTTTTGCGTGTGCATGTAACTTTTAAAACTGGGTGCACGCGGTGCATGCTAATATTTTTCAAGTACTGTGTATTGCGTATACTAGTATCCTGTTGTCTACCAGATTCAGACTCAAGTTATTGAATTTTGCGTATGCATTTCGTAATCTGTTCGCCACATGAAAACAATAACTTTTATCTATTGGGCGCATCCATTTTGTATCCCATAATCCTACTTACAACAATGGCGCCCTTTCGGTCATTTCCATGAAATATATTTGCAAAAATTGCCGGCAATATCTTGGTTATATCCGTGAACGGTATTAGGGAAGGTGGTCGAGACCGACTTTGGGGTATCCACGTGCATAACACAGTTGTTGTCGTCACTGACAAATTGAACTCCGCCAGATCTGTGATCAATACAAAGTACCGTAACTGCCTTGAACATTTTCGACCTCAGATATGGGCACTTGATCAGATGATTGCGAACGTGCAGGTGCGTTACTCGCGTAGTTGACTCGAAGTCAGCCAGTGATTATTTCAATTGCAACTTCTCGTCGAATTCTGTAGGCTAATTTAAATGATAATCAACACTGTAATCAAGGTAATTAAACAGTATTTTCCTCATTGTTAACAGGATTTACCTTATTTTTGGTGCATGCAGAATTTTAATGGTGCATGTAACTTTTTTTTCAGCATGCACCTGGTGCATGTAGATTTTTTTTTTCATTTCTAGCCCTGCATGCCCTGTTAGTGTGTTGGGTCTGAGATACTTGGGCAATGTGTCCCCCATGATTTGAGTTCAGAGGGTTGGCAAAATAATTTGGGGGCAAGAATGCTAGCGGTCCGGGGATAGTCTCCCGTATTTTTTATTTATTATTCAGTTGTCTTTAGATGCATTCATGGGTGTCATGTACACATTATAGAAGTCTAAAAGAAAGATATATGTCAAGATATTTCTAAAATGTTTATTAATATTTTGATAATGTCAAATCTTTGATGAGAAGGGTTTTTTGGGTTTTGTTTTTTTTAAATATCAAAATGAACCGCAGTTTGCAAATTGGGAAATGGTGCTTCGAACCGTGGGCCTAAAACCGGTAACATCGAATAATCGTCCCATCCCTGGTAAAGATTATTTGTTACAATATTTAATTATAAAATTGAATTGTATTTTGGTTTTCCATGCATACCATGTATATTTGACTTAATTTCCAAACAGTCAGTCAAAAAGTGTTATTTTTCCTCTTATTGTGTTAGCATGGTTCCTATTTGTGGTATCAAGTTGATATGTTAATATGTTGGGTTTTGTGTGTGTGTTGTGTTTGTGTGTGTGTGGTGTGTGTTGTGTGTGCACGCGTGTGTGTTTGTGTGTGCACATATGTGTGTGATGTGTGTGTTGTGTGTGCACTATAAAGTGGCAGTCCTCCTACAGACAGATTTGGAACCATATATGTTGGGTTTTGTGTGTGTGTGTAAGTAAGTAAGTAAGTAAGTAAGTAACATATTGAACCTTTCTCAGCCTCTTACTGTATATGATGAGTGTAACTATAAAACGTTTTTCTCTTCTGACTGTGTGGTATATGATGTGAGTACTTGCAATAAAATGCCTATAATACATTTTAAAAGCTAATTTTGAAAATATGGATTAGGCTATAAAATAGTTTTTGTCTTTACTCAGTGTGTGAAAAGAAGTCTATAACCTAGTTTAGATTTTTGCCATTGTTTGACACACAATGGCTGATGTGTATTTTTGTGCTGAGGTGTCGTTAAACACTAATTCATTCATTCATTCATTCATTCATTCATCATGCTCTTTTATGTGTAATATGAGTTCCTATCTGATTAACTTGCAGCTCCTGCACCGGGTTGTCGTGGACACGTCGGTGGTTTTTCCTCACCGACTTGGCCCTCCGTACAAACGAGCATTGCGTAACCTGATGGCAGATCATCTCCAGAAGATTATCCAGAATGATAGTAAGTATATGACTGATACACACCACTGGAAGTCAAATAATGGACACAATTTTTTAACATAAGCCAAGAATTTATCCAGGCATTTTCTGGTACTGAACATGGGGCCCCATTCCAAAAGCATGTGGCACTGAAACTTCCCAAGTTGATGTGTAAATATATTTTTTAATTATGTCTGTTGTAATAAATTAATTTAACAGTGTTGCAATGCATCATTCAGTGACCTTAAAAAACATCCCAATTTTGATTAAATTGTGCAAACTTTCCCAATCCGTGTAAGCTTGTGTTAAACAAATTAATTTCAAAGGTAAAGACTGTTGTGGCTTCATTTTTATTTAATAATTTTTATGATTAGAAATATTTGTCATAAAATGCATATAATAGATGCTTGTTAGTAGATCGTCGAACTGTGTGCTAGAGTGTCATCTAAGCTTTTTTTTCATGTATTACTAGTTACCTATAAGGTATTTATTTTACCTAAACTGTACCCATTTGTACAAATATGTAGGTAATGAATCCCTCAGCACAAAAAGTAGCGCACTAGAAATAATTATTAACACCAAGTCAAGGAACAGTTTTTGGGTGGCACTAAAACAAGAATTTGAGATACAACCCTGTTTTTTCTAGTTTACAGTACTAACTAATGACAGAATTGCATGTTTTTCTTTATAGTTGGTGGCCACGACAGTCAAGAAGATGCACTGGCCTGTATGGAACTGATGCAGTGGAAGCTGAAAGAGGATGCCAAGAAAGAAGCTAGAAACAGCTGATGAAGAGAACAAATTACACCCACATGTCACATACCTTTTGCCATATGTTTGTTTTCTCATGTCATATGTACATGGTTTATTATCTGTATTTATGTCAACGTTGATTCTCGGTTTCTTTCAGTCACAGTGTGTTAGATGTAGTTACACCTTTATGTTATGTTATTTATTTTAGCGGCCCTTGTTTTGTTACTTTGTTGCCACCGTAAACAACTGGGATTCCTTATTTGAGTCGTGTGCTAAGGAATTCAGTAGACAGGACCATCAGTCTTAAGTAACTTGACCGAACAGAATTACAATTTATCTGTAGAAAGTATTGGAGTTGTCTTCCCCTTGATAATCTACCAGAATGTGGCAAATATAATGCCAATCTTGAGTTAAAGTTGTAGTCATTAATTTTGTGAGTGTGTTGTTCTTTAATTTCAAAGCCAATTTAGGCTTTTCCTATGTAAGACTATGTAGATGATCATGACACTGAAAACCTTCAACTTACAGATCTGGTAAAAAAACGGCAGACCTTTTATTTATCAGGTATGGGGATACATAGGCTACATAACTATAAGCTACATTAACTGGTTGATCTCAGTGAAACCAATGTAGCTCAGTGATAGAGCAACTGCTTATGGTATGATAGATTATAGGATCAAAACTGGCAATCAGACAGTGCTGAACAACTGATATAGTAAAAAGGCCATGGTATGTGCTGTCCTCTATGAGGAAAAGTCATGTTACTGCCAAACACAAAAAGTAGCTTACGTTACAGTACCGGTAGTGGATCTCTTTGTTACTAAATTAATATAACGTTTGATACCTAATACTGTTAGATCTAAATACCAATAATAATTTTTAAATATTATTTTTGCTTTGATATACATGGATGAAAGACCAACAATAAGAACTGGTTATGTCCAGTCTTTAAAAAAACTACAGTAGTTTTCTACTATTTCACATTTGTTATTTTTAATAATGTTTTGTGTTGGGGAGGGAGTTTAATCTACATACATGTAATAATGTAGTGTCCAGGGGTACACATGTAATATGAAGTATGTAAAGATATATAATTTAAATAAATAACAGCTTTCTTTTCGGTTTGTTCCAACATATTAAAACTTTTTTTCTGACAAAAACTTAAGATTAAAAATAGCATGGTTTGGGTAGCAAACATGTTTTAAAAGAGCTTCAGAGCATAAGACTATTTTCTTTGTTACTTAAACCTCTGTTTATTTATTTATAATGCTGTGAACAAATCTGCATTGGCAATGTTCATGTTTGGGGGGGTTTCTGAACTATTTGAAAGATTTCCATGAAAAATGATGATCATTATTTGTACTCCTGCAGGGCTAATTCAGGCAATTGCCAACTTCGTCAATTGTGAATTTTGAAAGCATTTGGCAAATTTTATTTTAATTTGGTGAAATAATTTCATGTAACAACTGACAATTTAAAGAAAATAACTGTTGATTTTTGCAATTTTTGAAGTTTAATAGATAATTTGGCGAAATTGTTTGCTCACGCAGAGCTAGCCCTGTCCTGTGACACATGAAGTTACATTTTGTCTCAATGTTCATTGTTACTATGGAACCAGCTTGTTTGTCCGATACTGTGCTGAAGGCATTTGTCATCATCACTATGTGTTAACATGAACATTTATAAAGCTGTGGTATGGCAACCTGTAAATACATGGCCAGTTTTACTGGTCTTCACTTGTTATTTGTGCAATATATTTGTTGTTCTATGACAAATTTGGTCATTTATTGTAATAGTTCATATGTGCTATGTTTATGAAACAAGCTTTGCTTTGATGTAAATGTATATTCTTTATATCGTTTTGATGTTTTGATAATAAATTACTAAATTCCATTGTTTTGTTCTTTGTTGATTTACCTAGTAACTCAGATATCCTACATGTATCTTTAAAATTGCAGTTATTGGGGTGATGTAGAAGACCTCAAATGCAGCTATGGTGTTTAATACAGGAGATGCTACATCAGTGCAAGATCGAATATTACACAGATTTTTGTACTGCTGTGCTACTCAGGGCATCACCATCTCCAGATCTAGACACCATTGTATTGAGGATGTTTAGGGTTGCACACCATCATTCATTTTGTGCGCATTACTTGGGGGGAAAAAACACTGTAACATGTCATAATTATGAGATGAATATATAGTATATATATATATATATATGTGATATGCACAAAATTTATATAAACTTAACCATTTGAGCCAAAGAACTTGTTTCATTTTGATTTTATATACTCTTTTCATGTGGCACATAGCATGCACAATTTGTATTGTACGGTAATTTTAAACACTTAAGTTCTTTAAATATTACAATGGTCATCCTACTTGTGTTTATTAAAGATAAATTTGGAAAGATATTTCTGTAATTTGTATGAACTGGACTATCTGTATGTTGAATCTACAATGTCAAGTGCATAATTTTTTTTTATCGCACTGCCCCTTTCCTTTCTCTCCTTTGACTTCCATCTCATTTCTTCCCAATCTGGCAGCTCCTATCTTTCAGCTTCTTTGCTGTCCACCTCCACATCCCAGTTCTTGTCTCCAGCTTTAACAGGTGTTTGTCTCTTGTAGCCATCTGTGCCACACACCTGCCATTTCTCATCAGCTTTTAGCTGTAGGCTTAGTCTGACCACATCGAAGAGTGTTCAGTAGTTACTTCTGGTTTTGTTTAGAGGCACTTGTAACCACTTACTATGCTCCCCAATTTAGTATTTGACCATCCACATTATTTAGTTCCAATAACATTAATGTCTTTTATAAATATTCACCAATCAAAGTTGCAGGAAACGTCATTATCCTCATTTTAACAGTGCAATGACGCCTCCACAGTTTTGTGTAACAGTGTGTTAAAAACATGGAAGCAAACTGTTGACTTCTCAAAGCAGTTGACCGTGCATGTTGACAGCATAGTAAACAATTTATTTAAATTAGTTGTGTGTGTGTGTGCGTGCGTGCGTGTGTGCGTGCGTGCGTGTGTGTGTTAATAGAACTGAGCATTTGAAATCAAGTAAACTTATTCTTCTTCTGTGATCCTGAAGCCATGCTCGGACTTCCAGTCCTTTTCTCACCAGGAAGTATGCTGTTTATTGAAGGGATATCACTGGTCCCCAAAGTTTCTCTTTGAGATCCACAGGATACCGCCAGGTTTCTTGTCTCAGAGTGTTGTATCATGGGCAGGACTGAAGGATGTGTTCCGGTGTTTGGGGCACCTGTACCACGTGGACGTTCATCAGAGTGGGCAATTTGGGTTTATAGTATAGAGGTGGGAGAGTAGGTGGCGATGTCCAGTTCTCACTCTAAAGATGATTACTAGTTGTGTCCCATCCAGGGTTTTAAGGTAGTCCGAATTCTCTCTTTCCACTTTCCAGATGGAAGGAAGGAAGGAAATGTTTTATTTAACGATGCACTCAACGCATTTTATTTATGGTTCTATGGCATCCGACACATGGTATAGGACCACATGGATACGGAGAGAGGAAACCTACTCTTTTGGGATTGTCAGCAAGGGATTTTTTATATGCACCATCCCACAGACAGGGTAATACATATCACGACCTTTGATATACCAGTCGAGGTGCACTGGCTCAAACGAGAAATAGCTCAATGGGCCAATGATCAATGATCCCAGACCAACCGCGCATCGATCGAGCCCTTTACTATTGCCTTCCAGATGGGTTAAATTTGTTCTGAAAACCAATTCTAAGTCTAACCATAACCCTGATTTGCATTTCGTTTGGTGTTGAATAGACCTAGCTATATACAATAATGATGTTACATACATTGGGGAAGCAATACTGAGGGAATTATTGACTGCATTAGATAGACTGTAAGTAGCCTAGCTTAGGCCTCATTAACTTAATACAGCAATCCATCTCAAAATGGGGTGTTGGGGCATGGGATTGTTAATGGGTCATCTAAAAATGGGCCCACCAATGGATCAATGCCAGACCGACCATGCATCAACAACCACTTGGCTACGTCCTGTCCCAAATTAATAACTTAAACCTGTTAATAGGCATTATATTAATCTAATCAAGGCTTGAAATGTTTCTGTCTTTCTCCATTGATTGTTTAAATCCCATTTTATAATACATATTTTGATTATAAATTTAAAGACGATGAATGAATGAATGAATGAATGAATGAATGAATGAATGAATGAATGAATGAATGAATGAATAAATGAATGAATTCATGAATGAATGAATGAATAAATGCTTAACAAGACCCCAGCAAAAAAATACACATCTGTTATTGGGTGGATTATGTGACTTGAAATATACACTTTGAAGATTCCTTGTCAGGTAATACTTGTTACCAGTCCACATATCTTTTCTCGAAACATTTTAAACAGATAGTTGTTTGTTTGTTTTTTGGTGTGTGTGTGTATGCATGTATCAGGTATTGATTATGCAACTGGTTTAAGTTTTTACAATTTTGATCCAAAACTTTTTTGTCCCCTTTATTTGCTCTGAATTTGGACGATAGTACAAATATTCTTTTATACAACATAGCCTATCTAGACTAAATAATATAAGTAAATGGATAGTTTCTTATAATTTATACCCCCCATTCCAATTAATCTACCATATAATTTTAAAATAAAATAATTAAAATAAAACTAGACAGAAAATGTCTTAATTAGTATCATCATTATTATAATAATAATAAGTATTATTATCAATATTTATATTATCATGCTGTTAATACATAATATAAAAATAAATGACAGGTTCCATTTTAAAACACTATTACTATGGATATTTTGACCATAAAAAAGTATTGTGATATGGAGTATTTTGAAGTGGAGTATTTTTATATTGAATTTTTAATAAATAATAATTTATTACAAAAAAATAATAATAATAATAAAAATTAAAAGAAAGAACACAAAAGAAAAAAAATCACGCAAAGGGAGATAACCTATTAAACGTGCGTTCAGGCAATGGTTCCAAACAAATGGCGGCCAGTCTTGTGCAGAAACTGGCCTTTAGGGAGGTAAACACATGCGCCACAGTGCTTTAAACACATATTAATCAAACTGATTATGTTGCGGGTTGTTGATGTTTATGTGTCTTGTGACAACTTATGGTTACATCCTTTGAATCAGATGATTTTATTAGGCGTGCCAGGCTTTTCTCTTCTGTTTTTTTTCGTTACTTGCGTAACTTGGTAAATTCTGACAGTGACATGTCGGGGTTGTGTTCTGCTATGGCTGTGTTGTACTGTTGCAAACCATTTTAAGTAGAATCATCAAACCAAATTTTAAATGGCAAATGAACGTTTTGGACGTCTTGAAACTTAATATTTATAATTTATGAAGATTGATTTACACAATTTTAAGGCCAAACAAAAAATAATTTCGTGGCAGTCTGTTTTAAGGTCGATGACAGTCACTTTTCGCACCCTTGTTTTGGGTTCGTACACAATAAATATAGAATATCGGAAGGACTTTCCTTTGGCACTGTCACTAACCCTAACCTTAACCCTAACTCTATGATCAGTATTTATAATGTTCTTTATTATAGCCTACGCTACGTGACAGTGCCAAAGGAAAGTCCTACCAGCATATCTTACCGTAAAACGTACAATTTTTTAATCACAAGATTTTCTTCAAACACATTCAGATGCATTAGTAATGTTCAAACAAAAATGTTTCAGTATAGCAAGTTTGCATTGGAATTTTTCCAGCATTCTTAGAACGAAAACGTCATGTATGGTTATTGTAAGGGGATTCAAAGTGACATCATTGGAATACTGACGTCATTCAAATTCAAAATTAGCTACTGTAGAATACTTTATTTTCGCGTGGAATTTATTGTCGCGTTTTTCGCGTGTAAATGAAATTTGTGAAAATATATTCCATGCGAAAATAAAGGCCGACAAAAATGTAAAAAATATATGTAGTCTCGTTCAACTATACCACATTAGTTTCCGATGTACGAGGCTAGTAATAACAAAGCGGTGCTCCCTCTTCTGTCACGGAACAAACCACAAAACACAAAAGCTGTTTAAAATTTTAAATCAAGAACACGATGATAAGTATATATACATGATAATAAAACAATACTAACACTAAAAAGCTTTATGCTGTTTTCCTTCGCACGTGCTAGCGATCAGTTCATCGGACAGAGTCTACACGTGTTCAACGACGGAAGTAAACATGCATTACCACAACTATATAGACTGTTTTCCAGTACTTCTACGTTTAAATTAAATGTTCTTGCAAACTACTCGGCACACATCTAGTTGACGCTGCTTAACGCAGACGTTCTGAAATTGTATCGGAAACGTGGAAGTCCGGAATGCATTGCCTGATTTACGTTTGGAAACGAAACTACTGTTTGTTGAAATATTTGTCAAGAATGAAACACCGTTCTTGACTTTTCTTACATGTGGTAACCTCCCGGTAAACTGAATGACCGTTCTCAACTTATTTCGATACCTGACTAAACTGGCCGATATGTAGCAAAGTTGACCGCACGTGCATAAAAAAAAAATAGCAATGAGCATGCTTCAGGAGTAAATATTGTTAACTACGTGACCTGTTTCATTGAGTGAAATGTTTAATGGTATAGCTTACAACAAAAACTTTCCAACACAAACTTTTCATTTTTTTATCAAAATATGTATTTTGCTCAAAGCATGTACTTACAATAATTTATAAAAATATTTTAAGACAAATTACAAAATGGAGCAGGGGTGCATAAATCGGTTGCGGGCAAAATATGTTGTGGGCAACCATTCTTTTTCAAACATTTGCCCCTTCGGGCAACCAAGAAAATAATAAAACAAATAAAATGAAAAACAAAACTTCATGACACTCGGACAGTTACGGGCAATTCAAAAGTATCAGCACTGACAACTTGACTGACAGGCGATATAAATATCCACCCTAATGCTGCCATCCACTCGGCATCCACCGTGCATGAATTGGCAGGAGACATTTGAAAAAGCCATATGCAAGATATTTCATCCCCAAACTAGCTGGTTCCTACCAATTCTCACAATTTCCTATTCACCCTAAAAACCTTGTTGACGCATCCCAATACTGACAACTTGTGCTTGGCGAGTGTGATTTTTTTTTTAGACACCATCTGGCAACCTTTAGTCTAATTAATAATGAAATATTTCTTAAATGTTGTCATTATTAACTTTACTTCAAAACGAGTTCTGCATTTTGTTTTAAGTTCTTCATATTTTCATGAATTAAGTTGTATTTTAGTCAATATAAAATATGTATTTGTTGGCGAAATAATCCGGATAGGGACAAACTAGTAGTACTAAGTAGGGTCAATTTGACATGAAACAAAATGTTTGGTATCACAGAAAATGTGGATCACGCCAAGCATCTAAAGATAACTTAATGAAAATAGCTTGTGACGGCCCTCCACTTGACGAGTTGAAAGCAGACAGATACATTTTAGAATGGTGGCTTAATTTCGGAAAAAGGCACAACATATGTGAAAGGCCACTAACTACACCAACAACCATCCAGTTCATCAAAGCGAAGATGAGCTGTAGATAAATAATGTTAAAAAAGGAATAAAACTAAACTGATAAGTAATGATAATAATAAAAACATTTTAAATTTCAGTTTTATTTTAATGACAGTTCAAAATTATATTCATTTAAACTTTTATGAAATATGTGGGCAACCAAGAGATGATATTGGGCAACCAAATTTCAGCTACTGGTTGCCCACATCACATATTCACATTTGTGCATCCCTATGGAGTCCTTGAGAACCAATGTTAACAGACAACATTTTAGGAAACCAAATATAAAAATTATGATGTCTTGTAATCATGTTATAAGTTGAGCAAATTAATTGTTATAATCGTAAAAATATTTTGATTAAAAAATATAAGCTGCATTCTAAGTTTTAATAAATATATAAAGAGATATCCAGAAAGATACTTACGTTAAAACATATAAGGACCATGGGCGTCAATCTGGATTTAAAAGTGGGGGACTTGTGTGTGTGTGTGTGTGTGTGTGTGTTTGTGTGTGTGTGATAAAGGAATGTCAATGAAAATCATAAAGCTACACATTAGTGGTTAAACTTTTAATTTTTTTGTTGTTGGTGGTGGTGGTTGTGTTGCTTTTACTAAACGAAAAAGTTGGGGGAAATGGGACATTTATATAGATTGTCCCCCGGCGTTGAAAAATGAGGGGTATGTGTTTCCCCTGTCCCCCACATATCGACGCCCATGATAAGGACCATATAGTTTTGGCAAGTACTTGTAAAGAGAGTTTTGCCAGCAAATGTCACAATCATGTACATGACTTCAATAAATAGATGGCAGTACAGACTTTGAGAACAGACAAAAATCATTTTTAAATTAAGATTTCTTTCAAATGACCGTCTTTGAAAATGATAGAAAAAAGGTATTAAGAAATGTTTTCATGAGTGGATCAAGTTCAGTCTTGCTTTCTTTGCTAGTTTTAACTTTAATTTTATGAACATTTCTATGAATGTGACGGACATTTGTTACTTTCCGCATGTAAAAGTCAACGGGATCAGAAATCTTGAAATGTGCGTACTGTTTCACGCAAACAATGCAACCACCGAAACAGGTCCCTCAATGAAACGGGTCCACGGACGATAATCTTGAATTTGAATGATGTCGGTATTCCAGTGACATCACTTTGCATATAAAATCTTTACAATAACAATAAATTGGGTGCATGACGTTTTCATTTAAAGAATGTTGGGAAAAATTCCAGTGTAAAATTGCTCTTGGAAATGTTTTGTTTAAATAATAATAATGCACTTGACTGTACTTTAAGAAAATTTTGTGATTAAAATCTTTTATTATTTATAAAATATTCAGTTGAATTTATGGTAAAATATTATGTTACATTTATTATGTGTTGAGCCAAAACAAGGACCATGCAAAAAGTTACTGTCGTCGGCCTTAATCATCCAACTTTAGTATTGTCTAGTATTGTAAAGTCAAGATCGTTATCAGTTCCAGACTGTGATTTCCGTGAAAATCAGGAACACATTATAGCAGATAAAATGAATTGTGGAAATTCAGCATTGTCAATTCTTGTGTTATTTCATAAGTTTTATTATTATCCACATAGTTCAAGATATACCGGAAAATATAACCAGTATGACACACACGTGTCATAATGATTTCACGTGGACAACGAATGACATATGTTTGCGAAGTGACGTAATAACATAATGTGCCTTCCCCAGTCTTAGCTCTCTGTAGTTGCTTACCAAAACGATGTCATTTCGGAACATGACATTTTTTTTTGTCATCTCCTAGTTACGTTTTAACATAGTCCTAGCTTGTTATTCATAAAAAAATATTGTGGATAACCAAGAAATTATTACACTCGCATGTCAATCATACTAATTTTATGAAACTCATGTCAGGATTAATGCATTGCTCTCGCTCGAGCAATACAGGAATCCTCACACTCATTTTGTAAAATCAGTACGACACAAGCTGGTACAATAACCTCTATTAATTGATTTTATGAAAGGTAACATAACAATTACATATGTAGATTCAGGGTCAAGCCTTTCACAATATTAAAGTCCTGCCTACTGTCCTAAGAGTAATTTAATACAGAAAATGTACAGTAATCTTGTGCATAGCTGGTTTTAAAATGTTTTAAAGGGACACACCCTAGTTACGGCTAGTTGTTAACCATTACGGCGTTGGTTTTCGCTATTAAACCCATTTTTTCACAAATAAAATTGCACTTTACTTACCGTTTATTATTTAGAATATACATTTCCATTCACCTGAAGTGTTTTTTGGTAATCCTGGTTTTTGTAATACCACAAAATGCATTTTTCGTATTTCATAAAATGGCACGAGCCTCTGAGAAAAAACCCGTTGAGCAGACAAGGTCTAATCTATTTTTAGAGGGGATATTTCCATTTCAGTGTCACAGACGTTGGTATATCACGTGACCGTTATCATTTTGGTTCGGTTTGTTTTCTCGTGCACGGTTCGCGCAATCAACATCCGATTTGTTGTTGTTCATTTGTGAGATTTTTCTTCACAGTTCGTGAAAATTTTCAGTAACAATAAAGTTCAGACAAGTAAGTGTCTCAATACAAAACGTTACAAACCCTTAAAACCAATAATTTTGCTAAGTCTTATGATATCTGGAGAGGACAACCAGGACAGAACAGTTGGAACATGTCCAGGAGAGGTGAAAGGAACGCACCCCAAGTCTGTGAAATTTGTCGTGACGTAGGCATTGTTGTGCTTTGAGCGACATCTACCGGTGACATCAGAATACTAACTTTCAAAGTTATTTCAAGCAATTGGGACATGGGGATTCCCATGGTATTTATCGATATAAAACCTGCTTTTTCACTCCATTTGATAAAAACGTGATCTAAGTGTGTTACAGGTTTGTAGATTAACCAAATTATAATTTATTTTCGCTGGATGGAACTAGGGTGTACGGCTTTAAATCTTGACAATCAACCAAATTATTGCTGTAGGGTTTTCAATTTCTTATGACTTTTATTTTGCCATAGTCTTTAAGTTTTTGTAACTTTTCTTTATATTTTGTTATGTTTTGTAATACTCACTCTCTTACATTGTAACTGGAAAACTGCTGTGGAAAATGATGCACATAGGCTATTTTCCATGGTATATTTTTGCCGTAGCCAATGTTACTTTTTCTCCAAGTTCATACATTTTAAAAGTTTACGATACATGTTTGATTATACATTGTTTGACTGTCTTATAACGTTATCTTTTTAATTTTCAACTGGTGACAAAACCCCATCAAAATTCAGTTGATAATATATGGAAACCATAGAAGCAAAACATTTGCTTTGAAGCCGCAACTGTTTAGATATCAGAGCTTTAAAAAATTGTAAATTCATGCAGTGTAAATCGAGAAATATTAAGTGTGATATTACCATGCTTTTTACTTTTGTTTTCTAGCAATGTGGGTCGATCAGATGTTCAAGAAAGTCGCTTCCTCTGAAGCCATTTTACAAGATTCCAGGCAGACTCTGCTACCGCATTAATTCCCTAGTTCCACAATTTGTTCTTGAAGAAGGGTGTGTATTTAAACATGTTACTGTTTAAACTTTAAAGTGAATTACCCAAGATTTTGAGGTGTACATGTAACATAATTTATAATGGTTAAAAAAAGATGTACTAATGGCTTCAAATGTGTTAATATTACCCATAAAATTAACTTGGGTCAGTGCCATTATTTGTCATTTTTATAATTGCTTAGAATATTTTTATTTACTTGAAATTTTATTTTTATTTGGAATCACTTTTGTAGCATTACAAGCCAGAATTATGATGTCCTGCTCAGTAGTTAAAAAACCTCTCCCAATTATTTGTTGTTTTAGTGCAGTGTTACATAAAGCAGATCTTATTTCCAGTCTGTTCTGTGTTGATAGATTTGACACAAGCCAATGTCGTTTAGATTCAGGTGACAGTTATGTGTTGCATACAAACAGTCCAAATGTGTTACGGCAGTGGTTTAGGTTTTATGCTTGAATTATTTTGACTGGTCAGTGAAAGGTCGTTACAACATGCTATAACATTAGATTTGGCTAAGTTTAATAAAAATGTACATGAAGATCAACAAGTATGAGATAAAATTTATCATTTTCATAGTAGGTTGCAAAGAAGGCATTCTTGGTTGAAAATACAAAAAATTAGCTTTGAATTTTGTATTTTTTAATTTTTTTATATATATATTTGTATTGGTAAAATACTTGATTATTTACTGCAGATCAGTTTTTCATAGGCTTTTTATTCCTGCTTTGTTCTATTTTGGTGTATTATACTTAACCTATACATTTTCTGTTGTCTTTTTGTTTTTCAGACATGTATTTTTGGGCTTTACGAAATCTGGACAGTTTGTTGTGTCTTATTCCCTGCATGTCGATGCAGATGAACACACTGCATATCCTATGTACATCTACAAACTACAGTGGTGGAAATTTGTACCAACAAAGTCACTAGAGTTGGTAAGTTTCACCGGCTGTTAGATGCCAAACACTTGATGCTATAGAGGTAGACCCGATACATGTTACCTTTAGCAGAAAGATATCTCTTATTTGTGCTTACCCACAAACAGGAATCTGAGGAAAAGAAATACCATAGCCTATTATATACGTTTGGTAACCAGAACGACTATTATCAACTTATTTGATGCCTGAGTTTGTCATCTAATTTTTAATGAGTGGCTGTATATTATCAAACATATAAAACCTAACAGTTTAGAAAAAGAGGAGGAAAATACACTGCTGCCACATACATTAAAATTAATTATTATTTGACACCAAAGAATCTTTTTTTTGTGTGTGTACACTTTTTCAATAGGGATAGAATATACCAGTCGTTTCATTTCAACTTATTTTCGTGCTTATACCCCTCAGCTATCTGGGCTGTCTGTCCAGGACAGTGGTTAGTGAGAGAGAAGAGGGTGTAGTTGCCTTACACCTACCCACAGTGGGACTGAGTCGTTAAAACTCGCACTGGGTTGGAGCCGATACCGGGTTGCAAACCCTGTACCTACCAGCCTTATGTCCAATGACATAACCATGACCCCACCAAGTCCGGTATACACTAGTCATGGTGCACTGATTATAATGAAAAATAACTGATAGCTCATGTAGAAATGTTGTTTGTTATTTAGGCAGACACCTAACCATTGTGCTACTTTACTGATTGTTTAGTTTAGTGTTAACATGTTGAAAAATAAAATATAACATCTTTCAGGTATCTGAACTTCGTTTGTTTGGGGAAGAGGACATTGTTCAAGATCTCTTCATTGCCTTTTGTGAGTGGCCAGAAGATGACACAAAGGTTTTGGTATATGGCCATTGGTTAGTACTTTAAAGTTATATGTCATATGTTATTGTTTCATTGCTGAGTGCATATCAGAATAATTTTGTCACATTCTTGGTGTTTCTGCTTTGATGAAAGCATACAAAGCTCTGGGAGGTAAATGATTTGACTTGTGTGTGCTTATGTAACAATAATATTGAAATCAAAACACATTTGAAGCAAAACAAAATTTCTTTCTTCTCACTTTTATAGGGATGTAACTTTTTAGGCTTTTAACTGATTTCAGAATGTTTTTGCATGAAATAATATTCACAAAATAAACCAAATTTGATCTGAATTGTTAAAAAAATTATATGAAGTGATATCACTTCCCTGAATATAATAGCTCTTTAATTATAATGTTGAACTTTTTAATGTAATACTTATGCACTATATCACTACCTGAAAATAGAACAACCAACATTTAAAAATAAAATAAAATTGCACTATTTATGGAATATTTACCGATTGTTAAGTGAGTTGATTTAACGGCTTACATGTTTGTTCCAGTGCACCTAGTCGAGGGGAGGATAGTTGTCACTGTTACTTGTCGGTGATGGCTGTTCCATGCCTTACGGTGTGTAAAGACTGCCAGCTTCTCAGAAAAGGTATTAAATTGCTATATGATTCAAGCAGGTTTTTAGTATTTATTCTCCAACCACTCTTGGGGCAGGATGTAGCCCAGTGGTAAAGTGCTCGCCCGATGCGCGGTAGGTCTGGGATCGATCCCTGTCGGTGTGCCCATTGGGCTATTTCTCATTCCAGCCAGTGAACCACGACTGATATATCAAAGGCTGTGGTGTGTATTACCCTGTCTGTGGGATGGTGCATATAAAAGATCCCTTGCTGCTAATCGAAAAGAGTAGCCCATGAAGTGGCGACAGTGGGTTTCCTCTCTCAATATCTGTGTAGTCCTTAACCATATGTCTGACGCCATATAACCATAAATAAAATATGTTGAGTGCGTCGTTAAAAAATTTCTTTATTTTTTTTTTCAACCACTCTTTGTATTGGCCAGTTATGATCGATTAAAGCAAAGTCATATACATATACTAGCAGATTATGACTTGCGAAGTCGTGTACCTGTGGATGTCTCATAGATACGTTATAAAACTGTTCACTTAAGTTAGGTAATAGAATATTGTATGTGAAATAAATAGAAATAATTATTAATAATATTATTAAATAGTTAGTCTCTATGTACACTTTTGTCATTTGATCAATTCAGAAATGTCTGGAAATGTTTTGCGTGTACAACAGAATTAATCAATATATGTTTTTCAGTACAGAACCTCTCAAAACTGGACACCCATGGGGTCAACTATATATTCTGGTTTTAATGGGTGTCCAGTTTAGAAAGGTTCTGTACTGAAAAACATTGGTTTCAGAGAATTCCTGTTTACAGAGGGTACTGTTTTGGTAAATTTCACTGTATCTACAAATGCAGATGTTTATACATATTCTGAAAGAAGATGTTTTATTGGATTTTTTTTTCAGAAACATCTGGAAATGTAGGCAGATGTCTTCAGCACAGTTTCTGTGTACACACTAAATACGAACTTGCTCCACCGTTTCCTGCCTTTTCACCAAGAGTGCAACTTAAAGTGAATGGAATCGCAATTCTCAACACTGGAGATTCCATCGTAGCTTTGCAGATTGATGCTAAGCAGAAACACAGCTACTTCAATCAAAATGGACAGCCCCATGATCCAGAGCCTGAAGAGGAGGAAGCGTCCTCTGGTTGTCATGACAACATGTTCTACATTGGTGCCGAACTTTTCCTCGTGTCGACCAAGGCGTCCTACTGCAACATAGAGGAGAGCAGTAGTCCTGTGTGCCACGAGAATGGGGATGGAAAAGTGAAGGAATTCCTCGAGAATATGCAAGAAGTTACTGTCGACGATGACGACGACGAAGAAAACGTCTGTTCCCCCGACTTGGACAACTTTGACCTTGAGTGCCAAGAGTGTGATAAAAGTGCCAAAAATTGTGATAATTCTTGTCATTGCCGATCTGGTCCAGCCCGCCGTCCCGCTCTCAAAGTGAAGAACTGTTCCACGGACTCTAACACTAATTCCGACTGTGGGAAGAGCGTCAACAGCTGCAGCAAGCCGTTCATCCACGGTGGCAGCCTGTCCCCGGGCTGCAACAGTGGCCTCGGGAACCAGTATCCGTATTCCTTCTCCAACTTTCCAGACTTGAAGCTGCACAGCCCGGACATGTCTGGCTGCACCAGTGCCAATCAGCCTTCCGATTTCACAAACGATGACTTTGTTACTAACTGCTCCTCGAGCAGACTGTCTTCCCAGCGGTCGTTTTTCTCTCCAAGCAACAGCTATGCAAGCAGTACCGGGTCCAAGAGCTCAGAGAGTGTTATGGTGCACACAAACCATTCACGGACAGTTACATTTTCCCTCCGCAGGTACAGCTATTCCACTGAGGATATGCTGGAACCTCCTATTGTTGTTGAAGGTAAGTACATATTTTTTTTTATGGGAGGGCTGAAGCATTTGTCTGAGGTGTGATGTTTCGTGGGATTGACATCCTCTGTTGACATACATCACATAGGTTTCTCTCCTCCACCCTATCTGGTGTCCAATGATCCCATACATCAGATTTTCAACAGAGGCCATGGCAGCAGGTTTTTCCTCTAACTCTTTAGAGCAGAGATGAAAGTTTTCCAGATTTATCAAGAATTCTGCATTTTTAATCATCTCTACTGTTTCCAGGATTTTCACTGTTTGGTAAAAAAAAATTCCATATTCTACTTCCAAAATTTATGATACGGTTTTGACTGATGCTTTGCTGACCATTGTACAAGCCTAACCCTCTTGGGCACATCTAAGTACCCGACAACCAATGTTAAAATTTCAGATTGTTTTTGGTAACCCTCTTTCATGTCTGCTAAAACAATCATTTCTTTGCCTCGCTTTTCTGTAATAGACTTAAATATTTTGTTAAACAGTATGAATTTTACTTGTGGTTTTAATTTGTCATTTGTGCAACCCTCCTTCATGTAATATAATTTTTAGTTTCTTTTCACTACATATTTGGAATTAAGTGAATAAACTAATTTTTCGTTTGCAGATGATTATGACTTGGCATATCGCAGTGTTTTGCCAGTCGAAGTTTTGTGGTCCAATCAGCCTTTGTCCATTGTCCTGTCTGAATGCAATAGCAGCAGTCCAACTGTGAGTATACCATTATTAAAAGCACTTGCGGTGACAGACTGAGTTTGGTGCATTCATTTTTCCATTTCTTTCAGATATTGGGGTGGATTGTAACCATGTGTTAGAGTATGCATGATGTATGACGTGTTGTAGGATTGATCAACATGACTCATATCTTTAATGCTGTCACATGCATGCAGTTTGTATTGATCAACGTTTCTCAAATCTTTAATACCGTCACACGCATGAAGTTTGTTTGGTATTGCCCAATCTCTGCAATAAAAAAAAATGTCCATGGCAAAAAAACATGCTGTTGGAAAACAAATTAAAATAGTCCAAAGCAAAAATGTGCCCTGGACAATTAAAAAAGCCATTGCAATCTATACAGCATTGCCGATTGCCGTAGGCAACTGCAAGGGTAGCAAGGGTAGTTGTCATGACATTAAAGTCTTAAGATGTTAGTAAATACTTTTTATTGCTAGGATTTTGTCTTTCCAACTAATTTTATGGAAGAACTTGTTGCTTGACTATAAATATATCATATTTCTGTGCACAGGCAACAGTTTTACAAATGACCTTTGACATCGAACACTATATGGTTGAAGTAATCCACCAGGAAGCTGAGTGGGGACAACGCTACGTGGCCTTTTGTAACTATGATCTCCAGATACTGGATGTAAGTGTTATTTCACTATTAGCTTCTGTAACTATGACCTCCAGATGTTGTATCTAAATCTGTTATTTCACTATCAGCTTCTGTAACTATGATCTCCAGATGTTGTATCTAAGTATGTTATTTCACCATCAGCTTCTGTAACTATGATCTCCAGATGTTGCATGTAAGTCTGTTATTTCACCATCAGCTTCTGTAACTATGATCTCCAGATGTTGTATCTAAGTATGTTATTTCACCATCAGCTTCTGTAACTATGATCTCCAGATGTTGCATGTAAGTCTGTTATTTCACCATCAGCTTCTGTAACTATGATCTCCAGATGTTGCATGTAAGTTTGTTATTTCACCATCAGCTTCTGTAACTATGATCTCCAGATGTTGCATGTAAGTCTGTTATTTCACTATCACCTTCTGTAACTATGATCTCCAGATGTTGGATGTAAGTCTGTTATTTCACTATCAGCTTCTGTAACTATGATCTCCAGATGTTGTATCTAAGTCTGTTGTTTCACTATTAACATCTGTGACTATGGTCTACAGATGTTGGATGTAAGTCTGTTATTTCACTATTAGCTTCTGTCACTATGATTGTCAGATACTGTCTCTAAGTCTGTTAATTGACTATCAGCTTCTGTAACTATGATCTCCAGATGTTGTATCTAAGTCTGTTATTTCACTATTAACATCTGTGACTATGGTCTCCAGATGTTGGATGTAAGTCTGTTATTTCACTATTAGCTTCTGTCACTATGATTGTCAGATACTGTCTCTAAGTCTGTTATTTGACTATCAGCTTCTGTAACTATGATCTCCAGATGTTGTATCTAAGTCTGTTATTTCACTATTAACATCTGTGACTATGGTCTCCAGATGTTGGATGTAAGTCTGTTATTTCACTATTAGCTTCTGTCACTATGATCATCAGATACTGTCTCTAAGTCTGTTATTTGACTATCAGCTTCTGTAACTATGATCTCCAGATGTTGTATCTAAGTCTGTTATTTCACTATTAACATCTGTGACTATGGTCTCCAGATGTTGGATGTAAGTTTGTTATTTCACTATTAGCTTCTGTCACTATGATCGTCAGATACTGTCTCTAAGTCTGTTATTTCACTATTAGCTTCTGTCACTATGATCGTCAGATACTGTCTCTAAGTCTGTTATTTGACTATCAGCTTCTGTAACTATGATCTCCAGATGTTGTATCTAAGTCTGTTATTTCACTATTAACATCTGTGACTATGGTCTCCAGATGTTGGATGTAAGTTTGTTATTTCACTGTTAGCTCCTATGTAAGAATTGTTTGTCCTTTTTTGTGAATTTATCGATGTCTAACAGTCACAAATTATGTAAAATCGGGTAGCATAGCAAAGTGATTTTATACTAAATTTGTGACTGTTATACATCGATAAATTCACAATAAAATGACAAACAATTTATAATTACAAATAACACAACCTATTTAGTTAAAACTGTGTAGTACACATAATTCATAAATTAGTTTTTAACATTCTTCCCATGGTCAGTTTTATGTAATGATGTCATTTTCCAAGGTTTTCAGTTTAAAATCCTTCACTAAGCTATGTAATTTCATGCAGTTTGTTACAGTTGTAAATCGATAAATTTTATATTAAACAGTTTTTATATTATTACAAACACAGTAGTGTGTGCAGGGAAAAGGGTTTCGGCAGTAGAACCCCCACTTTGATCAAGCAAATGTTCTCTTTTTTAATGCTTTTGGGGGGAAAGCATGTCTTAACCCCTCATAAATTTCGCTAGCCACAGTTTATCCCCACCCTCTTCTAAAATGTAAGCACAAGCATATTTAGTTAAAATACACATAAATGAGTTTCTATCGTCCTTTTTATGACCTGTTTTATGTAATGACATCCCACTTGGCATACAATCGTCATTTTCTGAGGTTTATCTGAGGATAACATTCAGTTTTTCTTCATCGTTGTCCAATCATAATTGAGAAAATCGTATAAACGGAGAAATTTTGTAATTGTAACTATATGATCTCCAGATACAGGACCTAAGTCTGTTATTTCATTATTGTCTTCTTTAACTGTGGTCCCTAGATAGACATGTATTCTGTGATATATTATTCATTTAAGTCAAGTTTTTCATGGCTACATTGTAATACAATGTGGCACAAGTTCACTCCAGACCACACCAAGAATCTTTACGGGAACATCTAGGACATATCAGCTGTAGTTCACTTATTAAGCCAAACATTCAGAAAATATGCAGAAGAGAAGTAGGTCACACAAATTGAGGTTATATAATACTGAGCATAAAATTGTTGACAGGTGTGTCCAGAAAGTGCTAAGGTGTATGGAACAGTTCATGCCCTGATCCAAGCAAGAGAGAAAAGTCTAAAGCAAAGGCAAGAATATTCTATTGTGACATATCCTTACATACATGCACACAGACATTTAAGCACACCTTCTTGAGAATTCAGTTGCACACACATATATTTTGTTTAGATCTGCAATTGGATATGGATTTTTTTGTAGTTGGTAGACCAATTATTGTGATTTAAGTTACAATTTTAAATAATTTAACAAATTTTAATTTTGTTTTTTTAATAATGTTATACACTGTTTACACTGTTACAACATTACCAGTAGATATGAATAATTAAAGAAAAGCCAGCATACAGAGATAATATAGTTTATTTATTTATTTTTATTTATTTTTACAGCAAAGGTGTTGTGAAGTCATATCAAACGAACTTTACATTTGAGTGGGATTTACGTGCAGGTGAATAAACTGAAACTTATTTTATTAAAAATTTCATTGCAGCTCATCAACACTGAAATATATTTGTTATAAAATTTGTGTTGGAAACAGAACTTTGATAATCTAATGGTAATTTTAAAAAGTTACATTTTTGTTTTTTAAATTTATTTTTGTGCTTTTAACCACATAAGGTGCAAGTGCACATACTTCAGCATTCTGGGCTATGGTTAATGGTTAGTTGTTAGTGAGAGAAAAGTTGGTGTTATGGCCTTTTACCTTCGCATTGAGCCATTAAAACTCACTCTTGAATATCGTTCCAGCCAGTGCACCAAAACTGGTATATCAAAGGCCGTGGCATGTACTATCCTGTCTGTGGGATGGTGCATATAAAAGATCCCTTGCTGCTAATTGAAAAGAATAGCAGGTTTCCTCTCTCAATGTGTGTGGTCCTTAACCATATGTCCGATGCCATATAACATTAAATAAAATATGTTGAGTGTGTCGTTAAATAAAACATTTCCTTCCTTCCTTCTTCACAAGGAATGTTTTGCACTCAGGTTCAGTCATCTACCATTCACACATGCTAAATATTGAGTAATATTATTTCCTTCCTTCCATCACATTGGAATACCAACTCTGTTCTTATAAATCCACCATCACATTGGAATACCAACTCGGTTCTTACCAATCTAGAGACCACTAAACTAATATTTCATTCAGTTCTTCTCTGCTCATGGGGCAGGATCTAGCTCAGTTGGTAGAACGGTCACCTGAGATTCTTGGGTCATATGTTTGAACCTCGATGAACCTATTACATTTTCCAGGGCACAACCAGTACCTCATTACTGATGTATCAAAGGCCATGGTATGTACCATATCTCTGCACAATGCAGTCAAATGGGTATTTGGTCAAACTGGTTGATTTCATGAATCTCTATCTAGTGCCACATCGAGATCCTTTACTACACTATACATCCTTCCTGCACTGCTCAAAGAGGACTGCCACTCCCAGACTAGATCCCTTGTTGCTAATGGAAAAATACAGTAGATTCTTTCTGGAGACTATGTGTCAGAATTACCATATGTTTGACATCCAATAGCTGATGATTTATTAATCAATGGGTACCAGTGGTGTTATTAAGCATCTTTGTACATGTTTGTCAGTAACCACATGTGCTTTTTATGACTTATGAAGATTCAAATAAAACACAAATAATTAAAAATAATTGCAGAATAAAACAAATACTCATTCAGACATTAATTTTATTTATTTATTTTCACACAAAAAAAGTTTTTTGTTTGTATTCTATTTAAATATTGTTGATGTTTTAGGAAGTTATTCCACACTGCATATTGATGAGTTGGTAGAAGTTAATGAACAGATACTCAGAGGGTAAGTGCTTCATGAAGTTTGTTTTAGCCAGTTTGTGTTCGAGCTTTGTTCTAATCGATGGTACGTGTGTGCGTTATGCTTTGGTATGCTGATATACCACAGAGGTTTCGAGCATGTCCGCCCCAGGGTTCGGTCTCTGGGAAGCCAGGGGCCCAATCCGGGGCAGATAATCCATGGTATTGGTTCTTTTTGCACAATCCTTGCTTAATTAACGATTTTTGTCAATTTATCTGTAAAAGGATTGTAGACAGATGGAAGGAAATATGTTTTACAATACTACATAAGTAGATGCTAATCTACGGTTCTGCCATAATGCTCCTATTTGACAACAGATTATTAATATTTACAACATGTAATAAACAACATCGTTGATGGATTCATTTGAATACTACCACAACATTGCATGAAATCCTTGTTCACTGATTTTAATTAATGTGTTTCAGTTAATGATATTGCTAACTTAAAAAAGGGTATCTTAAGTTACTTTGGTTTTCAAAATGTTTTATCTCTCCTGGGATTAATATTTTTAAACTGAATATTTGTTTTATTATATTAGAAAGAATCATATTATTTAAAAAAAAAAAAAAAATCATCTTTTGAAATTGAATGTTTGTCTAAATTCTGTTTATTTTTACTCCAAATTTTGTTTTCTTCCTTTTCTTCACAGGCGTGATTGGAAACCAGGTAGTAAGGAATGCAATCAATTGAGGAGAAAAATGGTTTGGCCTCAGTCTTTCTTCCGCAGTGTGCATGTCTTGTCCAACGAAGCTGTTTTTAAAGGTACACTGATATACATTCAATTTGAAATAATTAAATTTCTGTTACATTCATTGCAACGTAACGTCATCCGATTGGTCCAGACGTAGTAACGGGAGTTTGTTAATTTTTCGATGAACGTAAAAATTACATCGTCAGGGAACGTCATATGTGATGACGTCATTTTATATGGGCAAGTTGTCTTAATGATCGTTATTGTTTATGGATAAAAAATAATTCAAAATAAAGTATGACCTTTTAGTGTTATTATTAGCATGTATCATTCAAATTTAATTATAAGTATTGTCTGTTATTTCTTTTACATTCATCGGGGTATGAACAAAAAAAATCATCCGCAAACTTATGTGAGAACGGCTTTGCCGATTCACACAGTTTGCGGATGATTTTTTTTGTTCATACCCCGATGAACGTAAAAGAAACAACAGACAATCCTTAAATGACCTGAATAATTGAATTATCCACATTACCGGTTGTAAAGGCGAACTACAAAAAATCAGTGGGAGTGAATTATTCGTCCGGTGTTCAGTTTAAAGAGGTAAACTTTAGTATTAATAGATACGTAAATCACGGAATCATAGGAAACGTCCAGTTATGAGAGAATTCTGGTCTTGAGGGGTGTCACTTTATATGAAAAGGATTACTTTGGATTTCAGTCACTGTTACAGTATTGCGGTATGTCAAAAGCTAATATTCATTCATTCATTCATTCATTCACTTATTCACTCCACACTCCACTCCACACTGTTTTGTTTTCTTTTTGCAGGCAGATCCTTATCTATGTTAATTGCTCCAAACCACTACACGGCCATTCTGCTGTGAGGAGGCTGCGAACCAAAGAGACACTTTCTACTTATGTACCTCAGGCCAATTGCATTTTCTGTGTTTTATGCCTTTTTGTTGATCATTTGTAGCATTACTTTGCACATCATGGGGAACAGAGTTTAGATCATCTCGGCTGTGTTTTACGAATCCATCTTAGCGCTAAGATCACCTCGAGTTAATACTTATGCAATTACGGTGATCTTAGCGCTAAGATTGCTTTCGTAAAACAGTGCCCGGTTCTGTTGTTTTAATTGCAGTAAAATTGCATTTGTTCATTATTTTAGTTTTTGTTAATGTTTCTTGATTACTGTTTACAAACATTTGACGATATAAGAGAATAAAATTCTTCTTTGAAAATGGTACCTTTTTGACCCCCAGGCCCTTCAACAGTTGAATACACAATTAATTAGTAATTTTGTCTACATCGTCTGATCCATAATGGAAGCACCAATGAATGCATATTAATATATGCATTCTTGTAGAAATACTCTTGAAAGAAATAAAAATATTTTAAAAACACACTTCATATAATTTTCCTGTCCTTCAGTTAGCCTTGTTATGCCAGGGTCTTATTTTTGATTTTATGTCAACCAGGGCCCCGTTCCACAAAGCAATATTGGCCCTAAGATCATCGTAACTGCACAGCTAACATATGCACTTACGGTGATCTTAGCGCTAAGATTGCTTTGTGGAATGGGGGCCCTGAACAGCACAATTTCCAGCCTTCTGCTACACGTGTGACCGACAGACCTGAATTATGCTGAATAATGCCCATTGTAGTGCATTCTGGTCTTAATTCCTAGGTACCATTTTCAAAGAAGGTCATGTTATGGATCTCGAAATTCATGTTTTGAAGAATGTATGTTCTTACTGTATCTTTTTAATGGAAAATAGTTACCTTGTTGCCTATAAATTTGTATCACTCCATCTGACTTCAAATCAAAATAGTAAAGCTCAAGGCACTTTCCTGGCCCTTGTGTTGGGAAGAAATTGTTTTTGAACCTATTACTCATCAGACACCAGGCATCGAAATAAATCAAGAGTGGTTACCAGGATCTTATGACATATTGAGAACAGTACTTTGCTCGACAAAAACTTGTTCAATTTAAATTTTAATCAATTTAAATTTTAATCAATTTTGTGTCATTCAGATATAAGATACACATGCTTGTATTAGTTCAATGATACAGTGCTTCTAGATTATGGTAGCCCCACTCCCATGGCTAGTGATATTCAATGTTGGACTAGTAAGTAACTACTATTGCCATGCCCAATGGCTAGTGAAAAAAATTGGTCAAATGTTGCAGTTTAGTCTGTTTTGTAAATATGAATATCCTGCATCCTCTCAATGTTAGTGTTTTTAAGCTCTATCTCCCTATTTAGGTGACATATCCGATTATTATTATTGTTTAGTAAAATTGTATTAACTTAAAGTAAAGTTGGGCTCGTGAATTTGTAATCACTGATCCCATGGCTAGTGGATTTTATAAAAATTTATTTATGAATATCCTTTTATGACTGAATTTGATAACGAAAATATTTTGTTTCTTAATATTTGGATATATTAACAAATGAGAATCTTTCTAGTAAATTTATCTATGATTTTTTAATGGATTGCTGTAGCTGAGACGTGAATTACCAGATATCAGATGATTAATACAAAATATTGCTGGGATCATTTTTGGGTTTTATTAAATTTTATTATTGGTTTAAAATTGCTGTCGGTAAGCTCAAAATGCCATAGCTGAACATTTTGCCCCTGCCAAACACCTTCCAAATTGCCTTAGGTAACAAATGCTTCTCAAGTTTAAGCCCTGGGTTACTACATTAAAAAAGTATGCAACAATGTAACTGAACCAAGGGTGATCATTACGCATTTATTTTTACATGCTTTAAAATGTTGAAAACATGACTAAGGGATAAACACCTTTCAAGGTATATTAAATTTTACACATTTTCTGATGTCTTTAGTCTATTGTTTACTTTTTATGTTTCAGTATTCATGATTTTTTTTTTCAGCTAGAAATTATTTTTTCCTATGTTACTCCATGCCATTAAATTTAGAGAAAATTTACATTTTAATTTGTGTTTAGTCCAAGAATGTCTCACTGAATTATCACAATAAAGACCTATTTTGTGAGATGAAGAAATTGCACATACAATTTTTTCAAACTTTGCAGTTTAAATCACCAGATCCATTTTTCAGTGATAAAAACTAGCTCACTTGAGACAGTTCATTGGTGTGATCCTCTGATTATTTTGAGAAGTGCAATTATTTTTCACTCTACTGGACTTTTCAAAACCGAATGTCTCAAGTAACTAAATGCAGAGTGGTGTTTGAAACCTACTGGAACAAGGAAAAGTGGACCACATATCTATATTTGATTGTGTCTTTCATTGAAAATGATGATTTCAACCTCTGGCTTTGTACTTAATATAAAATTTGGTTTGAACTAGAGCTAAAACATAAATTGTTAAGTCTTACACTTTATACCTTACATATTCATGCATTTTGTGTTTAGACTGTTTAAGTTTGGGATTGATGTCTAGTCTCTTGAACAATCATTTGTATTTGATATGACATGTACTTCTATGATTGTCTCGCTTTGACCAAGTCAGAAGGCGAAATATAGGTATTACTGTTCCAATAGTGATGGTGTCAACATTGTGTTTAGCATGAACGTTATGTTTTCATGCTCAGGTCCATTTCTCACAAACTAGAAGTCGTAGATCAATGAAATTTGAGTTTTAGCTGCATCTATAAATGTTCATCCCCAATGCATGTTTAAATTTGTTTTATTAATTTCAAAAAAAATAAAATTAATGTCTTTATATTGAATGTTGCATCACATATTATGTCTTTATTCACTGAAACAGTTTGTGGTGGGTAAGACATTTAATTCTTGTTTCTTTTATGAGTCTTTCACCTCTTTTAAAAAATATTTCTAGACATATCATAATACATTTCCATTTGATCATCTACTGTCAGAAAGTTTATTTCTATTTTTTTTGTTAAGTAGTTGAGATAAAGAGTAGGGAAACCTGAATTTTTGTTTCAAAAGACACAAGTGACTTGATTTTTGTTCTTGCTTACCCAACAATATTTATGACTTTAAAATTCAGAAATTTAAATACTGTAAACTAGATTAACATTGTGACATGATTGTTTTTTCACGAATACACACCATATCGTATGTTTGCGATCTGTAACTCTTGTGAACAACTACAGTGTATATCAGCAGTGATGTATTTAAGCTTAGCAGAAATATTTTACGCACACATTTTTGTCATTGGTTTACAGTGGTCAATCATCTTTATCTCAACCTGTTATCTGCTTGCCCAGGATATCTTAAGGTTGAGAAATTGTCCCATGGCACAATTTCCACCAACTAAATTTTTATGTCCGTCTTGACCCACTGCTATTTTGAGCAAGTTGGTTCTCTCCCTTGAACATTGTCATACTCAGCATGTTTATAAATGTGTCACATGTTTTGCACTGATTAGCTAAAATGCACTATGTCTTACCAGTAACCTGTCCTTTACCTAGGGATAATGTATCACTACTGAAAATAAGGTCATATCTACCTGGTAGGCAAGACATTAAATTATGCAGTACTTAGTTGTTCTTCACATAGGTGAAAGGTCTGCACATTCCTTTACCATGAGGTAACTGCATCATCAGCGTTTTCTTCTTCTTGTACAGATCATATAGTTAGACGTTATCCCAAGTTCATAGCAAATATAATTTATTTTTTGGCCAAGTCATGTTTTTGGCTTGCATGCAACGCATTATGTGAGCGTATAAAATGACAATTTTGATCCGGTCATCTGATCTTGCCATTATTTGGTTAAAGTTAGGTTAAAGTTCATATAGGACCACATTTCCATTTCTGCCCAGACCCATGTGTTTACAGACATCATTGTAGTATATTATGGGATACATTTGCAGGATTTTATTTAGTTTAATCATAATTAAGCTGGATTAATGTTTAGTTAAAGTGTAGTTGAAGTTCCTCTGATTGCCTTTATCTCTTGAATTGTTCAGTGGATGACTTTTATAGTTGACATCATTGTTCTCCAAGTGATAGTCTTTCAATTGCATACCCATAGTTCCATGAATTTGACCTCAGGGAGAGGTCAAGGTCCTGTAGACTGGGATTTTTCTTGTATGGCTTTCATATTTGGTAATGATGTTCACTAAGTCGTGGTGAACACCTTCAGGCCAATAAATGTGACCACATAATACTAAAAAGGTTAGAATGCAATACCAGATTTGGTATTCTTTTGATACTTGTAAAGTGATGACCAGTTTCCAAATAGTTGTGTGTTTCTTTTTGTTCTGTGTTTATTTGTATTTTGTATATTTATTGTATGTTCTCTTTATGCACTCATTACTAAATAATTAAATTATCTTCAAACTGTCATCCATTCATTTTACATTGTTTAGGACAATTCTGATTTCAAACTGATTAGTGGATGATGTTTTCTGTGGTTTTTGTTACCATATTGTTTGAGTATTAATACTTTTATTTGTATGCCTGCCTTTGAATAGCAGGGTTTTTTTCTTCACAATTCCTAAATTTTAAAGAAACTAGTGTATTTTGATCTTGAGAGTATACTGAAATAGAAATGTAATGCATAGGCAATGATGTTGCTTGGTTATATATTTGAGATAAATCAAACAAAGTTTTGTAATAGTATACATCTAATAATTTGGTCCTTTTTTACAATCTGTTGCATGCTGGTATGTCATTAAACCATCATTAAAGTACTGTGTGTACAAAATCTTCCTTTAAAGTCCCTATGTTTGGTTAATCTACAAACGTGTAACACATTTGGATAAAGATACAATAGAGTGAAACAAGTATTTCATGTTGAAATACCCTTAAAAATAGACCACAGAGCTTGTTTCCATAACTGTTACTTCTCAGAGGTACATGTGGTTTTATAAATGGTATTTATTTCATGGTATTACACACACCAGTATGCCCAGAAGTACTTTAGATGAACGGAAATGGATAATCTAAACAATACAATCTAAGTAATGTCTGATTTCATTTACCAAAAACAGCTCCAATAGTGAAAAATATGGCATATTGGTGAATACACTTTAAAACATTAGTGCCAGTTGGAACTTTTGTTTTCATCTTGTCATTTTACACTGAATGTTTCATCCATATATGTACTCTGTTTACTGTTAAGAAAAAAAAAAAAACCGTTTGGCAGTGGGGAGGGGTAATAGAAAGTTTGGTTCTCACTGGAATTGTGAAGTATGAATATATAAAACTATACTAGTTTATTCCTTCTGGTCATTCTCTTATTCAGAAACTGCAAAAAAAAAAAAAATTGGCATCATAGTTCTATGAATACATTAATAATATTTCATTAAATGGCATTTTGTTTTTCATCTGTCACCGGATACAAATATTTTTTCATTTGTTACAATGTTAAAAATTGGAAGCAAGGTCACTTAAAGTCTTGGAGAAATGTACATCATTTACCCTTTTTAATACCACAGTTTTCTGTTTACTGTTCATATTGTCTTTAGTATTAAATTTGTTTATTTCACAATGAGCACCTAAAGCATTTTCTTGTTTTATATGGAATTTGCGTACTAAACACAGATACCAAATAAAAAATATATATCTATGCTTCAGCCTCTGATTTTACCATATGACCATCACATTTTAGACTTAAACACCATTCTACTGAATGCCATTGTTAGTTTTCAAATCATTCTTATTGTTGTGTGGATTGATGATGAGAAAAATAATGACTATTTTTTAAATGACTTTTTGTGTGAAAGTGATTGCAAAAGACCTGGAATTCAGTCTAGGTTTGTGTTGAATTACAGTTATTTGTTACAATAAAACAATCTTGATCGATCTAGTTTTTCGTTTCTTTTTAGCTTTTCTATAATGTTCCTTGGCTTTTCTGACACTGAGTTGTCCGGTGTCAGAGTTTAACTGAAAGTTTTGAAGTTTTATCTGCTAAAGGTTTTATTTAATAGTTCTGAATCTTTATTATTTTAAAAAATACACAAGGTTACTACTTTAACAGGGACGTATAGCGGGAAAGAAATGAAATATTGCCAGTATATTGGGTTTCATTGGTTTCCGTACTTAAACCATAAGTACAAATTTGAAGTGTCAAGTGTCCGGAAGTGACATGATTAAATCTCGCAGACCTTAACACTTGAAAGACAGTTACTGGCCCATTACAGATCTGTAAATGGGTTACCACTGAAGACGAGGGGATACAGTGGTGCAACTTCTGATGTTGGATCACCATGCACGTCAATACACCAATTTTTATTCTATTGGTGCTATTCCAGCACAGCGCTTCACAGCATATCCGTGAGTATATTTCTTTGTGGTAAACATTACGAGAAACTATAGGTTTGATTACAATACCTAATACGTCTGGGTAAACCTTGGATTCCATACAATTTGTAACGCGTAGACCAACATAGAACGACGAAGCCCCGAGAAGTGTTAGGTTATTTTGTTTTATGATAACTCATTTGCAGACGTTGTGCGTTGGACATACGTCCCCGATCCAACGAATAGCGTCTGCGATTGTGTCCCCACCCCCCAAATCTTTAGTCTCGGTCGGTCGCAGACGCGTTACAGATTATATGAAAACCAGACGACGAATATTTCAATAATGTACTATAATGGTTTTAATGACTGCATTAATTAATGAATTGATTGTTTAACAGCACCCCAACACACACAAAAAGGTCGGCTATTGGGCGTCGAACAATAGTAAATATATAAATTAATTGATAATCAACATCAATATACATATTATAAAATTAAGTTAAAAACACCATATAAAGAGCAGAAATGTACGTATCACTGGTAAGTGAATTAAAATTTCGAGTGAAAATCAACATCTCGTAAAAACTTCAAGATAAGTTCAGGGTGGAATCGAAACGATTCTATCACATTTCGTCCATCGACTATATATTTTCTCGAAGAACGAAAATTATTACACTTCACCAAAATGTTGTGAACCGACAGTGGTGGAGGATCCTTCTTTGGAATAAAGGAATGTGTCATGTATGTATGGCTGATGCGACACAATACAACATCATTCTTCCTGCACGACCTATAGGACTGTCACTCTCTCAGGGCTGGTTTAACAAAACGAAGCTTGTTCGCAACCGCACCGTTCCAATTAATGTTTTAAGTAAAGTTTATATGTGATATCTAGGCTTAGGTGTTGATTTATAATATTAAAATTAACAGTGTATTTGTTTATTCAATATGCAATTTTATCCTTAACTATAATGAATTAAGCAATTTATAATTTCAAGCAAGCAAAAGCTGTGATCTTTTTACGTAATTTAGTGTGTACGTGATAACGGATGAATATTATTAAATTGGAAAAGAAGTCTGAAGCAAACTTCTGAGCATTTTCCATTTTAACTTATTTTCGTGCTTATATCCAATTAATGTTAAGCACGCTGTCCTGGGCACACACCTCAGCTAGTTAGTTGATAATTGGTTAGTGGTTAGTGAAAGAGAAGAGGGTGTAGTGGCCTTACACCTACCCATTGAACCCTTAAGAACCGGCTCTAGGTTGGAGCCGGTACCGGGCTGCGAACCCTGTATCTACCAACCTTTAGTCCGATGGCTTAACCACGACGCCACTGAGCAAGGTTATACGACTACGTAATGATATTCTAGATGTTTCTTCAAATATTGCTGACTACTGAAATGTCTGCATAACCAGACCAGGGAGGAGGAAACAGCTACTTGTTTTATTCATAGACTACGACATTTGGATTGTGGTTTTCCTGTTAACTGACTCTTAACACAAGGAAGTTTCTTTTCTTACTGTACGATTTGTATATTCATGAATTACAAGAAGTAGTCTAAGTTTTCATTGATATTAAATATATTCCATCAAACAGCCAGTTAATTAAATTAATGTTTAAACTGGAATTATAACCAAAGTTAAAGTTTATTTTGTTTAACGACACCCCTTTCCCACAGATAGGTCAGCACATGCCACGAACTTTGATATATACCAGTCATGGAACACTGGTTGGGACGGGGAAAAATTCCGAGAAAACTATGTACATGTACAATGCTGGGATTAAAACATCAATGTTAATTAGTTGAAATAAGATGCCCAAGAATATAATCATAATTGAAAGAGAAACACACATACTGTGTACACACACACACACACACACACACACACACACACACACACACACAGAGAGAGAGAGAGAGAGAGAGAGAGAGAGAGAGAGAGAGAGAGAGGGGGAGAGGAGGGGGGGGGATAACACAACGCTTTTAGTTAGCCCATATTTCAGACTTTGAAAAGAAAATGCTAAATAACATCAAGTCAGTGCACTACGACTGGTATATCAAAAGACGTGGTATGTGTATCCTGTCTGTGAGATGGTACCCTTGCTACTAATGAAAGAATATAGCGGCTTTTCTCTTTAAGACTATATGCCGATTTACCAAATGTTTGACATCTAATAGACGGTGATTAATAAATCAATGTGCTCTAGTGGTGTCGTTAAACAAAACATAAAAAACACCTAAATAACATCGTAAATAACCTATTATAGGTTTTAACAATACCGTAGCACATTTTAAATAAATGCGCTCTACAACCCGCTATTCGTCTGATACTGCTATATTTAAGAAATGACACAAGGTTTAGCTAAAGCCCAAAACACACAGAAGCTGAGTTTTGGTCTGGTACAGTTGAAAATGAAATTTACTGAATCGAATGTAATAAAACACAACGCGTCTGTGCTGGTGCAAAATACAGATCTGGCAACAGACGACTTAGAACATCCGCTGCTCAAGCACGTTTTCCTTTATCTTAATATATTTTCTAGGGAGTGTGACTCGACCCCCCTATAAACTTCGGTTGCTACAGTCTAGACCCCCCCCCCCCCCCCCCCCCGCTAAAATGCCTGTCACACTACGAGACTAGCAACTGCATAGTGTTCAAGCTTTACCTTTTTTAACAGTTGGAAAGGTATATATTAATCATAATTATTGTTAATGTTTATAAAAGAAAATTTATTTAAAGGTATGAAAGAAAGAAGGAAATGTTTTATTTAACGACGCACTTAACACATTTTATTTACGGTTATATGGCGTCAGATATATGGTTAAGGACCACACAGATTTTGAGAGGAAACCCGCTGTCACCACTACATGGGCTACTCTTCCGATTAGCAGCAAGGGATCTTTTATTTGCGCTTCCCACAGGCAGGATAGCACAAACCATGGCCTTTGTTGAACCAGTTATGGATCACTGGTCGGTGCAAGTGGTTTACACCTACCCATTGAGCCTTGCAGAGCACTCACTCAGGTTTTGGAGTCAGTATCTGGATTAAAAATCCCTTGCTTCGACTGGGATCCGAACCCAGTACCTACCAGCCTGTAGACCGATGGCCTGCCACGACGCCACCGAGGCCGGTTTAAAGGTATGAAAGAAAGAAAGAAGTGTTTTATTTAACGACGCACTCAACACATTTTATTTACGGTTATATGGCGTCAGACATATGGTTAAGGACCACACATATTTCTTTTTAGAGGAAACCCGCTGTCGCCACATAGGCTACTCTTTTACGACAGGCAGCAAGGGATCTTTTATTTGCGCTTCCCACAGGCAGGATAGCACAAACCATGGCCTTTGTTAAACCAGTTATGGATCACTGGTCGGTGCAAGTGGTTTACACCTACCCATTGAGCCTTGCAGAGCACTCACTCAGGTTTTGGAGTCAGTATCTGGATTAAAAATCCCATGCTTCGACTGGGATCCGAACCCAGTACCTACCAGCCTGTAGACCGATGGCCTGCCACGACGCCACCGAGGCCGGTTTAAAGGTATGAATGCAGTTAATAGATTATGATAGCCTAAACAGCCAGACGTCAAAATACTTTGCCACACATGCCAGTACCTGCTTTTTTTTTGTTTTAATATTTTTAAAATAGGGACATACTGTGTTTTGTGTGTGTGCGTGCGTATGCGTGCGTGCGTGTGCGTGCATTTATGAAAACTATCGACATGCGCATTCGGCTAGGAATCATTTCATGTTGGTTCATAACGAAACTTGTAACTTTGTTCCTTTTAAACTGCTGTTTTTAAATCATTAAGTTTAAGGTCATGCCACAACGCCGATACCTAATTGTTTTAACCATATTTATAGAAAAAATATAAATATTTTTATCCCTAAATTCATTTTTTAAAGTATAAATGGCATGTATATCTAATATCACTACATACATGTATTAGAAACTAATATTATATAACAATGACAAGCAATATATATCCAATATTCACGTGAACTTTGTATGCAGTTGGGTATAAAGGTATGTATTTAGATATACATTAACAGGCCTGTAGGAACCGTGGGAGGGGCACTCGACGAGGAAAATGTACGATTTTTGTGTACTTTTCTTTTTTTAATAAATAAATAAATAAATATGGCTTGTTCCCCAACTCCAGATGTCGTTCTTACGGGCATGTGTAATATCTAAGTAATGCAATCGTCTGATTACATTTATAATACTAACTAAACTGTTTTTAAAATGGGCCAATTTGACAGTGGCTCTTGGACTGAAAAAAAATCCCAACAAACTATCAATACTTGACAATAGCATGAGAATATAAAACATACGACAGAAGCCATACAACGTTAGAAAGTCTATTTTATCCTTTTTATAATCGACATTTGTGATGAAATATCTTCCTGGTAAAAGGATATATGTAGAGAATACTACACAACTGGCCATCAGATACCATTTATCCAACAACCACTTGTTACAAAACGTTGTTTTTTTCACTAACATTGTGTTTGAATGTGACCTAAATGGTAAATAAGATCTGAATGAAAACGAAGTATGGAAAATTGCAGGAAAAAAGCAACCAAAAGCCGATGGTCTATACTAAATGCTATTAAACATATACCAAAGACTGCTGCTTTAAATCGTGCTTATAATACATTTTCAGCTACGTCGGATTTGAGTTTGAACGCACGTGCATTGTCCTCGGACGAAGCTCTTGTTACGTGGAGTTTCATTGGTGATGTCGACGTCAGTAGTTTGCGGCTGTTCATCGCAAATTCCCCGGTGGTCAAGTGGCACGCGTTCCAGCCTGGCAGACGACACACAGAGTTCCGGTTGCAAGGATTGGAGCCAAGTACTTTGTATTTCATTAAACTCGAGGCGCATCTGTCCAGCAGCAACAACATACTGACTGCTATCACTCATATCAAAACACCGCCCTATGGTTAGTTAATATTACATATATGGTTTATATTAGAAATAGTTAAATATATTGTTCCTGGTTTTGGGTTTTTTTTTTTTTGGTGGGGTGGGTTTAGGGTAAGGGTCCATTAAATTTGTTGGTTCAATAATTCGCATGTTCATATATAGAAAATCCATTACTCCCAATATAGACTACTTTTTGCTCTAATAAAGAGTAAAATATCCCTTCGTTCGACCATTAAATTGGCAATCTTTTAAAGCATGATAGAATGTATTCTTCAAGTTATGTAGTTCTATTCGAAGGGAGATACACCAATAAAACATTTCTGCAGAGATATAGTGATGGAAAAGAATAAGGGAACACATAATTTGACATGAATAGTAACTACAAATAGTGACTACAACCAGAACACTCACCCATAGTGTCAGACAGATAACCGTGTTACTGTCGTTTAATTCCACTTTACTAACACCCAGTCTCACGTGGCATCTTTATACTTCATACAGCTAGTGGTGAAAGTAAATTTGGTGTGTAACATAATGGGTTCACTTAGTTCATTCTGTAAGTATGTTTCGTCTACGGTGGGTTTGTTTCAATATTTAAATCAGTTCATTTAAAATGGAAGTACTTTTACTATACTGCAGACAATCGGCAAAGTCGATTTACTGGAAACAGAGTATCTCTTTCCACTTTTGTATATCTGTGTAATTCTAAGACAAACATATGGATGGTTTTCTTTTCATACCTCTTCCCTTGTCACAATAACAATTTTTGTTTGTAAGAACAAAACTATAAAGGTAATTAAGTTTAACAGCTATACAGATATATACACAGATCTCAACCAAGGCACCCTGCTGCTAATTTTGGCCTATAAAGATTAAATACGTATCACATTATGTATGTAAGGACATATTTCGCATGTGTCCTTTTTGGACACGTCGCTTTTATACAAGGTTTCATTGTGAATGTTATTGCAGGACCTCGACCACCTACAGGCGTGTCTGTAAAGAAGATGACAGACGGCAAGGTGAAGGTCGGTTGGTCATCATCAGGACAGAGTGGAATCATAGGATACCTGCTGTTCTATTCGGAAGTGGACGCCAGCGACCAACCCGTGGGTGAGGTGAAGACGGAGCCTGTGTTTGGCACGTCCAGATCGTTCGTTATAGAAGACCTGAAACCAGACTCACGGTACAGGTTCCGAGTCTCAGCCTTGTCGCGGTATGGCGAGGGCGTCCACAGCTCCCCGGTCTTCGTGGGAGAGAAGGTTACGAGTAAGTTCCTTCGTTCTAGAGTTTAAATTTAAAGGAGATCGTCCTCCTGAGTTTGTGGCTATTTAATCTATACTTGGCTTCAAGAAATTGGCTGATGCTAATCCATAGGTACATACTTTATTAATTTTGGGTAAAACTCTTGTACATACTTTTCATCACCTGTTGTGACAGTACTCATGTCAAGTTCGATTGGTGGGGGGTGGGCACGATCACCTGATATCATATCACCATTGTGTTGATAGTGATTTGAGTATGCGATGACAGCTCTCTCTCTCTCTCTCTCTCTCTCTCTCTCTCTCTCTCTCTCTCTCTCTCTCTCTCTCTCTCTCTCTCTCTCTCTCTCTCCCATTGGAGTGGTATTCTTCCTTCGAACGGCGTAAAGATGCAGTGTCCTAGGAATGGCAGTCCTCCTGTTGACAAGGCCTGTGGTGTAACATCAGATAAATGACTGTTAAATATAAGTTAAGGTATTACAAGTCAAACCTTTATATATATATATATATTACCAGATATTCACGAGTTGGTTCATTAGCCCACCCCCTCCCCATAATATTTTCTGTTTCACTGTGTAACGATATTCTGAATATGATATTCGGTGTACTATGGTATTTTGCAGAAGATTCCAAGATCGTCATCCCACCAAAACACCAGAAGGTCACGCAAGGAGGAACTGCCATCTTCCTATGTAAGGCGATAGCAAATCCCATGCCAAACATTGTCTGGAGAAAGTCAGGGAAAAAACTTACATCCAAAATGAATGACATCTCAATCGTTAACAAAGATGGTCTATCCATGTTGAAAGTTACTGATGTATCATCCAAACGAAATGGCCCCTACGTATGCATCGCTGGTAACACGGTTGGAAAGCGCGCAAAGGCCAAAGGAGTTTTAACAGTGCTCAAAAGACGAGGTAAGAAATTTTAAGATAAACCTTTATCAGTTTAAATTGAGTTAATTATATGTACTTCAAGAAGCGAAACCAAAACGGCATGGGGACGGGACTTAGTCTAGTATGAACGCTCACCTGATGCGCGATCTCCGTCGTTTAGGCAATTGGGTTATTACTCGTTCCAGCCAGTGCTCCACAACTTGTGTAATAAAAACCGTTGTATGTACTATGCTGTCTGGGATGGTGCATATAAAAATCCTTGCTTCACACCAAAACGAGTAGCCCTTAGGATGTTTTGAGTGTGTCGTTAAAAACAACATTTCTTCTCTATTCCAAAACGGGTCAGCAACAAAATACCACATGTTTAATTACTTTCATCAACTAGACCCGTACCCAGTCAAAAATAACTGGCAGTAAGGGCAGTATTATATATGGTTGTCAGCTAGCGTATCATGTTCTGTACTAGATATAACAAAAAAGACTGTAAAAGAACGAAATTCCGAAATGGAATATACATTTGCACATTTTATAGTTTATTAACTTTTTATTACAGCACCAACCGGCTACCCTGCAATCTCGACATCAAAACAGTCATCAACAGATTATGTAGGATCCAATGTTACGCTGGAGTGTAAGGTAAAGGGAAAAGCACCGCTAAATATCGTCTGGTATAGAAACTCCTATCCAATCAGGCCAGCGGCAAACAAACGACTGAGTGTAACAGCAGATGGTAATTATATTTCATTATATAATAAGAAATAGTATTTATTATGTACAATTAGTAAACAATTATATTAGGACTACACGAGGCAGTTATATACTTACGGATAAATGCTACTCTGTATGTATTGCACACGGTATATATTTAACGGTACTGAAGGAAACGTCAAATTATTTTCAACAAAATTATATATTTATTGGTCATGTTAATCTCCATGAAAATATTTTGGAGTCTTTATGTTGTGTTCATCAAAATACAATTAACTCTACTATATTATGTAGTCGTTGTTAGTGTTCAACGTTTAACAGCTGTACACAGAGTGTTCGTTTTTGCTACCCCTACGCCACCAAATAACCTGTACATCGAAAATATTGAGCCGAATTTACAAAGCCTGTTTATGTTTTACACGCGTGTCACTTCATACATTTACAATGCATTTGCAATGCTTAAACACCTGTTTAAAAAGGCTTCGTAAATTCGGCCCATTGAGTTTTCAAGGATATATATTTTTTTAAACTGATTTTGTTTCAACTCTTACCTTTCTTGTTTAATATGAATGAATGAATGAATGAATGAATGAATGAATGTTTAACGACACCCCTTGTTTAATATAACCATATCTATTTTCACATAATATCATACATGTATTTGATTAATCTTAATAGAGTTTCTTGCATTTAAATGTCTGGAATGCAATTGCATGCTCTGTAAAACTAAATATTTTCTATTTAAGGTCGCTTGAGTATAAGAGACATTCAGAAATCCGACGAAGCAACATACGAATGTTCTGCTGAAAACAAACTTGGGTTTATGTTGTCTGCAAAACAACTTCTGCATATTAACGGTATTTATGCATTTATAATGGATCATCAGATTTATTGACTTTCTATGAAGCTTCATTCTTCTACTTTTGTTACCTGTTTATGAAATCAAAGTAACGAGCAAATACAGTTTTCGCTATATCTAAGGGCTGAATGCAAATATGTGGTATTTACAAAATTGGGACAGATTCTGAATGTTGCTTCACAGCAAATGACAATATATGTTGATGTTCAAATACGTTTTAGTTAAAACTGAAGCTGTTTGCATTAACATAATATATATTAACTTGTGGAGAGGCTTATAAAAATTACTTATAAGATTAAACCCTGTAAAGGGTATTTTTGCAGGTCCCACCAAGAAAAGATCGTCTGTATCGGTGATATCTGAAAATGTGTCCTTCTAAGACAGGTGGTCGTTTAAGACATGTTCACTTGTACTGCATTAAATTGTTTGAAAGATCAGTAACGCGGTCTCTAAACACAGACGGATGCTTAAGAGAAGTTGTTATTAGGATTGACGGAGAGGACATTTTATATGCTCAGATGTCAACGTCTGTATTCTGCTCTGTCTGGTGACGGTTTTGAGTTGCAGTGGCAGTCTTCCTACAAACGGAGCAAAAATGTAGTGGCATGGTAGTGGCAGTTGTCTAATAGACGAAGCACCTGGCAGCGATTCGTGAAGACAATCATCGTCTTGCCAATGCCATTTCGATTCTGCCTTATGCAAAGATACCATTTTGACCACGATAACAATTTTGTCGTTCAGATTCAACAAGCATATATCATAAAATAATGCATTTCTTCCTTCCCGACATTCTACAAGAATAATATTACATTGCATATTCCAGTAAAAATATCAGTCATGTTGTAAAAGCATTTGGAAATATAATATAAACAGCCACTAAGATTCTTTCTTTTTTAGAAAACTATAACTGGAACACCACATTCCTTCGTATAAATTATATACGGCTCTTTCTTTCCAGAGAAACCACGTATTCCAAATACTTCAAACCTTACCAAAACGGAAGAGACGATTGAGGTACCTCATGGTTCCAGTGTGCGTCTCCAGTGTATCCCCGTGGATCAACACGCAGGGACTCTCACGTGGCTCAGAAACAACCAACACGTGAACGGTGACGACAACAACCAGCAGGTGTACACCATCAGTGATGTGAACGTCGACTTTACAGTCACTTGTGTTGTGGGATATAAAACGTATAATGCAACCAAAACGTTTTACATTGTCGTTAAGAAGAAAGCTGGTAAGTAAAGCAAATGTGCCAAGTGTATATATATAAAGCAACCATTTTTATTTTTATTTATTTGACCTTACCTGCAACCCCCCCCCCCCCCCCCCCCTAAAAAAATGTATTTGTTAGTTTAATAATGCCCTTTTTGTATACCTGAAGTAACCTTTATATTACTGTGCCATGATTTATGCATGATCTTTTCAGATTCTGGTAAACCAATAATGACTCGGGGAGAAAGTTCCAAGAGTATCACAATGGGCATGAATACAACACCACCAAGTAAGTTCGTAACAAAGGAAAATATAGATTCATAGATCATTGTCAGTTTACTGATAATTTGCATGATATGAATATCAATGATTTCAAAGCAGAAGACAAATGAAAATTTAACAAATTAAAGTCGTAACTGTTGTGAAAGGAGTGGAAACGAGTGAAGAAGGAACGTGAGTTTTATCGACAAAATTCAGTTCTTTTTAATTTGTCCCCGCTCATGTTATCATCATTGGACTACTACTGGCTGTTCTGGACGATCTCAGCATTTAGTTAGACTACTGTTATTTTGTCTACATGTTTTTCTCTATCTTATTTGAAGTTTTTTTGTGTGTTTCGTTAATGTTGTTGTTGGCTAATGAGTTGCTTAATACAACATAGTTCCCATTATCGTGATTTCATCACGTCTCAGCTTGAACTGACCCTGGCCATATATTACAACCAATGGATTATTGGCCATTCGGGAAAATGCTAGCAAATGTGTGTATTAGGCCTACTGTTATGTAACCCTTATGATTCTAACTGTATGATTTATCCTAGCTTAAAGCTTTTGTGCGAGTGATTTGATTAACAAAATTCATTTCCCATTAATACGATTTCACCTCTTGTTTTTAAAGCTCCAACTGGCCCAGATCATGTGACCATCACTGGCCTGGAAACACCTAAGAGGCTTGGCGAGTACGCCACTCTGACATGCGTGTCTTCACCAAGTCACCCAGCCGCCGTCATCTCGTGGTTCGTCAGGGGTCGCAAGCTGACCGACGCTGTGGCCACCGTGGAGGAAGCGCCAGATGGTGGGTACGTGACGACGTCGAGATTGGACATAAAAGTCACGGACAAGGATGGAAATGTGACGTACAAATGTCGAGCCAACAACAAACATCTGGGAAAGACAGTTTCGTCTTCAGTGATGCTAAGGATTTATGGTACGTACTACAACTCTGAAACTTCCAGCTACACACACACACACACACACACACACACATATATATACTCTTCAAAAAAAGAAACGCAAAAGGGTACAAATGGGTTATATCTCCGATTTTATGTTTCCTACCGGTTCATGCTTTGTGAATATAAGGTCATTGCATGTCCCAAACACATTCCCACGGTTACATTCGATAAAACGCAGCTACTGTACAATAAAGTTCCAAAATGTGAATATTCGCAAAAACGCAGCCACGTGCAAACCATGTCATCACTGCACGTGCGTTGTCTGCACGTGCAACATGAACACCGACAGTATAAAAGTGCAGGGTGTTCGCTTGCCTGGCCTCTGTATCTGGCCGACAGTTGACAATCCAGGACATGCCACGTCTCAGTGAACCGCAGAGAAACAATGCCATCGGCCGACTAGACGCAGGCGAATCAGAACGGCCGTTGCCAGGGCAGGGTAGCACCATCTCCAGACTGTGGGACCGTTACCAGCAACATGGATCATGACCTCCCTAGTCCGGTCGACCACGGGTCATTTACATCCGGGTACGCCACCTTCGGGAGCTTGACTACTGCCACCTCCACAGCCGCAGCAATACCAGGTTTGTGGCCAGGATATCCGACCAGACCGTACGGAACCGCCTACGTGAGGTAGGAATTCGTGCCAGACGTCCAGTTCGAGGTGTCATCTTAACACCACAACACCGTCGACTCCGACTGCACCAGATTCATCGACAATGGCCTCAACTGCGATGGAGACAGGTGTGTTCAGTGACGAGTCCCGATTTCTGCTCCGACGTCATGATGGAAGATGTCGCGTGTATAGGCGTCGTGGTGAACGTTATGCGGCAAACTGCGTGCAGGAAGTGGACAGATTCGGCGGGGGTAGTGTCATGGTGTGGGCAGCCATCTCACACACTGGCAGAACTGACCTGACGCAACAATGCACACTACATTGACATCTCCGGCCACACATCGTTCCAATGGCCAACGCCACAGTGTTTCGTCACACAGCACGTTCACAACGGCTGAACAACAACATTAATGTCCTTCCTTAGCCATCGATTTCACCGGATACCCAATTGAGCATATGGGACTACACGCCTCCGACTGCCCGAGCTGGCAGCAAGGCCGAGTTCCACGTCATACTCTGGTTGCTTCACAGGCACAACACACGCGAAGGCCACACATTGACTCCAGATGACATCACTTACTCACAATGGACTAGAGTGAATTGTGAACACCTGCAACATTTGGTAATTATCGGACTCACCATTCAATAATTAAATCACTCCAAATGTTACGACAATGTAAGAGTATATATATATATATATATTTATACTAGCATAATACAAAAAAATCGGAGCAAAGTAAAATAGGTTCTTCTTCAGCCACTTCTAAAGTAAAAGGACACTATTTATTTTGTGGAGGCTGCAAATGATATCACACCCCCCCCCCCCCCCCCCCCCCCCCCCCCCCCCCCCCCCACCCCCCCACCCCCCCAATAGTCAATGCCCTTTATTTTTCTATTTATGGAAATGTATTGCTGATTCTCCTTTAAAATAATTAACATCTCGTTTTCTGGAACCATTGTGAATGTTAGATGTCAGGAAATGCATTTTAAAGGTAATAATTCATGTCTCTTCTAGTGTAAATGGATACTCAAAAGAACATTTTATACATTTCTGACTTAAACAATTTAATTGCATTAACATAGTACAAACCCTCCCCCAACCACCACCACCCAAAAATATTCTATTCTTTTCTTCCCTTCTTATATTTTAACAACTGTCTCTTTACTAATTGCAGGTTCAAGCAAGAGATCAATCATCTCCATACCGCCGTCTATCACAAGGGCGAGCCGTCTGAACAACACGTCTGCCATTGTAGAATGGCGGCCACCAACTGATATGCTTAGATACATTAAACGTTTCAAAATCTACTACACTCCAGTTTTTAACAACAGCAGCCGACGGAATGTTAAGGCATTTACGGAGATGCTCGACAAAGACATATGGAGGCATAAAACGTCTTCCCTTGTTCCCGATGTCGGCTACAGAGTGGAGGTAGCTTTAGTGACGTCTGACGGAGAAGGACCTAGAAGTGTTCCATCGAGGATACAGTCAGCAGTGCCAAGTATGTGATCAGTAGCCAAGGGAAACCATAGCTAAGAGTATTCAAGTTGCAGTGTCATATAAAAGAAAAGAAATATTTGCTTAACCATACCTCAGCATATTTTAAATCTACGGCTATTTTGGTTGAGAGAAAAACGGATGAAACCCGCTGTCGCCACAAACTCCTACCGATAAGAGAATGGAAACTATTAAATCTATATCAAACTAAGGTTAAGGAACGTCTACCAAGGGTACAACCTCTGACTTCGCCAGTGGCTGAGTCTAAGACAGAAGGGGCCCACCAATAATACCGCAAACGATCTTTATATGTACATTTCCATAGACAGATCATGGTCTACTACAAGCTTTGACATGCCAGTCGTGGGACAATAGTTTGGATAAGGAAAACCCCGAGTCCATATATAGAGGGCGATCAATTCTGCGACCGATCGCTCCTCAGGCGAGCGCTTTACCACTGAATGAAGTTCAGAAGGGCAAGAGATCGCGAGTCGCTCGCTAGACTGGTTTGTGGGCTTAATGTTAGATGAATTTGATGTCATAGAAATGGTTCGATAGCGCTCGGCTGCCTGAACATGCTACTGAGCTTCATCCAGTTAGGTCCATATGAAGGATTATTGATGTAGTGGATTTGGGTTATTTAGGCTGGTACATGGGCACGTTATCCCGCTAAATGTTTATCCTTGGTTTTGGATAGCACCAAACACGATTTCAATAGACTTTAAATTCTATGACTTAATTAATAAAAGTTGATCTCCTGTTTTGCATGACATTACATTCGATACACATTAAAATTTAAACTCTGGCGTATAAATTAATGAAAGGTAATCTCTTCTTTTGCAATCATTTGGACTAGTAGTAAACCAAGAAAACTACTGAATGTAATAATTTTTAAAATATATTTCAGAAAAGTTGGTTGCGTTCACATCCGCTCTAGAATCAGTTGCCGTCAAGGAACACGGAACTGCTGTATTTACGTGCACAGCCACGGGGCAGCCTTTGTTTTCACTCCACTGGCAGCACAACGACACAGCAGTCAACTTCGATGACCTTCGGTTTAAAATGTGGCGGAGAGGAGGCACCACTATCCTTCGCATCGATAACGTCAGAGTAGCAGACAGCGGTGAATTTAAGTGTATTGCTTCCAATGCCTATCATGATGCGACAGTCGGAAAATCGGCTTCTCTGAAAGTCTACGGCTCTTCTGGTACGAATGAATACACGCTGTGTGCCATACAGGGTTCTGACGCGTCCTGGAAATCCTGGAATGTCCTTGAATTTTGTGATTTTAAAATCCAGGCCTGGAATGTACTGGAAAAAGCATTAAATTTTGTTGTATCCTGGAAATTTAGGCCAAACATTTGTGGTTTATTATTTTCGCATCTATACTTTTGTTGTCTTCATAACCTGTCTAAATTCAGACAACAATTTGTTATAAAAACATTCACTGATTGAACATTTCGTGTCCTAGAAAAATGTTTTAATGTCCTGGAAAAGATCCTGGTAATGTCTTTGAATTTAAAAAAAAAAGTTCAAGTGTAAGAACCCTGTGTTACACAGTTGCTGACTTCACTTACTAACGGGTAACTTATTTAAAGGGACTATCCTGAGTTTTCAGACATAACAAGACTTCCGTTTGTTCCCCTAACAAATTAAGCATACATCCAGATTTGTCCTCTTCTTAAAACACTATTTTACCTTAATATGTTTGAAATGCAAACCAGTATTCGGATAAGACGATTAATGCCGGTGGCATGCCATGGTGAACGTGTCACAGCTACAGCATCAGCAGCGCGTATTACGGCGGCAAACTACTATCGGCAGGCGTAGCTTCAGTACTAGTAATATCAGATTTTTTCTTCAGGAAGGTAATATAAAAGCGATCTAATGGACTGTTGTAAAACGTATCTGTAACGCCAAGGCCCGATTTCTTGTTGATACTTAAACCAAACCACCATTCATTGTTTCCAAAGTCAGTTTAAGAGATGATAATTTTTACACAAGTAGGGCACCATTCATCTTGGTCATGTGGCCTCAATAACTGAATCAATATCTTGTCTTGCCTTGTCTTAAGAGATGTTCAACGAAAATGTGCAATTCACGTTGATAAATCTATTTTGATTTCCGTTCAATGTGTTTGAAATGAATGATTTTGTATGTAAAATCGTTTTTGACATGATGACATGCAATTCGTGTTTACACGTAGCTCACAGTTTCATTGCAGTTCAAGATATTTGAACTAGCGATGTCCCATCAGCCCGCATGTAGCGACAGAACTAAAAAGGCAGTTTTATTTAGATAAACAAAATATTATAGAATTCCATGTAAAAGCGATAGTCTTCATATTTCAGAAACTCCAACTGGATTTCCTCGTGTAACAAAATACCCGGAAATGGTCGAGAGACCAGGCAGGGCGTACCTGACATGCGATATAGTCAGTGATTGGCCTTTTAATATCACGTGGTACAAGAATTCCTATCCTGTCGGGCAAAGTCCTAGGGTATTCCAAGAGATGGGTATGTAATGTTCTTCTACAATATATGCTTGTGGAAAAATCTTCCTGTGCACAAGGTATATATTTAACGGTAATAAAGGTAAAATCAAATCGTATTCATAAAATTATTTATTGGTCATTAGTCATATGAGATGATTTACACAATTATGATGTGTCATCATCTTTGTCAGCTTTCATCCATTTTCAAACTTTGCAGTTGGTTTGATACCATTTTATTTGTGCATAGGAACCTTTTTCTGCAAGTACAGTTGTATATATTTCGTGTTAGTAAACGGAGCAATTTCTTATTATTTTGCTACACTGAACGTCTTCTAGCGTGTAGAAAACGTCATTGTAACACTATGTATTTAGTGCAATAAATGTACTATCTATTAATCGTTCTTCCTTTATCAGTAAAAACAGTATTAATAAATGATTTACAAACTGAACTCAATTTTCTCTGGGTTCTCTTTATGCAGGTCGACTTCATTTTAGAAATTTGACAGCAGAGGATGATGGGAATTATGAGTGCAGCGTTACTAACAAATTCGGAACAACTTTTTCCAGGGTGTCGGAAGTGTTTGTAAAATGTATAGCACTTAATTTATATTCTATACTTTCTTCTTTCGCTTTTCAAATATATTACTTTAAACATACGTCTTGAAATTGTATTTACTTATCTTTTTTTTCTTCTCCTTTTTAAAATTATTTTTCTATTTTTTTTAGGGTGGGGGAGGGGAGATTTTATTTTTTTACTGTTAAGTATTTTACAGGCATTTGATTTTCTTCTTTACTTTCATTTTTAATAATTTCTGCGGTTAGGAAGTCTATAAATATAAAATGATCATTTGTAAAACAAAATTCATTTATTTATTATATATAAATAAGCTTTCCATGGCTGCGAATGAACCTAAACCACAATTGTAGGAAGTTAGAGTGATTTTCTCATTTTACTTGAAAGTTTTTATTAATTTCTGCGTTAAGGAAATGTTTATATATTAGGCCTACATTTGTTATTTTTTGTTTTTGTTATATAAACAAGCTGCTAGGAATGTAAATGCACCTAAACCACAAGTGAAGGAAGTGAGGGTGGCCCCTGGGTCCAATGTGAATCTGACCTGCGTGGGTGTCGGGACGCCAGCTCCACGGGTGAAGTGGCAGTACAAAGGTCAAGACCTAGAGACAGGGGGCAGCAGCGTACTTCAGCTTATCGATATACACCAGTCCAGAAACTACACGTGCATTGCTATTGGATTCGGTGGCCGAACCTTCGCTACGTTTGCCATTATTGTAGAAAGAAATACTGCTTCAGGTGAAAAAAACAAAAACAAAAACAAATATATTTTCATAGTTTGTGATTGTAAACCAAGGAATCATTCAAAACACTTTTATTTGGAACCTAGCAATGAAAAGGTAATTTTTGCACTTATTTGACCTTTGACCTCAACATGTGACCTTGTTCATCATTGGTCAACCTTGAGAAATTACTATTTTTTAATAACCCAGAACAAGGCATTTACAGAAATACCAAACACCTGAGTCCAGTTGTTAAAAGCATCCAATCACATTAACCCTGGGTTTGTCTTATAAATTTCCTTTTAAGTATTTTTGCAAAATATAATTTAGATTTGATTATGAATGGTTGTTATAAAACAAGTTTCAACATTATATTTACAATTTTCAGTTTTCAAAGTTAACTAAAGTTTAAACAACTGTCTCTTGGTCACTTCCATTAAATAAATAAATAAACTGTGGTTTTTACTGACTCTTTCTAGTTCCATTAAATAAATGACCCCTAGTTTCTGATTTAAAAATAAACGTTTTTTGTTTTTTTTAATTTACCGACTCTTTCTACTCTATTTAGCAAAGGTTAAACCTGTTATTATCGCCGATGCCACCCAAATAGCTGTCAACTACGGGGAAGATGCTAACTTGACCTGTGCCACAAGGGGCCAGTCCGTGTTGTATTTTAAATGGCTCTTAAACGGCGAGCTGATATTTCAAGACAACATCGGCGAGAACATCAACGTCAGCGTCCTGCACGTCCCCAGAGTTACACACTCTAGAAACTACACATGCGTGGCCGTCGGTGCTGGGGTAACAACGGAGGCCATTTTTCAAATCATTGCTTTAAACGGTGGGTTATTAGATTGTGTAAAACCAAATCTCTATGCATGTCTCAATAGTCCAGCCACATTATTCGTTAGATAATTGTCTACAAAAAGGAAACTCAAAATTATAGAATTGTATCAAAATGGATTGCATTTTACGACCATGTCAAAACATTATTGGGCTCTGCCTTGAACAGCGATTCAATTTTTAATTTCATTAACTGTTTTGTTAAGATTCCATAAAATATTAAACATTAAACTTATATGTATTAACATTAAACATTTGTTTAATATTAAAGATCGCTTACATTTTTGTTTTACTATATAGTATTTCGTGTGGTGTTGAATCATGTCCTAAAGTTACTGTTTCAACCATACAATCTACCACACACATTGAAAACAAACGATTAAGCAACTTGAAGTCATTTATTCGGTGTACTAAACAAGCAAATCTACAACTAGCCCTGCACATTGAAGATTGAATTGACCGAATTTGATTCTGAAGCATACACAGTACGACACAGTAAATGGTGGGACAAAAAATATGCCTTGATTTTTTTTTTTTAAATATCATAACTTGTTTATTTTTGATTTAGTACCCACCTACCCAGCAATGTCTTTTCTTATCCAATTTCAGCCGACGGCCCAACTATAACAAATCCCCCGAAAGATCAGAAAGTTAAGGAAGGAAAAGCAGTCAGATTTTTCTGCCAGGCATCGGGTGTTGAACCAGTGAGAGTGACGTGGCAGACGGGTGAGCAGACGAACTTGCCGAGATCCCAGCACATGAGTCTGGACGCTGATGGTAAAAACATGCACCAGCTGCTCATACCGTCTGTCAGTCCCAAGAACTCTGGCACGGTTTACTGCGTGGCCACCGACGCCGACGGCAAAACGACGACTTCCGAGGCGAAGCTTGATGTATATTCCTATTCCGGTAACACTCGCTAGCATGAACTACTGTAATATTATTATGGAGGTTCCTCAGACTATTAATCTTAAGATAGATATAACTGTATTTCATTGCCGTGTCTCGAGGGCTCTGTTCTACGAAGCGACCTTAGCGGTAATATCACCGTAACTGTATAACTACAGTATGCACTTAAGGTGATCTTAGTATTACAATCGCTTCGTGGGACGTGGTCCTGATCAGGATTTAATATTTGATACTGAATATTTAAATTCAACATTCAGTTTTATATGCTATAATCTGCTAGTCTCTTCAACTAGAATGCAAAATATAAGTCACCATCAACATGCATCTGATGGTCAATTATTTAAAAAATTAGTACCGTCAATTCTTCCCAAGACGCACTTCCTGTATTCATCTGGGATTCCTAGGACAGAACGTAGTCCAGTACTGGTAAAGAGCTCGCCTGATGCGTGATCGGTCTAGGATCGAACCCGGTTTATGGGCCCATTTGGGTTATTTCTCGTTTTATCCAGTGTATTAAAGGCCATTGTATGTAATATCTGGCCTGTAGGATGGTGCATATAAAAATACCTTGCTGCTAATAGAAAACTGTAGTCTGAGTAACGGCATCATTATGTGTGTGTCTTTAATTATATGTCCGACGTCTTACCGTAAATAAACGTGTTGAGGGCGTCGTTAAATTAAAATATTTATGTCCTTCTTTCACCTGGAGTTTTCTTTTTGCCGCTAATAAAGCTAGCTTGCCCCACGGCACTAATAACCACGTCAAATACTCATGTCTGTGTATTAAAGAAATCTTCCCAAGGCAGCGGAGGATTTAGGATTTTGCAAGCGCGGGTTGTCAATGTTAATGGCTTGAGGACCATTGTAGCAGTTGAGATGTAAGTGGGAGATATACCACTGTAGTGTATAAGCCTTAAGTAATCTTCTTTTTAAATATATATCGATGTTTCTCAGATGTTCCACGTGGGTATCCCAAGTTTTCCAAACATCCTGTGACGAAGTCAGCCGAACTGGGGACGACTGTTGACTTCAAATGCGACAGCGACGGTCACCCAGCGCCAACCATCACGTGGTACAAAGACAACTTCCCAGTGGACCAGACTGAGGACAGACGAATAATCATGTACAAAGGTAATTCATTTCAACTTATTTTTGTGCTTACATCCAATTAATGTTCAAGCACAAGGTAATTAACGTGCATACGGCCTCAGTAGTGTAGTGGATACACCACTGAACGTAAGACTAATGGGTACTGGGTTCCCATCCCAGTGTAGTGGACGAGTCATTGGAAATAAGGCTGGTAGGTACTGGGTTTCCATTGCTACATCTTTTCTCTCGGTAACAACTAACCACTAACAGTGTTAGGAATATTGCTCCCTTCATGTCGAGCAATATTTCTTCTGTTTAAACTTCTGGTATCTATACTGTGCTCGATGGGTGCCACCGGCAAGGCAGGATATGCTCACCTTTCGCAAACACTGATATCATCACTGATTTTACAATGATTCATGGGTGCATGTTATCACAGCTGAGTGGCGGTCATCCAAAGGACAAGCAACTGATACTAATAGTAGATCATTGAAGCAATCACGACTTTGCCTAATCATTGTGCAAAGATACGATTTTGATAATGGAATATGGTTGCAGCCCCATCCATTTCTTGACTAAGTCAGAATAACCAAATGCTTTTCAATATTAAACATTTAATGGCGCCTTTGGTAATGCATGAACTTGCACACGGACAGTGATTGTTTAAGATCAATAGCAGATAAAAAGAATTTTGGAAATGATGGTCTTTCATAGTGATTACGAAATACACTTCTAGAATCGAATCGTACGTTTATGGCATTTACTGACATAACGTACTCAGTTTGAGACGTAACATAGTATTAACCAATATATCTTTATTAAACTTGGCAAGATTATTGGAACGGTGCCGCTGCGAACAAGCTTCATTCTGTCAAGCCTGTCCTGAGAGTGTCAGTCCTCGTCTGGCCGTAACAGGAAGGATGAAATTGTCTTGTGTCGTGCTCGCATCGGTCATACATAATTGACACATTCGTTTATTTTAAAGAAGGATCCTCCACTTCAGTGTCATCACTACCAGAACGTCACATTTTGGTGGATTGCAAGCATCTTAAGCAGACGAGGAAATATATATTTGGTAGTAGAAATGTGATGGAATCATTTCGATTTCATCCTGAACTTGTGTTGAAATTTTAAAGAGATACTGCATTTTATCACACATTTTACTTACACTGTGTTTTAATTTAACTCTAGAATTTCTATACTGATGTTGATCATCACTTCTTTTTTATATTTACCTTAGTTTGACACCTAACAGCCAATGTATTTTTCGTTTATTCATTCATTTGAAACGCAAATACTCATTTGGAAATTTTAATGTTTAAATTATAATTTAACAGTGTATTTTATACTATGAAATACCATAATTATACATCTGATAAGCATTATTTTGGCCAAGTCAAAAATATATCATTCTTTTTAAATGTATCATTCTAAATGTATAGCCTTAGATAACCATAAGGCCTTAATATCCATTTTTTGTTACTGCTAGGTCGTCTTATAATTGATGACCTGAGGTCGACAGATTCCGGATCCTACCAGTGTGCCGCGGTCAATGCATTTGGAACAACCTATTCCAAGACATCTGTACTTACTCTGACTGGTGTGTAAATACCTCTTGTGTCAGATTTAATGTTGTTAATTCTTCAATCTATATAGTCTTCTTTTTTCTTTTCTTTTTTAAATAGTTTATTGCCCCAGAAATATGTTATGATAGTGTCAGGGTTGGGGCCCTGATTTCACTACCTTACAAAGTACATAGCAAACAATATACTAATATATAAGAAAGGAGCAGTAACAAAAGTAGAAATAAAAAGAAGATTGAAAAGAGAAAACTTAAAATGAAGTTATTGATATACTTCCAAACTGGCGTCATACTTAAAATTATACACATAACAAAAGTATTAAGTGTCTCAGTTGTGGCCTTCTAGAACTTTTAACCATGGTCCCCAATTGTCGTCGAATTCTGTATGTAAAATGTTTTTATAATATATGTATTTTTCTATTTGTAACTTATCTTTAATAAAATTGTTGATACCAGTTTCATTTAGTGTACTCTTTTGTAATTTTGATTTGTATGTGTAATATTTTACGTTAACAATTAACCAGTTTACAAATGTATGTTTACTATTTATAATTCCAAATAAAACTGTGTTCCTATTCAACTGGGTATAATCACCTTTTTGTAATAACCATTTTTCTATAATACTCCAGAGTTCAACGACTTTAGGACAGTCATAAAATAGATGCTGCAGTGTTTCTGGTTCATGTGAACAAAAGTTACATATACTAGAATCAATCAGTTTTATTTTATGTAAAAAGGTATTTGTTGGTATAATTCTATGTAAAATCTAGTATTGAAACCACAACAGCGTTGGGTCTTTTAAAGAGCAAAATGGTAAACTATAATATTTCGCCCATAATGAAGAGGTAAAATCACACCCTTCCGCTGAATATTTCATTTGTGATGTAGGAACTATAGATGATTTATTTAGTAGTTTGTAAAAGATTTTATTTCCCAATTGGTTTTTAGAAAGAATTTAATTTTCGATGGAAATATTGGATTTTTGCCTAAATTGAATGTTTGGTTATTTGTATTTATTTTATCACGCATAAAGGATTTGACAGCCGTTAATATCGAGGTATATTCTAAAAAAATTGACCTTATGTTATATTTTGCTTTGAAGGTATCAAAGTTCATGTATCGTCCTTCCTCATCTAATAAATCTTGTATAAATAATATACCTTTTTCAATGTAGTGTTTATAAAATATAGTTTTTTTGTCTATTAATATGTTAATATTATACCAAATATTAGAACTTAACAAATCATCATTATTAAAGCCACGTTTTTGTTGAAGTATTAGCCAGCTATTTAATACATTTTTCCAAAACAAATTATGTATGTTCCTTTTCTTAATTTGAATAAAATTATCCCCATATATTATTAATTGTTTAGTTGTTAAGCCTGTTACAGATTGAAAGAGAGTTGTCCAATTGGATTGTGATAGAAATAATCTTCTTATCCAAGTCAATTTCAGTGCTGTTGTAAAATTTACAACGTCTAACATTTTAATACCCCCAAACTGGTAATCTTGTATTAAAACTTCACGTTTGATTTTATCTGGTTTATTTTGCCATATAAAATTAAAAATAATTTTGTTTATTTCTTTTAACAATTTTAGTGATGGATTTGGTAATGAAATTAATAAATGTGTTATTTTGGAAATTTTTAGAGTTTTTACAACAACAATTCTGCCCATAACTGTAAGTTTTCTCGTTAACCACTGTTTTATCGTGTTTTTTATCTCAAGTATTTTTGATTGAATATTTTGCAAAATCGTTTCGTCCAAGTTAAGCGAAAATGTTACACCTAATAAAGTGAAGTGTTCTTCTCCCCATTGTAGCTTCCACTTTGCTGGATGGAAAACCTCCTTTGAATTTGTTTTACTTCCTATCCATATAATTTGAGACTTAGAATAGTTTATTTTCAAGCCAGAAACGTCTGCATATATATATATATCTAATATTTTTAATGTACTGTCCAGGGATTCAGGTGATCCATCTAAAATAAAGGTTGTATCATCTGCATATTAAGATATAATATAACTTTCCCCATCTATATCTATACCTTTAACGTCTTTAGAGTTTCTAATTAGTATTGCTAATATTTCGGAGCATATTATGAAGATATAAGGGGATAGCGGATCACCTTGTCTACAACCTCTTTCTAGATTAAAACTCTGTAATAAAAATCCGTTTTGTAATATTCTGGACACTGAGTTATTATAAAAGTTTTATCCAATTTTTTATTGAAGATTTAAAGTTAAAGATATCTAAAGATTGTTCAATAAAACGCCAGGAGACTGAATCAAAAGCTTTCTCGAAATCCACTAATACTAACATCCCTGGTATTTTATGGTATTCAGTATACTGCATTATATCATAAATTAATCGTATATTTTCACCTATATACCTGCCTTTAATAAAACCAGTTTGATCGTTTGCTATAATTTTATCTAATACTTTTTTCAATCTATTCGCAATGCACCCAGAAGCAATTTTATATATACAATTTAGCAAAGTAATAGGTCGCCAGTTTTTCAAAACTGCTTTGGTTTATTTGCTTTTGGTATATAGGTAATGATTTCTAATTTTTGTGTACTAGACATTTCTTTTATACTGTAGCTATAGTTAATAGACCTAATTATAAAATTACCTAAATTTATCAAAAAAAAAACTTAAAGAATTCTGCCGTAAAACCATCAGAGCCAGGACTTTTATAATTTTTCATATTTTAAAGAAATTTTAAGGCTTCGTTGTATGTTATTTTCCCTTCTAATTCTTCTGCTTCTGTATCTGTTAATTTATTTACCTTAATGTTATTAATAGTTGTGTTATTTTCATTTGCTGAAGGGGCGCTTTTTGAATACAACTTTTCATAAAACGTTTTAGTTTCCTCTAAAAATTTATTTTGTTCAGTTACTATACTGCCGTCATCAAGTTCTATTCTGGAAATGAGTTTACTATGATAATTTCTGGATTCCAAACTACAAAAATATTTAGTGGGTTTCTCCCCTTCTTCTATCCATTTTGCCCTAGATCTAATGAAATTACCTTTTAACTTATTCCTACGCATTTCTATTAATTCATTACGTTTTGCTTCTAATAAATCTGAAGTTATATTATTTTCATCTTCTTCGAGTATTTTTATTTCTTCACAAATTTTTGTTTCTAATATATTTTCGGGTTTTTTCTTAAATGAGGAATATGAGATAGTTTTCGCCCTAATTTCCATTAATAGAACTTCTAGAAAAAGTTGATCATTAATCGTAAACTGGATATTCTCATTAGGAATTTGACCTAGGTTTTCTATGTTATATACAGGAATTGCGTATTGACATTTAACATTTTCAATTATCTCTTTAATAGAGTTGACGTACGTTTTATCCTTAAGTAAGGAGTTATTAAATTTCCACAGCCCCTTACCTCTTTTACTATGATGTACCTTTAAATAAAGTATCACTCCGGAATGGTCAGATCTATAACTGCTCTCAATCGATATTTTATTTACAAGTGATATTAAATTTTCTGATAGGAGAAAAAAATCTAATCTAGCTTGTTTAATAGGATTTTTTTTAGTCCACGTATATTTTTTTTAATTCGGGTAAAGTTCGCGAAATGGATCTACGAAACTAAATTTCTCAAAGTTTTCTAAAAAATCTATATAGTCTTAATAATGTTTGTAATTATTAACTCGACCCTAGTATGGACTGTCCTGTCTGTTGAAAAGTGCTTGTAAAAGACCCATTGCTAAAAACCGCAGTTTTAAAATAACATATTAAATATATTTTATGGAGCTAGTTTTACGAAGCGATCTTAGCGCTAAGATCACCTTAAGTGCATAAGGTAGTTCAATGTGTTTCGGATTAATGTGCTAATGTTTGTAGTAGCTCAAACCTTTTTTTCCTAATATATATTTTTGTCATACGTACGAAATTATTGGAAGGTAACATCTAGTTTCGGCTACTACAAACAATAGAACGAAAAGAAACACCGTATATATATATATATATATATATATATATATATATATATATATATATATATATATATATATATATACACACACACACACACACACACTGTTATGCTGGGCCCTGAACAATAATATGAATTCATATGTAGTTTAAGCTTTTAACAGCCTTTGGGTATGTCATATTTTTGCACGAGTGGATCTTCACATATAATAGCTTTAGTCCTAAGACAGTTGAGCTGGTGGGATCGGGATTTAGCTCAGTCGGTTGAGTGCTCGCTTGAGGTGCTTGCTTTGCAGTATCGAATCACCTCGGTGGATCCATTAAACTGTTTGGATTTGTTTCTCGTTCCAACCAGTGCACCACAACTGGTCAAAGGCCGTGGTATGTGTTATTCTGTCTGTGGGAAAGTGCATATAAAAGATCCCTTGCTGCATTAGAAAAAAATGTAGCAGGATTTCTCTGATGACTATGAGTCAAAATGACCAAATGTTTGACATCCAATAGCCGATGACTAATTAATCAATGTGCTCTAGTGGTGTCGTCAAACAAAATAAACTTTAATTTGATCTAGTGATATCAATTTGACTAGATTCTTTCACCGTGTGGATTTGTGAAAATCCTTGGTTTCGTATCCTTATCGTTGAACATTAGAAATCTACCAGTAAATAAATTTATACTGGTCTTGTTTTACCATCTAGTCAGTGTAGAATTTAATATTATATTCTGGATATAACTATAAAAAGTTAAAAACATGTTTGTAAATGTGTCATAATAGTAGATGTACATAACTTTGTTTCTAAATTGTGACCTAATATTATCAGTGATATTGGCCTACTTCTGTTTTGTTTTTACCGAGATCATCTTCTGTGTCTTCCTATGCCATATAACCGTAAATAAAATGTGTTGAGTGCGTCGTTAAATAAAACAGTTCCTTCCTTCTTCTGTGTCTTTGCAGCCAGACGATTTCCTCCAGAATTCACCTCTCTGTCTGACCCAGTCACTGTGGCGCGTGGAGCTTCAGTGAACCTCACGTGCACGGCAGACGGCTTCCCACTTCCGTTTGTGAAGTGGGTGATGAATGGTATCGATATTGACAAACATAACATCCCCACTGGCGGGAACGTGCTGCTGATCAGGAACGTGCAGTCATCGGGCAATTACACGTGCGTGGCGTACAACAGTCTCGGAGTAATCAGAACAGACTTCCAGGTCAAAATGCGTTCACCCCCGAGTATGTATCTCTTAAAAACAAAGGTCTCATTTAACACTTACTTCTCTGAGTAAGAATTCATTAATAAAATTTCACCATAATCTATACACATGAGAAGTGTTGTCATTGGCATATGGGAATCTTATTTACTGGAGAGTCGGAAGAAATTTCACTGAATATTTCTAAAATTAAAATGTGGCCATTGATCTTAAAATGCCCAGAACCCTAGTCTCATTCGCTTAAGAGAACTGATATGGACATATTCACATGTGATGATTGTGGAATGAATAAAATCATTTGTGGTTTAGGTTTGGCTGGACCTTCTTTATGAGGGCTTATTATATTTGCAGCTAACTTATTGACATAATATGGGTGTACACAACAGAACTGGTAGCCGATGCGAATCGGAATCTTCGCCATTCATTTGCAACAGTGTATAGATGTATTGATTATTTAAAGTTATTTAGAGAAACGTTTATTAGAATTAAGAATTATCAAGTAGTAATTGGTGATGTCAGAAATGTGATTAGTGTTTACTCGAGGTTTTTCTCCCCTACATAATATAGAGAAAAATCTTGTCAAATACTGAATAATACTGAATTGATTAATGTCAACGGAATTCATAAATACATTCACTTTGATTTAATAACGCGCGCATGCATGCATGCATGCACGCACGCACGCACATACACACGTGTGTGTGTCTATATATATATATATATATATATATATATATATATATATATATATATATATATATATATATATATCGTATATGTATCAGTAAATCGCAAATTCAAACAATATAAATTACTAAAAACAAAACAATAACAACTGTATGATCAACAGAATGAAAAAGATTGACAGAAATAATGTTCCACAGTGATTAATCGACCTTCCTGGAAATGGTCAAAATCGAGAATGACACCTCACGCACGTGTATGGGGCAACTGCGTGATGCATGTGTAAAGTATGGAATGTGTTTCGGTGTGTTCATAAACAGACCTGAACGTTCTTTACTAGGATGTCTGTGGTCAAAACGTATGTTCGGTCAAATAGTTGATATTAACATTAATATTTCAGGTTCCCCTACTTTTTTTTGAAGAGTATATATATATATATATATATATATATATATATATATATATATATATATATATATATATATATAATGCAAAACTTATAGAATGTGTCTACGATTTTTACAGAACTCGTGAATTTGCCGAACCTGAAGCCCCACGTGAAGAAGATCCCAGTGGCTCCAGGCGCGTATGTTAACCTGACGTGTATTGGGACTGGCGCCTCTAACCCCGTGTACACGTGGAAGTCCAACGGCGTCGACCTAATCAACCAACACAACGCCATGCTGGCTCTCAAAGATGTGCAGGAAACGAAAAACTACACGTGTGTGGCCTTGGGCTCTAAAGGCACTTCCGAGGCAACCTTTGAAGTGATCGTGGAGGACCGCGATGGTAAGCCTATAATTAAATCAAACACCCTTTAACGACAATGGTGGATCCAAGGGGTCTTTTAGTTGATTTAAATTAAAATGCTATAGATTCTTGTTATCAACGTTATAGTCCAACAAGAAAGAGATTTCTTACACACCCGTTGGTGAGAATATCATTCTTTATTTTTGATAACACATACTTGTTAACACATATACGTGCGTTAACATTTTAAAGACATACGACTGGCTGCTCCTAGGTGATGACCAGGTGACCAATGACATACCATCCAATGAAAAAAAGAACTATTAAATCGATTATTCCGTGACATACAAGTTAACTTGAAACTGACTTGTCTTTGATGCACAAGTTAACTATAAGTCCAAGGGCCGTAAATAGGTTTTCGTTGGAAAAGGCGTTTACATTTTCTTTTTGAGGATATGTTAGAAATAGAATGCAACATTCATGTTCGTTATATACAGTGCTGTCCGGTGTATCGGCGCACCTAAGCTTTCAAGGACCATTTTCTATGTGAACATTGTGAAATATTTAATAAAATGCGTTTCTCACCAATGAAGAAGTGCATAATCTGAAATACACTACAAAACGTTTTATGTCTGTAGTAAATAAACATTTTAAAATGGTGCATAAATATAGGCACCCCCTGTATCCAAAACGATTGGCATGTCCGGTGATTCGGCGCAGTAGATGTAGATCGTTGACCCCGCTATTTATAAACCGCCCATGACCTCACTTTTAGCCCATAAACGCTACACTATTGTCCCAGAATTATTTTAGTACTTTTTTGTTTTGTCTTGATAAACATATTACTATGAAAATGAACGATCACATATGACCCATCTCATGATCAGTTTCGGAATCGTTTTCTTGAGTGGCACAGTACTGCAGATGCATACATGTTCATTGTCATGCATGGCTAAGATGCCTACATGGATTTTATTTTTCTCAGGTAGATTGTCCACGCACGTGGATCTTATTTCGCTTTTATTTATTTTTATAACAATGTAACAATTGTGAACTGGAATGACTGTCAATTAAGGTGTAAAATTTTCATTTTGTTTGCATTTGTTTGTGTTTTCTTTTTCGGTTTAAATAAAAAAATAACCGAACAAAAATAATTACATTTATACTGTTTACTATAATTTTTAAAATTCGGGAAAGGTGTTTTTAGACTGGTTTTAACATTCTTAATATCAATAAGGATGACCTACTTCGCGTTTATAAAAACGAAAACACGTGAATTATTTATTTTTAAATTATGATATAATTATTGACAATTCTAATTTAAAAAATTAATTGTACCCTTAACAATAAATATGTTGATACTTGATTAACCATTGAAAAAGGAATTGAACTTTAATTCGTTAAAAACTTCGACAACATGACAACTTCCTAAGCATACTCAAGCAAAATACCAAGTGCGCCGAATCACCGGACACGGTTGTACTATTTATCTTACAACTCGTTGTTTAAAAACGTATACAACTCGCTTTCGCTTGTTAGATATGTTTTGAAACAACTCGTTATAAGATAAATGGTATCTAACGGCCACTCATGTAGTATTCTCTATATATTCCATCAGTTGTTGATGACGTCACAGGCTATTATCGAATTTAAAGCAAAGTCTTGTGTCGTTGTCTTGAAATAAGTTTATTGGGTCACGATTATTGGGTAATAGGTCTAAATGCGATATAATGCCACCATTTTGTATTAAATGTATGTCCCTCGTGAAATAATGTTTATTTGTTAACCTTTAAAAATCGCGAAATAGAGATTATTTCATTAGAACATGAATTCGATGTGATATGAAAGCTCGTATAATATCCTTTAAATGTGATATTATTATCCATCACAGTGATTAGAATTGGTTTACACATGTTGCAGTAGAAAGACGATCAATGATAAATTCAAGTAAAATATATTTCCCTTCCATAATTAATATGAAACGTTTGTAAACATGAAAATTATAGTTTCCACTTAGTATAACTCACGACTAAACTTGTTTCCCTTTTAGGACCGCAAATCACCAAACCTCCATTAGACAAAAAGGTCGAAGAAGGAAGCCTCGTAAGATTTCACTGTCAAGTCACCGGAAACCCAGAGCCAATTATCTTCTGGGAACTGAACGGCAGGCGAGTGGATGAAAGAATCCACAACCGGTACACAGTCTCCGTGCGTAGTGGCGAATCGGTGCTCGACATCGATCCCGCCAGACGCAGACGTGATGCTGGCGTGATCACGTGTGTGGCCGACAATAGCAAGGGACAGTACTCTAGAAATAGTGCCCACCTTCAAATATATGATGGTACCAGTGAGTATCCACGTACTGTTTTTGGTCAGGACTCTCTGGCGAAGTCAGAGATTGTTTCCAGAACAGGCGTGTATGAACAGTTCTTTGATGTAAGCATGCCAAAAATTACCCACATCCACACCCACAGTGTCCACGTTGTGGAAATCCTGCTGTGATTTTAATGGTAGAAGGATGAATGAATGAATGAATGAATAAAAATTAGTTTTTTAACACCTACCAGTAATGCACAAGTTAATATTTTATTGTGCAAAGATTTTGCCAGTTTAACTCGTTTACATGAATATGTATATACAGTATATAATATGTGTATAGTAATACCATGGAACATCCCAAGATGCAAGTAGTGATGAGTGAATAAGATGCGATGTTTTTATGCGATGTTCTATGTGAATATATGTGCGTGAATTCGTGTGTGTGTGTGTGTGTGTGTGTGTGTGTGTGTGTGTGTTTCTGTCACAGCGGTGCTTAACAAGTCTCCCGTGATCATGGAGCACCCCAAGATGAAGGTTTTGGTGTTTTTCTGCGGGGTGTTACGCTTGTATGTGTTTGTGTGCGTGTATGTGTGCGTGTGTGTGAATACACGTGTACATGAATGTTTCTGTTACAGCGAAGCCTAACATGTTTCCTGTGATCAGAGAACATACCAAGATGAAGGTTATGGAGAATGAACGTGATGCGAGGTTTTTCTGCGACGTGCTCTCTCTCCCTCTCTCTCTCTCTCTCTCTCTCTCTCTCTCTCTCTCTCTCTCTCTCTCTCTCTCTCTCTCTCTCTCTCTCTCTCTCTGTGTGTGTGTGTGTATGTGTGTGTGGATCCGATGCATGTGTGAGTATGCGTGGATACATATGTGTGTGTGTATGTTTCTGTTACAGCGGTGCCGAACGAGTTTCCCGTGATCACGGAACACCCGAAGATGAAGGTTGTGGAGAATGAACGCGACGCCGTGTTTTTCTGCGAGGCACTGGGCACCGACGATGCCCTCATACAGTGGTACATGGACGGCTTCCCGCTTCAGCAGTCGGATAAATATGACATAATTCAGGATGGTACGCACCATTACACGTCTGCATGGTATTCATACAAATACAAAACAAAAAGCAAAAACGAGAAGAATAAATTATACCCCCCCAAAACCCCCCCCAAAAAACCCCAAAACAGCACACCCCCCCCCAAAAAAAAAACACAAAAAAAAAACAAACACCAAAAACCCCAACAACAACAACAAAACAAAAACTAAACCCCCCCCCCCAAAAAAAAAAAAAAAACAACAACAACAAAACAACCCCAACACTCATAAGCCAACAGATCAAAAAACCTATTTCTAGAAGCGTGAATCCAGTAGGGTCGACATCAGCACCATCAAACCTTGATGTGAAAAAACAAAGTAGCTGAGTGATTAATTGTTTCCCTAATTTAAATTATGTTGAGCGAATTAATGCATTATCATACTGATACTATATAAATTCATATAATAAGGGGAGTTAAAAATGACTCTCCTTCAGCTAGTCTAAAGGAAGTGGTGAGAAGTGAGAGTGATAGATCTTTTAATTGACGAAGTCTGTACCATGTCACCCCGTGCCCCGTACACCCACTCCTTAACGATTAACTATAATACGTTTATTTCCTTTAAAGGCATATTGTCACAGACCACTGACCTATTTAATGACATTTTGTAAAAATAATTGAATTATGGCAATGGTCCATAATTAAAAAACTAAAATTGCCGAGAGGGATGACATGGATTTCACTCCATCATGGTTCAATTAAGATGATGCGATAGCTAGATTTGGTTTCCAACAATTAATGTAATTTTTATTTATTATCCATTTTTAGTGAAATAAGGTCTTTAAATCCGTGACGTATGCCTTTAAAGGAAATGTTTCTGGGGTTCCTTTAGAATGCTGTAGGTTCCCTGGGGTTTTTTTTTAAGTGGACCGCCCCTCTTGCTAGGAAAGTGTAACATCCGCTTATTTATGACCTGCTTCACGATGGTACACTTTGTTATAAAATACTTGATATCATAATTATTTTATCAATGCTTCTAAAATCGTTTTGTAACAAATATTCACTAACATTTACCATACTGAGAATGTTGTGTGGAAGATACTCGTAATTGAGGTTGCATGTCGCTTACAGAGGTTAGCTTATTGCTATTCACTGAAAACATTATTTATTTCTTTTGTTTAACGACACCACTAGAGCACATTGATTTATTAATAATTGGAAAAAAGAAAGAGAAAGAACAATTTAACGAAACCCAGCAAAACTTTTTAAGCAATGGATCTTCATTGTATATCATTGTGTAATTTATTTCGACGTTTGGTATAGGATGTGCTATCGATTGGCAGTAAGGGATATTTTATATGCATTTCCCACATACAGAACAACACATTCCACGACATTTGATGTTGGAATTGTGGGGAGGGTGTAAAACTGATGACTCCACCGAAGGTCATCGATCCTATAAACTATGCATCAAATCAACCGAATGCTCTACCACTAGGCTATACTTCCTCCCTCACAGTTAATTGAAAGTGCATAATTGTATCCACGACAGGGAGGAACTGTTATAGTTGATTAAACAAAAAACAACATATATTATGACGGGGCGTTACCGTGGAAGTTGCCCTTGGGCCACCCTGTATTTGTGGGATGTGCACTACTGAACACATGTTTATCATATCATAATCATTCTATGTTTACTTTCAGATGTGTGCGTATGTTGATTATTTTGCTATATAATCATTTTGGTTTGTAGATTTCGGTGAGGCTTAGCTCTCTGCTTTATTTCGGAGCCACGCCGTATTATTTTATATCCCTAAGCCACCCTCGATTCATCATATTATCATAAGACATACACTTAAATCTGTACCGTAGATTTTAAAGAATGTTGCATAATTAAGAAAAAAACCCTGAATGTTGAATGTTGTTCTGTCAGAGAAATATTCAGTATTGAATGTTGAACGTTGAATATCGAACCAACTCCAGCTTCTAAAAATCTGCACTGTAGAGATGTACTATTGTAATTCATTGAAAGTAGGTATGCGTATGCCCACTGAACTGTTGTCATCAGTAGATAATTATCAAAATTAACCGGAAGTACATATGGCCATGACAGATGCAAATTATTGGTGTTTAGTATTAAATGAACATGCGTATATCATAAATTACAGAGGTGGACAGCGGTGAATTGGTTGTCATAGCTACCGACACGTATGACGAGGGAACCTACCAATGTTCAGTGGAAAATGACGTGGGCATTGTGTATTCGCTGAAGTCTTCTCTGTATGTACGAGGTAATGAAACCCTAATCACTAACAACTAACAACTAACACACTGTTGTGGACAGCCCAGATAGCTGAGGTGTGTGCCCAGGACAGCGTGTCTGAACTTTAATTGGATATGAGCACAAAAATCAGTTGAAATGAAATGAAACCCGTATTTTTAAATGACTCGGATGTAAACAGTCTTAATTAGTTATTATTTTATACTTCTTTGCCTATGTGAATTACATTATGAAGTAATGAGGAAAAACATTTTCTTTTTCTTGTTTTGTTTTTGTTTCCTGTCGAGAATAGGAATGGTGATGGATTGGAATGACAATATTGTTTTATCATAAAATAAATCACATTTAAAATTAGGATTATTTGCTTTATCCTATTTAAAAAAAAGATAATTTCAGAGAACATGATAAACTGTAAACCTTATTTTAAAATAACTATATGTTTCTTTAATAAAGATTTTAGCCATCGATAATTTAATAAACGTACGCTTTAAAACATCTTTTCAATCATATATATATATTTTTTAATTTACAGTTGATTATTTTAGATAAGCTTATATTTTTATATTGTATTGTATTGTATTGTATTGTATTATATTGCACTGTAGTGTGCATGCATGCATTGCATTGCAATGCCTTATCATTATTAACTAAAATTTCAAAATGATAGCTTATATCTCAAGTAACAATTAAATGAATTGGAAAAACATTTGAGTTAATAAATGTGCGTGATTTCGTTTGTTTTTGGTTTGTTTAAATTTATATATTTTAACAGAGAGAAAGGTTCCCCCAAGTTTTACTCGTGTGACCAAGAACCCAGACGTAAACCAGGGTTCTAACATTGAACTAACCTGTGAGGCTATTGGTGTGCCCATGCCCGAACTTCGCTGGGAGCGTGATGGGCGTACACTTAAAGGGAACGACCCTCGGTTTGGAAGCAATACGCTGTACATAGAAAACATACAGAACAGCCAGGCGTACACCTGTATTGCAACCAACGACTTCGGCAAAATAACGACATCTGTGTTTGTGAACGTCTTTGGAGTTGAGGGTAACTAATTGGTTTAGAATCAAAACTATGCACATCTTTATAAACTAAATCTTTTAGAATTAAAAGCAAACAAGAAGACTGTCAACAAGTTGTCTTCCTCACAGATGCTCTCTCAGTCCTACAAGCCTTGCAAGGAGAAAAACTTCCTCACCTGAATGAAGCCATGCAAGAGGTAGCAAAGGAAAGACGAGTAGCTCTACAGTGGATCCCAGCACATTGTGGGATTCCAGGAAATGAGGAAGCAGACAGGCTAGCCAAGCTAGGAGCTAATCATGTACAGCCCAGCAACAACATTAGCTTCTCAGAGAAGAAAACCTTGATAAAGGCAGCCAACAGACCCAGGACAGAACAAGATGATTACCACCTTCTCAGTCGCTTGGAACAAGTAACTCTGTTGAGACTCCGGACAGGCCACAACCGACTGAATGCTCACATGTTCAGAAAGTTTAAACTTGCAGCAACACCAACCTGCAGTTGTGGCCTGGAAGACCAAACAGCAGAACACATCTTACAGGCGTGTCCAATTCATCAAGACCTGAGACAAGCTGAGTGGCCAATCGAAACTGCCATACACACCAAACTCTATGGAAAGAGAGGCGAACTGGAAAAAACAGCTCATTTTATCTTACAGACTGGACTATTGGTCTAAATTGTGAAAGAGAAAAAAAAAAAAAAAAAAAAAAAAAAAAAAAAGCAAACAACTAATTGTAAAAAAAAAAAATAATAATAAAAAAAAAAAAAAAAAAAAATTAATTACTTAATTAATTAAAGGGACATTCCTGAGTTTGCTGCATTGTAAGATGTTTCTGACTAATAAAATATTTCTACGATTAAACTTACATATTAAATATATTTTCTTGTTTAGAATATCATTGTCTGTATATTTAATGTGTTTCTGGTCGTCTTAATATTTGTAAGAAGCCGAAACTGGATTTTGTCTTCAAATAATTTCGTACGTAAGAAAAAATCTTTTTTTAGGAAATAAAATGAAATTTAACCTATATACAAATATTAGAACGATCAGAAACACGTTTAATATACAGCCACTAATATTTTATGCAGAAATCTATATTTGATATGTAATTACAGTCGTCAAAAAGTCTCTGTTAGTCGATAACATCTCAAAAATTGCATTAAACTCAGGAATATCCCTTTAAAAATAAAATGTTTTTGAAACAAAACCATGCACGTCTTATCGCTGAACCTGTTGAGAATAACTAAATATTTAAGAATTGTAATTGCATCTGTATTTGTATATATCTTATTATTTTATTTGTGCTGCCATTGGTTTAACTGTACTATATTGGATTGTTTTCTTTATTTGTCTTTTAAATACTTTTAGCGAATAGTCTCTCATAACTCAGTATATAGTGGCTTATTACAATTTTACAATTTATATTGTTTTTATGTATATGCTAAATTTTATTCTGTTGTAATGAGGTGAGACTTTAATAAACTATTTATATGTCTGTCCGCAGATTTTTATTAAAGCTGGGAACATGTTTCTGGCTAACAGTGTTTTTAACAATTAAAATTACATACTAATAATATTTTCTCTCTTAAAAAAATCAACATATCAGTATCCATTGTGTTTCTGGTGGAGCTAATGTTTGTGGTAGTTCAAACCACATAACACAGCTGTAGCGTTGACTTTTGGCAAGTAAATGTGTGTTATTCTGTATAGACTATTAAAGGCACTAATCCTAGGCAATGGGCATTGCAAAATATATTTTTGTTTTTATATTTTGTTCTTGCTTTATTTTTTTTCATTTTGTTGGAGTTTTTTGTTTTGTTTTATATATATATAATTTATTTATTTATTTATTTATTTTGTTCGTTTTACTTCAGTTTGAAACCTTTTATCTGTAAGACATATGATATAATATGAACTAATATTACGATGACGTGCAATCTGCTTTAATTTGTTTAATGAATACAATTTCGAAATGTTTTTTTTTTAATGGCATGATCTACTGTAAACCCAAATTTATTTTGGCAGCCTTACCCATGGCACCACAAAATGCTCAGATCGTCAACATTTCAACCAACGATGCGGTATTAAAATGGGAGGAAAGTACTTCACCCTCAGACCATCCAGTGGTTTCTTACATTATACAGCTCAAGTTAGTATTGGACATTCATCATATATTAACAGACAGCAACAAACGGGTTGCCAATTATTATCAAGTGTTTGACTCGTGTGAAACAATGTTTAATTCTAACACATTTTAGAAGTAGCAGTATACCAAACAGCATCTCAACGGGTCAAAGTTTAAAGGGCATCTAACTTTAAATAGAGCATTGAATACAATTCCTTTCAATTTGAGAGAACTTGTGTGTTTTTTGTTTTGTTTTTAATTGTTTTTTTTAATGTATTTTAAAAATGTTTTTGTAACATTTTTAATGGGTTTTTTTATTTTTTTTTTATTAATATATTAATATAATTTGAACTTGTGTGTCAGTATATACAATTTACCATTATGCTTGAAACATAATTATGTGTGGTGCCACTAAAATTAGGACATTTTTTTTTATGGAACTAGGATAGTCAAATTTACTTTAATGGTGTATTGTTATAATGTTTATATCCATGGTGTATATATTGATTGAAACGTCGCATATAAAATAACATTAGTTTAGCCACTTCTAATTAGATTTGATTCTATACACCATCAGAGCTGGTTTAAGGATTCGCGGGGCCTGTAGCAAAAGGAGGAAGGAAATTTTTTATTTAACGACGCACTCAAAACATTTTATTTACAGTTATATATACAATTAATTCGGTAAATAGACTATCAAAATGAGATTTAAATGTTCACAAAACATGGATAATTTTAATTTTTAATACACACAAAAACTAATGAGATAAAACTAAATAATTAAAACTAAAAGTAAACTTAATAAATATTCGCGCTTCTTTTATTGTTCATTAAATTTCGGGGGGAGGGGGACATAAACTATTCAATAAATGGTAGAGAGTTTTGGTTTGTTTTAAAGAAAATGTGAACCAGGGGCGAAATTTGGATCAGAACAGGAAGTCATTGTTGACGACATGACTCGGAAGTACAAGATTCGTGATCTGACACCAAGCCAGTGCTACCAGGTTCTTGTGATGGCCCAGAGCACCCTGGGTAGAAGTCAGATATCAGAGCAAAGCAGTATTAAGTTCAGTACACTACAAGATGGTGAGAAACCAGTCGTATGATCAGGAGGACGAGTGCTCGCGAACAGTTTGACTGGTTTTCATCATGGCATTTTCTGTCACATGCATTTAAAGTTAAGTTTTAAAAACCCCACTAAACAGTCTAACGTCTAATGAGTGACCATGAGCGCTCGACCACCTGAACATGCCTCGCTCTTTGACTGAGACAGTACGCTAATATTTCACCGAACTTTAAAACTGTGAAAGTGTTAGAAAAGAACTAATTTGTATTATTTAATTCTAGATAAAACTGAGAAATTTAAGATATACCTGTAAAATTGATCATTGATCTAGGGATGATAAACACACGCACAAAAAAAAATTGAAATCAAATTATAATGTAAAAACAAAAACAAATGTATATATATAATGTAAAAATAGATAAACAAGTGCCTTTGTGTTATATTTATAGTAGCATAGGAACTAACCACTAACCCACTGTCCTGGACAGACAGCCCAGATAGCTGAGGTGTGTGCCCAGGCCAACGTGCTTGAACCTTGATATAAGCACGATATTAACTTGAAATGAAAATAGTAACATAAATTTCTTGACACGATATTTCAAACAATTGTATTTCGAATACTATATATAATTTTTTACTATGAATGAATGTTCTTGTTCGCGTCTTATCGATTTTATGTAAGTCGTTGTAAGACATTGTTTTACGATTAATGCCAAAACAGTGTTTAATCAATTATATTTAACTAAATCACGTCTGGCTTATCCAATCGATCAGAAGGTTAAGTACTTGCATTGTACCACGTACATTGCGACCGTTTCCCGTGGATGTATAGAGCTTTAGAGTTTATGATGTACGTCGTCATAACCAATATCTAGCATGTTTTTTTGTTGTTTTTTACAGAATAATTGGAAATATAATCAGTTTTTAAAAAATACATCGTAGGTCAATACATAACCTCATGCAGGGGCGGATTATGGGGGGTTTCCGGCTAAAAAAAAAACCCAGCCCACCATGTAGATCTAAATTGATGTCCACGTAAAATTTATAATTTCAATAATTTCAAATTATAAACATTTACATATTATTTCGGACCCCCCCCCCCCCCCCATCCTTACCTAAAGCTTAATTCGCCCCTGTCTCATGAACAGACGCTGGACTATTAAATGTCGTGCGAATGGGTGCAGTAAGTTCGAAACCTGCCAACTGACACTGTGATTGTAAATATTAAATGTTTTTAAGATCACTGACGCATTATTTTCCAGAGTTTCACAATCCTCCTCGGAATGTCAGTGTTCGACCTTTGACCAAGTCCTCCATCATGGTATCATGGGAGCCACCGCGCGGCAATCTCGACTATCTAATGGTAATACGATATTGTTTTACAGTACTGAATAAAAACATCATTTTAATAATGTCTGCTTCTGTTAATAAGTACCTTTTAAGTATGCTAAAGATAAAAACGAAGACATTCTGTCAAGTTGCTATCAGTTACAAGATCTCAATGTAATACTGAAGGAAATCAAAAGAACAATAACTCATTTGGGTTGTTTCAGAAGTGATCATTGGGGGTGGGGTGGGGATAGCACTGTGATTATTATTTTATGCCTCTTTGGGTAACAACCGTAGTGTTGAGGAATTTTAACAGGGAGCGGTTGTGTTATGCTCCCAAAGACATTATACTGAAAACCCCTGAAACTTTGCTTGAGCAGGGGAGGGTTTTGATGTCCGGAACCCTCCCCCTGCATACGAGCCTGAAAGGTCCTGAAGAATCGTTACGGACATTTCAGCCCACAAGAAAATAAAACCTGAAAAAGCTCCGTTATTTCCATAAAACTCTATGAAACAGGGTCGAGACGTAGCTCAGTGGTAAAGCGCTCGCTTGATGCACGATTGGTCTGGGATTGATTCCCGTTGGTGGGCCCATTGGGCTATTTCTCGTCACATCCAGTGCACCACGACTGGTATATCAAAGGCCATGGTATATGCTATCCTGTTTGTAGGATGGTACATATAAAAGACCTCTTGCTACTAATGGAAAAATGTAACTGGTTTCCTCTCTATGCCGATGATTAATATATCAATGTGCTCAAGTAGTGTCGTTAAAAAACAAACTCTATGAAACAGGGATCAAAATAACACTGGACCATATACATGTAGAAATATCCCTTTTCGTCTGACTGCACCACTGGAATATGCTTATTATAACATACATTACTAATCCATATCTGGGTGCAATTTGCAGGCATATCAAATTCAGTTCACCAAGAATCCAAACATTCCATTGTTTGCCTGGGACAAACGGGAAGTACCGAGAAACCAAACGCTCGCCACTATCGGAGAATTAAAGGAGCAAGCTGTGTATTACGTCATAGTTCAGTCGTTACACATGGATGAGGAAATCAGGAGCTCGGAGATGGTCGAGGTCACCTTAGCAACACATGGACAGAAGGGTATGCGTACTGAATCGACGATTCGTAAAAATATCGAAACTGGACTCCAAGGGCTTAACTAGCCTTAAATACTTAATTGCATACAGCAGTATTACAATACGAAACATAGTTATGCTTTTTACGGGTTTTGGTATGAGTCAAAGCAGGATATGATCACAGTTAAGACAGTGATTTGTGAGTGCATGTCATCACAACTGTCCATTGCTAGTTTTGATTTAGTAAACTAGTCTGGAAATGGTAGTCTTCTTTGTGGCAGAGCAAGAGGGATGCAATCTCCAAGAAAGGATCTCCTCGAGAATGGCTGTCCTCCTATTGACGAGGCACTAGATAGAAATTCATGGAATCAACCACTATTTTGGCAAATGCCCATTCGACTCTACAAATATACGGCCCTGATCACGTATTACGGTTTTGTAGTTCAGGTTTATAGATTTTTATATAACTTGTCAAATAGTTCCAAATATTAAATGGCATAAACAAAACATAATTTACTGTGAAATACCTTAAAGCTATGTGGATTTATATAACAAAATAATACCAATGTTTATAATAGTGTTGTGTCCCATTGTCCATATGCAATCTGATTAAAATTAGCTCTACTGGGTCTGCCAGTAGATCTAACAGCATTGCGTGGATTCCCAGGTCCAGGTGACATTTCATCTATAAATAACAATTTTAATATCGACCAATTAACTTATTGGTCTATTTCAACATTGAAAAAACAGGGGGAAAAGTGCAGTAATAAACTCTGGATTGTATACTAGTATAAACAGATTTTATGGCTATACCATCACGTTTTGGGTTTTTTCGCCTTGAAACGAATTTTATATAAAATTTTATATTGCAATTAGTTTCCGGCATACTTCGTAATTCACCCGAATCATTTCGTATACCCTCGGCATAATCCCGAATGTTTTCAAATCACTGGCATGATTTTGCAAGTAAGGTTTTGATTGGTCGAATGAAAGGTCAACTGGACATGAGCTCCAACGGGCTGCTGTTAGATCCACATGTAATAGTGAAGCTAATTTTAATTAGATTGGTCCATATTCATACATGACATTGTATATATTCAGATCCCTCTCTCATCACCAACCTCTACGCTGAGGTGGTTTCTCCGACGTCCACGCGGGTGTCATGGCAGAACCCAGACCTGGGATTTCCCATCACTGGCTACTCCCTGTACATCGATGACTCGGACGAGAACTTCGAGAAACTGCCGCTAGCTGGATTCATGGACAGCTATATTGTGGAGGGCCTGTATCCCGGAGCTGAATATAAAATAAAGATTGCACCCATCACGCCATACGGAGAAGGCCCCGCAAGCTCACCGATCATCATTAGACTTCCAATATTTGGTAATACATACACTTCTGATCTGTCGTGTCATACAGCGTGACGTCAGATTATAGTTGTTTTATTTTAGTTTTCCATTTCAGTGAAAACTAAACAATAAAACCGTTAATCACCCCCAACAAAAATGGATTATTGCTTGTTTGCAATTTTTGTTTTTCAGTGCGTGTTTTCCTCAATTTTCTATAGCTCAGTATTACAGTATTTATTTTAGTATTAAAAATTATCAGTCATACATGATTATTGCAAATGTGATTTTTTTTAAAGCTATCGTTACCAAACATTTAAATTGTTTACAATAAATAATTGTGGCATCTTGAATTTATGTCGGCCATGTTGGATTTTGTCATAAATGCATGCTATTTTACCACAATGTTATTAGTCTTATATTTTAACCAAACATATTAACCAACTAAATTAGTAGGACGCTTACCAGCTTCTGCACACACACACACACACATATATATACATACATACATATATATATATATATATATATATATATTAGTATGGTCTGTGCGTACAAATGCTAAATATGGGTTTACACAAAATACACCAGCGTTTATGGCTTATGTATGTAATATTTCCAGTGTTGGAGGCTCCAGAGGTAGAGAAAATAACTGCCATTAATTCAACGGCAGTGTTAGTAAGGTGGACACAGCCGTCCCCAGAAAATGACCCCGATAACGTGAACCCAATTGTGGGTTACGTGGTGTATACTGAACGAGTGACGCCGGACGAAACAGGGGCCCGGAATATACAGCGTGTACAGATAGATGGCGCTCGCAGTCGCATCGTTATCAACAACCTGGAACCAGCCACAGAGTATCGCATGTGGGTAGCGTCGGTAACCAAGCAGGGCGATGGACCCAGTAGTGACCCCGAAATTGTTGTAACCGCCAGTGAAGGTAAGCAATGGCGTAGTCAGAATTTTATATTGGATGGAAGGGCGATTGGGGCCACACTATCTGTCAGTCGCGTTATGTGTTGATGAATGAATAAGAGGTGCATTGGGTATATGCCACCATGCCCCACTTACCCCTCGACTACGCCAATGAAAATAATTATATGTAAATAACCCAAAACATGGCTGCTGTATAGGCCTACTAACTTCAAACCACGTATAACAAAATTTTTTTTCTTTTTTTTTTAAATGTCTGACTCCTATGGACATGAAACAAAACAAGCTATGAAGCCTTTACAGCCAATATAGAACTGACATACCAGTTATTTAGTCGTGATAAAAAAACAACTCTAAAAAAACCCATGTCTAATATAATAATAGTTTTAAGGAAATGACAGATTAATCGACGATTGTTAGATGTCAGATATATTTAATGCACATATAAAGACGAAATAGGTATTTACGAAGGATATGGACTTTGTATATTCTTTCTTGGTCAAACATGAAGGTCCAGTACTAATTTAACAGAGAAATTATATCACATATGACGTCATTACTACTATGCAAGTCATAAAAAATTCTTATATGTTACAAAACAATAAAATCGTCCTGCAAAATAAATAGTAATAATATTATTATTACACCTTTCTTTTTAGATTCGAGGACACCAAGAATTGTAAGTGTTACGCCAAAGAACACTACAGCAATTCTTGTCAAATGGAAGCCACCTCAGTCACGTGACTCTAAGAAAATACGCGGGTATTTCGTGTATGTTGAGAAAATTCGGTCTGGTCCATGGGATCCAACGGTACGCTACATAATGGATGTCAGACCCGGAAACCAACGAAACGTGGTGATGGGAAATCTTCTGCCTGGACACGAATACCGAGTAGAGGTCGCTGCGTACGGGCAGGACGGAGAGGGGCCGCGTAGTAATCCGGAAATAGTCCGGACAAGTGGGGCCGCCGCGGTGACTGCTTTACCCACCACTGTTCCGCAACAGCCGGAACTCGATGATGTTTCCGTATTAAATTCCACCGCCATAACAGTTATCTGGCAACCACCCACGGAAGAACTTGCCGGAGTGGTGATTACCGGGTACTACATCTATGTCGAGAAGTACCAAGGCGGGTACTGGGAAGCTGAATCCCGATACTACACAGCCATCCCTCCCAAAGGACAGATCTTTGTTATAAACAACATGAGCCCCAATACTAAATACCGAGTTTCCGTCACGGCTCTTTCAATTGACGGAGAAGGACCTCCTAGCCAATCCAAAGTGGTAGTGATGGACAGAGAGGACGAACAGGACCGTAACCAGGATAATAATAACAACAACAACAACAATAACAACAATAATAATAATAATAATAATAGAAACATAAATTTTAGCCCCACCGCTATTCCAGAAGCTCCTATTCTTGATGAGGTGACCCCCGTAAACACGTCCTCGCTGTTATTGAAATGGCGCCCATCGCCTCGAGATTCCAGGCCAGAAAATCAAGCCACGATTCGAGGCTACTACCTTTATGTGGAGAAGTACAAACAGGGAAGATGGAGGCCAGAATTTAAATTTGAAACTAACGCTCTGTCTAACAGACAGCAGATCGTTATTAATGGGCTGGAAGCGGGAAACAAGTACAAAATTAAAGTTGCAGCTTTCTCATCAGTCGGCGAAGGACCAAAAAGTGCGCCCGTGGCTGCAGAAACTTTTCAGTGTAAGTAAATATAGAACTCCATTGAAAACGCAACAGTCAGACTTGTAAAATAAAAAAGGATGTGAGAAATAAAAACAATATTTTAACTGATTCCGTATAAGTTCGTGTATTCTGGTAGGCAATAAATAACACAAAACGTGTATACAAGACTTGCACGTGTGATAGCAATAACAACTGAAAATTGGGTTGTGCGTTTTCAACGGAGTTTAGTATAAATAAAGAGAATTGAGAGCCAATATCTATGAGGGTAGCTGCGTGTTCAGAAGAGTGAATGCTGGCATTGTAATAACATATTTAGGAAATGTAAAATCCTGTAATAAATGACATATTATATAGACAATTAAATTTGTAATTTTTACATTTTAGTTTGCAAGCTGAATATACATTTGAGGTGTACTCTCTTAAAATATATATTCCTTAGTATAGCAAATAGTCAAATATTGCGGTTTATGCATTGCGTTTTAACATAACTGGTAGATAATGCAGGAAACAATCTTTACATCCCAGAATATTTGCGTAAGTCATCAAATGAGTAATGAGAAAGAACACATTATTTTCATATTATTAATTGCTGTAGCGTTTAAGCTAACATAATTTTGTAGAACTTTTAAACATAATTAGTACAATTTATTGACGTCTATTTTTATTATTGTTTCTTTTTTTTCTTTTTAGCGGAAGTGAATATAAGGAATGGGGATGGGGATGACTCTGAACACACTGGGTATTATATAAATCCTATTATATAAATATACTGGACAACAAAAGACACACGGATAATATTTTTAAAATTTAATTATCACTGTCTTGCGAATATTTCAGACCCGTTTTGACAGGCTATTTAATGAATTAATTTTATCATAAAACATATATGCTAGTATCTTAAAATATTCGCGAATCTTTTGTTGTTCAATATATAAAACATATTAAACATAAAAATTCCGTGTATATATATATATATATATATATATATATATACAGTCGAGCACCGCTGTGTCGATATCGTGGGGACCGCACATAAATATCGAGTTAACCAAATATCGACTCAAACGTTCAGTCAAGTATGTAAATAAAAAATTACAAACAAAAGATGTCAAATTTAAAAATGAAATATAATTTATTTGTTTAAATCAAATCAAAAATGTTCTGAAATTAATAATAACAAAGTAATCAATCAATAAACCAATCAATAATACCGATGTGCGCAAGCTTACTGAATCTGTTAAAAGTTGTTATAAATTGTGGAATTAAAATGACTGGATTTGGAGACAATTAAATAAAAAATTACTAAATAAATTTTAACATATTATAATAAATAGGATTAAGAACAAAATGCAATTATACAAACTGGAAGAACAAATGACAATCACAACTATCACAACACTTAATTCACAAAGTCTGTTAATAATGTCTGTCGCGCATTAGAACAAGGCATGAAAGCTACTGAGCTTAGAAAGTTTGTTAAGTCCCCTTTGGAATCTCTGCTGTCCACAAATCGAGTTAATAACTCCAGTGCCTCTGTTGCTGACGTCAAGGACGGCGGTGGAATATCGGCAGTGTCGTCATTTTCCTTATCACTCTCTGGCTCTGGTTCTGCTACAACAGGGGTCCGGTCAGCCAGCACCTCTTCAACAATGCTGTCGTCGGACATGGGAGCACAGGTGACCAGGCTGTCATCGGCACGTACATATTCCATTAAAGTCACACCGTTGGTTACTAGGTGTGACAAGGAAACATCGTCGTCTGGGTCACTTTCATACTCCGGATCGGCCGACTCAGTTGTATTAATGAAGCCTGTATGGCGGAAACCGTGGTTAATTGTCCCTACCGATACGTTATCCCACGCAAGTTTTAAAAATCGGAGGGCATCCAAAACCGAAAGTTTAACTTCAGTTATGTATGTATGTATGTATGTATGTATGTATATATATGTATGTATGTATGTATGTATGTATGTATGTATGTATTTATGTATGTATATATGTATATATACACGGAATTTTATACATATATGTATGTATGTATATATGTATATATATATTTACACACACACACACATAAATATGTAATATTCTCTTTCTTACATATCGCCCCAAAACCATATTAAAAACAAATGTGCACGTATGCGTCACAGAGAAAACAGGTTCAATTAACTTATATGTAATAGATAATCAATTTCGATAGTGTTTATTTCAGTAGATGGTATGCTATCTTGCTGTGGCGATCGGGTCACCACCTATATGCAGCTTATCACGTCTTTAAATCGATAAGACACCTTAGTGCGTTATTGTTATGTGTTCTCACCAATGGGTGTGTAAGAAAATTATTTTATATTATCTAATAATTAATACGATCATTGAACTTAAATAGTGTTAAACACAGATAAATAACCAAGCAAACCTTTCATTAGACAGGAGATGTTCGGATTTTGTCAGCTCTACCTTGGGACTCTCTGCTCTCCGTTTCTGAAGAACAAGAGTGTGTTTATGTCCTCTCGATTCGATCAACAGGCCATAGAACAGAAAGTGTTAGGTAAGATTACCGTACTGAATCATTTATAAACAGGCCCGCAAAAAGGGTAATAGTTTCTCTCTCTCTCTCTCTCTCTCTCTCTCTCTCTCTCTCTCTCTCTCTCTCTCTCTCTCTCTCTCTCTCTCTCTCTCTCTCTCTCTCTCTCACATAATTTTGAAAGTTAGTATTCTGATGTCACCGGTAGATGTCGCTCGAAGCACAACAATGCCTACGTCACGACAAATTTCACAGACTTGGGGTGCGTTCGTTTCACCTCTTCTGGACTTGTTCCAACTGTTCTGTCCTGGTTGTATCCCCTCTCCAGATATCGTAAGACTTAGCAAAATTATTAGTTTTAAGGGTTTGTAACGTTTTGTATTGAGACACTTACTTGTCTGAACTTTATTGTTACTGAAAATGTTCACGAACTGTGAAGAAAAATCTCACAAATGAACAACAACAAATCGGATGTTGATTGCGCGAACCGTGCATGAGAAAACAAACCGAACCAAAATGATAACGGTCACGTGATATACCAACGTCTGTGACATTAAAAATAGATTGGACCTCGCTTGCTTAACGGTTTTTTCTCGACAGAACGTCTTGTGAAAAAATGCAAAAAATGCATTTCGTGGTTTTACAAACATCAGGATTACCAAAAAGCACTTCAGGTGAATGGAAATGTGTATTCTAAATAATAAAATGTAAGTAAAGTGCAATTTTATTTGTGAAAAATGGGGTTTAATAGCGAAAAACAACGCCGTAATGGTTAACAAATAGCCGTAACTAGGGTGTGTCCCTTTAAGAGCAATTTTCGCCTGTTTAAATGTTATATATATATATATATACATGTATATATATATATATATATATATATATATATATATATATATATATATATATATATATATATATATATATATATATATATATATATGAAGGTATGAAGGTATGTAGGTATGTATGTATGTAATATAATAATATATATAACCCACCATCCCACCCCTTATAATATCTAGATGACATGTAGAAGATTATTAAAAACTAACAACAATTAATCAACATGCAAACAGAATTAAAGGTAACTTTCAAAGTATGTTAATGTTAGTTCAACATTGAAACACCCCTTAGAATATTTAGATGGCATATAGAAGAGTGTTAAGATTTTAAGGAATATTTTGAAAATAGACAATTGAATTTGTGAAGTACAATTTCACGTTGTCTTTTTATTACAGTTGCCATGAAGGTTATTGAAAACACTGTGACGTCGCGATGTAGAGATTTTATCGTGTCAGCCATTTGTTTTCATTCTTTCCCACCATGCATTGCGGACGGAAATCGTCCACGTCCTAGACAGATCTGCCAACCGGACTGCTACAACTTCCAGTCAGTCTGCAGAAACGACGCCATTCTAGCAAAACGACATCCCACTATAGGTCAGTTTCACCTCATCAAGGTATGTTTAATACATTTATGGTTCATTTTCATCACAAAATTAACATACACACAAATGATGTACGTAGGACTACATGTTACTTTTAATTAAGACTATACAAGTTGTGTTGCGATTGTAGGTCAAAATAATTATGGAAAAAAATAACCAGAGAGAGATATAACTTAATTAAGGCCTCACCCACTCAAGTTTTTTCTACCATGAGTATCTAAATAAATGTTCTTATTCTCATCCAGTTTACAGAATGAGAGAAAAATAAATGTTATCTTAAAGATGAGGTTATTGACTAACAAAAATACAAGTGATGATGGCAGAACATCATCTATAGTCCTTCCCAGCCTCCACGAACATTGGGGGTTTTTTTTAAATCATTTCAGTTTGATTTGACGTTAAAAGAAAAGTAAAAGTGATTTGGAAATAATGAAAAACAACACAATTTTTGTGTGCAATTTTGAAAACAATCGGCTTAAAAATAAATAACTTATAGTAAATACCATAGTAAAAAAACGGCGTTCCCTGGTAGGAAGGACTGTAGATGGAAAGCCTTTTGAGGGATAAATAAAGTAAAACTTGCATTTTTATCAAAAGGGTAAATCAGTGCCCCTTATTATTTTATGGGGGTACTAAATTAATTTCTCTCATATCGAAGCGTTATGTGACTTATTTATTTAGATTGATTTCAGCTCCAGTGTTTCCAGAATGCAGAGACCTTGCCGCCCCGGGAATGCCAGCAGCTGATAACTGTGTGAAATTATCTGCTTCTACCTCTAGTTCAAGACACTCGGGACAAGCACCACGAGGTATATATCATATATATAATGCATAATGGTAGACAGTTGGAGACTAGATCTACTAATTGTGCACATTTATAATTTTTCGTCATTTTAGAGGAAGTGACAGACTTGACAACTGTGGTGGCAGCACCCATGTCAGGTCCCACCGGTGGGGCATGATACGAGTACTGTTCACGAACACCTGATATAGCTGTTATGACAGTGATTCATGAGTGCATGTCGCCACAGCTGTACTTATTCTATTGAGCTCTGTTCGGTTGATTTAGTAAACTAGTCTGAGAATGACAGTCCTCTTTGTGGAGACGCAAAAGGGATGGAATCTCCAGTAAAGGATCTCCTCTGGAGTGGCTGTCCTCTATAGACGAGGCACTAGATAGAGATCCATGGATTTAACCACTATTTTGTTAAATACCCATTAGATTCTGTATTGTGTAGAAATACGGCCCTGATCATGTTACGGTTCTGTCGTTCAGATTCTTTTATACAGTTATAACAACAATGGAAAGGCAAGGGAAAGGGTATTTGAGTTACAATACGTCAGCACATTTGTAACTACGGCTATAATTTTATTTTTTTATTTATATTTTTATATTTTTATTTATTTATGGTTATTTTAGAAGGTGGTCGATCCTACGCCGTATCGCACCTCAGACAGGTGTTCTACCACTAAGCTAGTCCGATACATCTGCCGTCGACTGAGTTCAGATTTTCAGCAACAGCTAATGCCATTGACCATGTGCATGAACTCCAGACGCACCCTCCAACACACAAAAATATTAACAGTTAAAGGCATAGACCTTAGTTATTAGGTAGAGTTAAATAATTTTGGCTATTGCACCGCTAAAGTATATAATATATACTTTAGCGGTGCAATAGCCAGACATATATATATATATATAACAAATACTTCCATACAAATGTTCATTTTAACTTAATTTTCATGTTTGTTAAGTTCTTCTGTCTTGGACACACACCTGATCTGAACTTCAGGCGCACGCTCCTACACACAGACATATTAACAGTTAAAGGCATTGACCTAAGTTATTGGGTAGAGTAAAATAATTTTGGCTATTGTAGCCTTTACACCGCTAAGGTATATAACTTACATTTTCATGATGCTACTTGTTCTCGTGTTTGCAGTAGCTGAAAATATAATGTTATGCGAAAGAGGAAAGGTAATTTGCTTCAAAGTACGATGTGGTGAAATAGTTTAAAGTCTCGCCATTCCCCAGTGTAAAGAATCATCATATCCCAGTGTAAAATATCATCATTGTCCAGTGTAAAATGTCATCATTCCCGTATGTGAAATATTATCATTCCCCAATGTAAAATGTCATCATTACCCAGTTTAAAATGTCATCATTTCCCAACGTAAAATCATAAAATGTCTTCATTGCCCTGTGTAAAAATGTCATCATTTCCCATTGTAAAATATCATCATTCCACAGTGTAAAATGTCATCATTCCCCAATATAAAATCATAAAATGTCATCATTCCCTAGTGTAAAACACCGCCATTCCTAAATGTAAAATAACATCATTCTTTAGTGTAAAATATCATCTTTTTTCAGTGTGAAATATCGTCATTCCCTTGTCTTAAATATCATCATTCCCCAGTGTCAAATATCGTCATTCCCGTGTGTAAAATGTCACCATTCCCCAGTGTAAAATGTCACCATTCTCAGGTGTAAAATGTCATCATTCTTCAGTATAAAATGTCATCATTCTCCAGTATAAAATGTCACCATTCTAAGATGTAAAATGTCATTATTCTGCAGTGTAAAATGTCACCATTCCTCAGTGTAAAATGTCATCATTCTGCAGTGTAAAATGTCATCATTCTCCAGTATAAAATGTCACCATTCCTCAGTGTAAAATGTCATCATTCTCCAGTATAAAATGTCATCTTCTCCAGTATAAAATGTCACCATTCTCAGGTGTAAAATGTCATCATTCTGCAGTGTAAAATGTCACCATTCCCCAGTGTAAAATGTCATCATTCTTCTGTGTAAAATGTCATCATTCTCCAGTATAAAATGTCACCATTCCTCAGTGTAAAATGTCATCATTCTCCAGTATAAAATGTCATCTTCTCCAGTATAAAATGTCACCATTCTCAGGTGTAAAATGTCATCATTCTGCAGTGTAAAATGTCACCATTCCCCAGTGTAAAATGTCATCATTCTGCAGTGTAAAATGTCATCATTCTGCAGTGTAAAATGTCACCATTCCCCAGTGTAAAATGTCACCATTCCCCAATGTAAAATGTCATCATTCTCCAGTGTCAAATGTCATCATTCTCCAGTGTAAAATGTCATCATTCTGCAGTGTAAAATGTCACCATTCCCCAGTGTAAAATGTCACCATTCCCCAGTGTAAAATGTCATCATTCTTCAGTGTAAAATGTCATCATTCTCTAGTGTAAAATGTCATCATTCTTCAATGTAAAATGTCATCAGTACCAAATGTAAAATATCGTCATTCTGCAGTACCACCTGTGACAAGGCCTCCATCGGCGCCCCAGACCTTAGCTGTGAATCCAATATCCAGGGTTCCGTTCCGTGTGCGCGTCTCCTGGCGACCGCCCCAGCGGCCCAATGGCGACCTCGTGTCGTACAACCTGAGATGGACCAGCGAAGAAGACTCGCATGAACAAGACGTGTCCCCAGAACAGACGTCCATGGAGAGCGATGCTTTAAGTATGCTGGCTTAACCAACTGTTTGAATTATATCACTTCATCCGTGAAAACTAGTACTATACTATAATATACTAATGGGGGAGGGGGGAAGAACATATACATAGCATCAGCAAATAGAAAAGGCAACCTAAAGCCCTCATCCATTGAGTCAGGAAGTTAACTATGTTACTGACCGTCAGTCCCATATTGCTAACATTCAGTCCCACATGACATCTTTGTGTATTATACAGACATTACTATGGTAGTCATTAATTAAATTTGGTGTGTACAATGATATATGTTCCTTGTTTTTCAATCAGTATATTATATTACCACCATTACTGTACACATCTTTCTAAAGAGAGTTTTTTTGTATTAACAATTAGGGAAACTAAATCGTTGTGGGTGGAGGGTAAATATTTTGTAATACATATAATATAAACAATGTGTGTGTAATGAGTTAGTTTGTTATTAGTGAATTGACTGATGATGCAAAAATGCAGCATGGAAATTAAAGATGATTGTGTTGTTTTGAATCGGTACGTACGCACACACACAGATAATATTTAAAAAATATTTATGTATTCTAAGCATTGCTCTTTTAGTACAGGAAAAGCATATAGAAATAAATAAATGCTATGTTGATTGTTTTGTTAAAGATAGCATTGTTTCGTTAATAAGATAACATAACCTCATCCACCGTTTAAAACAGTAATGTTTTACTAAAACTAATTTCTTTGTCAATCAGTTTTCAAGTGATTATAAATATTTTTTAAAGTGTTATACAATAAGGGATATTTTTCACTATTATTAAAACAAATACTTCCATAACATTTTCATTTTAATTTAATTATCATACTTCTGTCCTGGACATGCACCTCAACTGAGATGCGAATCCCACTACCAACCAGTCGAATTACGATGGCTTAACCACGACACCATCGAGGACGGTTTGCATATTAATCCATTCATACTTATTTTCGTGACGTTTATTTTCAATTGAGGTTCAAGCACGTTAGTGGTTAGTTGTTAGTGAGAGAGAAGTCGGTGTAGTGGCCTTACACCTACTCATTGTCATTCAGTGACGGATCTAAGGGGCCCCCTAAATTTTGCGGAAGTTATATTTTTATTTTATTTTTTTCAATTTATTTACGTTGGAGAGTCCGAGGAATCCCTTCGGGAACATTTGTGGCCTTCGCCCACATGTCATTACCTTCCCTCACCCCCCACCCCCACCCACCCCCCCCCCCAAAAAAAAAAAATTAAAAAAAAAGAGAGAAAAAAAAAAAAAAAAAACCCCAGAAAAACAGAAAGAAAGAAAAAAAGGATTGTTTTGGATCCGAAAACTAGTGATTGAGTCGTTGACCTCGCTCCACCACCGAGGCCAGTTTCATATGAGGTTTCTGTTTATTTCGTTGTTTTTAGGTAGAGGGTTGATGTACTCGTTTGAAGTGAGAGCCAAGAATCAACATGGGTTAAGCGAACCAATCACTGCTCGATTTAATATACCCGATGGAGGTAAGAGGTTCTTGTTAATTCACACACTGTCAGTTCAAAATAATAATAGATGTACATAACATTCACAGATTGGTGATTATTTCACTATCGTTTAGTAAGTATATGAATACAATGTTTTATAAAAATGCATTGAAGTGAGCTAACCAATTGCGGCTGGAACGCAATGTAGATTTTCTGAAACCAAGCCTCATCCATAACAGATACATCTTATAATTAAGGTTTATTGGCGTTCACAAAAGTAAGCAATGATTTAACAGAAAAAAATACATCTGTTTACTATAGTATTTTTGAAGAAACAAAACCCCTAGACAAGCGATTTAGACAAGTACTCTAGGTAGTACTAAACCAAATAACTTCCGGCTGGGTCAAAGTTGGAGGAGCACCAAACTTTTGATAGAGAAGTGAACACCACAAGTCCTGTGATAGGTGATATATATATGTGTTGGTTGTAAACAAAATAGTTTCATCTGGGCAAAAAATGTATGCAATTTTATTTTATCTAGTACCACTGTGTCAAGTAGCCTTGTGCTTAAAACATGTATGGGGTGCCTGTAAAAATGTACTCGTTTTAGCCAACACATGTTACTATTGTCGTCTATGGGATTTGATTTGGTAGTATACACCCTCCACTACTGAGTTATATCCTCTCTATATCCTAAGTCCTATCATTGTGAACCAGCAGTAGACCACATTCGCAAAGAGATACTATAATGTCAGGTAGCGGTAATCGAGGTTATGAATAAGAAAAAAAAAAAACATCTAGTGTAATGCAACACAGATTATAGGTATGCACGTGCCTATTATGACTACTGCATGCTATGTTTGTTTTAAACCAAGTAAATTAAATTGTCTTGTGTACATATAGAAATAATTAGATAGAACAGAAATTTAATCTAACAACTTTTCTTAAATTTACAATTCCTACGGGGTATCCCATAACTGTTGCTGTCCAAGTTATATTAACTGACCAGTATTGCACAACAAATACAAACAAGCATTATTAGAGTACTCTAAAGCAGTACATGTCCCCTACAGGACCCAACACATTTTTATATCTCCTAATATCAAGAGCCACAATTCTGTGAAAGTTATACACAAAATTTCAAATGAATATTTTGAGGCTTTGCGAAAACAAAGTCCTTTAAACCATATGTGGAACAGACAGACAGACGGACGGTGACGAAACCTAAAGTCCACCCCGATTGGACCGGTATGTGACTAATAACTGGATGGACATTTGCTTTATTTTCAGTTCCTACGGGGTATCCGCAGAACTTCACAGCCCAGGCTCTGTCATCTTCCTCGGTTAAATTGTCATGGTTACCGCCATCAAAGGAGCACCAGAATGGTAAAATACGGCGCTACCAGGGCTGGTTTTACATGGTATCTAATCCAGACATATACCAGCACTTCACGTCCGAGACCCGAAACTTCACTTTGATTGGATTACGAAGCAGGACGGAATACGCCGCTCAGGTCCAGGCGTTGACAAGAGTGGGGCGGGGTCCAAAGACTAACAAATTAATGTTCCGGACACCATAACATCTTACAGAGGAGTATTTTAATAAACTGAGCATGCAGTCATAGTATGCTAGATAACTAATTATACAATATATAAACAAATAATGTTGAAAAATATATTATAGGATGTATACCCCAGTGTTTGATAGGTAGGTAGGTAAATAGTTTAACGTGCTCATATACCACTACGTTTTCGAACACGCCAGTGTTTAATAAGACAAAAAACAACAACTGATATATGGTTTTTTAATCGTTTGTATACTAGTAACTGGAATTCGGGTGTGTTTTAGGTCCAAAACACACTGGAGCTGGGTCTGAGTCTGTGTCTGGCGAGTATGGTACCGTTCCAAATAGAAACACATAGAATCGATGAGGCAATACACACCGCGTCTGTGCTGGCGCGAACTACAGATCTGGCAGCAGACGACATAGAACGTGTTATATTCTGACAGTGCCACTTGCCAGCTTCAGTGTGTTTTGGACCCAATACTTGACAGTATGTTGTAAAATATGTTTTGCAGTTACAGTGTATACCTGAAGAAGAAAACACCTCCATCGAGTACGATGCCGTGTATTAATCAGTTATGTACGTCTAGACACCGTATATAGATATTTCAAGATAATAATACAGGCATAAAATGATATGGTAATCGTGTAACCCCATCTTGCATTTATCAGCTGTGTGTTAGATGTTGTATATATGTGATTATATTACTTGTAATTGTTTCTGAATATGTGTAATCTCGATTTGTTAAACTTATGTTTGTGCTTTTCTTGTACATGTATATACAATACAATATATATGATAACTGTTGTTGCTTACGCAAAATATTTGATAATTAACCGTTGTTGCTTACAGAAATGAATAAAAATTATTTTTTTGTTCAGAAAATATTCTTGCTTTACGTAATTTGATAAAACATTTGAGGTTTTAAAAATAGAAGGAATATTTGTGTATTCGTTTGTTTTTATGCAGTAACAATGTAAACTTAACTCATCAAGTCATGTAAGTTTAAACAGTTTGTAAAAAAAAAAAACCCAACCCCACTAAGTTATTGCATTAGAGAACTGAGATTTTAAAAATATGACTTCAGGTGTCTGTGAAAGAAATGTTGGCATATTTGACATCACTGAATGACTTGTGCATGAAAATTTGTATACAAGTTATTCTTAGATATTATCATAACGTACATAAGTTTAAAAACCACTGGAAATGGAAGATTGCAAATGATATTATGTAAGTTTGTATATATCCAGCAATAAACTATTTCTACCATTCCACAATCAAATTGAATGAATCTAGCAATAAGATAGGTGGGCGGAGGATTATACAGCCGAATTATAATGCATACCTAATGACTACAAATACAAATAAAATTAACATGATTGATTTTTTTCCAGTGTAGGCATAGTCATTCTGTTCACGTGCCTCAATGTAATGTTCAAGTACGTCCATCCAGGGATGACCGACAACGTACTTTCCGATGTCTTTTATTAAATGATAATTTCTCGCTACAGTAGACAAATGCTGATATATTATCCATAGAGCTGAATGTGTTATTGTCTACTTAAACGTAGACAATAAAATTAAAACAGCTGGTGTCACAACATTGGTCATATCGGATATTCACCCCTTTAAATGTTCACATACATATGCATTCTGTAACACTTCATGTTGACAGCAATGCAATGGATTCCAACAGAGTTACCTCACCGTGTTTATTAACTTAGGTGCGCTGATCGGTCCCGCAAGATTTCGGGAAAATGCTCCGACAGATACGCCATACGTCACACCAGGGTCTACGTTTAAGATGAGAAAGCGCCTGTCGGGATTGTGGATGCTGATCGTGTGCATGCTGTCAGTCAAAAGGCCCATGTCCGTGAGCTTTCCGTACACGACCACGTAGCCGTTGATCTCTCGAGCGCAGCCGTCACGTCGCGATGGCACCCATTGCACCAATATGGCGGTACTGTTGATGACTGCGACAGTGGTTGTTGGAGATTCAGGAACTAAAATAATAAAAAATGTCAAAGATTGATGTTTTTCTCGAAAAGATGTATGCTTTAACAATTAAATATTAATTTAATTACTAATACAAAATAAGATATAAAGAAGAAGATACACAAGATCTTGAAGATACATACGTAACTATTAATTACAAGACCAGGACGGATTTCAAAACTATTAGTAAAGCTGAAGCACTTTTGCTAACCTTTACTCTCTACCTTAGTAATTAAGACATGACAATGTGTCTATTTTTGTAGATTGCAGTCCCAAGTGGAAGTTAAAGTGACCCTACCTTCAAGTTTACTTTTTTCTTACCCTACCGTTATTCGTTAGTTTTAATATTGCATACTAATTACACACATATATGTGATAACAATTTAAAGGTGATGACACAGGTCGCCACTGCCATACTATCCAATAAAAACAGCACAATTGAAATCGTATGCTGTGTGACGTATAAGTTAACCTGAATTTGATTTTATTTCTTCTTCTTTTTCTTTTGTGTTGCAAACCGGATTTAGTCGAAAAAGATATTTAAATTTATTTTGAACCTGGTTTATTTGCGTGGGTTTGTTTGTTTGTTTGGGTGTTGTTGTGGTTGTTTTTTTGTTTTTTTTGTTTGATTTTTTTGGGGGGTTGGGTGGTTGTTTTTTTTTGGGGGGGGGGTATTTAGGGGGGGGGGTTAGTTGGTGTTTTTCAGGATATGTAAGAAATAGATTTATACAATAGTGTCCATTAGATACGTATTTAACGTATAAAGGTAGCAATGCAATAATAATAATTTAAAAATAATAATAAAAATAGAAAATTAAATTCTTAAATTCACTGACATGTGAGAAGTATAAATTGAATGAAACAATATGTACATTAAAAATAATTAAATATTTTAAAAATGGTTTACAGGTCGTGTTCATCAACTGTACTTTTTATTATTCAACATTATACACCAATTTAACAAGATTATATCAAATTTATTAATAAACTGGCATTGCACAATACATGTGTTCAGGACATAACCAATATTGCATCCCTTATAAGTAAAGGGAAGGGATTTATCTCAGTCGGTAGAGTGCTCGCCTCGACGAGATCATTGTGTTGTTTTCCTGTCCCATTCAATGCTATTTAATACGATGTCAAGTAAAAGATCGCCTGCTGCTAATGAAAATTTGTAGTGGGTTGCCTCTGAAGATCACTTGTCAAAAGTAGCAAATGTTGAACACCAAATAGCCGATGATTAATTAATCAATGTGCTCTAGTGGTTTTGTTAAATAAAACTTTAACTGTTCATTTGTTAATAAATATCGTATGTTAGTAGGTATTTTAAAAAACGCCAAGTCAGCTATCGTTGTTCACCATATTAATAAATGAATGAATTAATGAAATAGATAATAATACGTGAGTAACCGTTAGATACCATTTATCTCACAACTCGTTGTTAAAAAAACGTATCAAGCTCGTTTTTGCTCATTAGATACATCTCGTTGTGAGATAAATGATATCTAACTGACACGAATGTATTATTCTACTTCTTACATATCCTCAAAAAACAGGTTTTACGCAAATGTTAACATCTTTATCGACTAAAAGATATTTACAACCCTTTGTACTTGTTAATTATACGTCACAGTGTAATCGATTTCCACCGTGCTGGGGTTTTTTTTATTGGACGTATGACATTGGTGACCTGGTCATCACCTAGGAGCAGCCAGTTGTATGTCTTGAAATTGTTAACACAGTACGTATGTAAAGCCCCAGTCCCACTGTGGCGAATAGTTTGGGGAATCAATACGAATAAAGAAAAATGGATTCGCCTGCGAATGGTGGCGATATTTTGTTAAAAAATTCGGTGTCCGCATTGGTTCTACCCCAAGACAGAATTAATATGATGCGGTACGATGATATGTGCGAATCAATAAGAACTGAACACGAACTGGTAGGATGCAATGCGATGGCATTACGATGCAGTACAACGCAGTACGATGGTGACGGAGAATAAATACGGATGCGATGAGATGCGATGCGAACACGATGAGAATTAGTAGGAACCAGTACAAACCAGTACGAACCAATACGAAACAGTGAGATCCAATAGGCACTAGTACGGTGGGTCACGATTGTATAAATATCGCCAGCATTCACAGCGATCCTCAGTACATCTACAGTTCTGCTAGAGTTCTGCTAGAATGAAGAGATCATGCCAAGAGGTTCCATAATTAGGAAGGGCCACGGGGGTCCTGCTGGGCGCGACAAGGTGAAGGCCAAGGCCCCACCCACCCGGAAAGCTACCCCACCTCCACAAGTCACCTCCAGCGAAGAAGAAGGTGATCTGCCTACTGACCCGGTGGAGAGATCCCCACAGCAGGAGACTCAGACGGGCAATGATATGCCACCCATCAAGCGCAAGAAGGCTCCTCCCCTCAATCTATATCGATGGCGTCTTTCAGCTCGCTGTGGTTGAAGACTTGGGCATCGGAGTGGGAGCCGGCCGTCCCGATGTCGATCCACATGAACTTGTACTCCGCATCGACAAGGGCCATCATAATGATAGAGTGAAAGCCCTTGTAATTGTAGTACAATGATCCCCCCCCCCCCCCCCCCACACACACACACCCTTGGCCGGACATCGGATGTGCACGTTTTTGCCTTCAAGGGCGCCCAGGGCGTGGAAAAACTGCCATTTCGCTGCAAACAAATCTGCAATCGCCTGCCACTCCTGAGGTGTCGTTGGGCAGGAGATGACCTCCACTGCCAACTCTGCCACATTGGCACTGCTCACCTCAAGCACAATCTTCGAGATGATGTTATGAGCCACTCTGAAGCTGTACATGAGGGAGTGGTAGATGTCCCCTGCAGCATAGTAGCGGAGTGCGATGGACAGCTTCAGACCAGGTTCCAGAGGTTTCCTAAACCAGGTGTTCTGCTTCGTGATGCGATCACCGATTCTCTGCAACAGCTCATAGAACCGGGCTGGTTCCATCCGGATAAAGTTCCGGAACCCTGCCACGTCTTCGCGCTCCAATTCCCCCATCAGTTTCTCGTACATGCCATACAGTGGTCTCCTGATAAGCCATTCTCGGACCCAATATCTCCTCCGCTGTTGCCGGCATGCCCGACGTCGCACATGGAGCAAATGGACCACAGTTAGGTTGTTAGCAGCATGCTGTTGTTGGACCATCAAGAGACCATTCATGAGGTGTAAGTAGCGCCATAACTGCTCATGAGTACAGATGCTCACTGCTCAAAACTTTGTCAGGTAATGAAACAAGCAGAATTTCATCCTCAATATATACCAATTGCCCCCTAATTCGTACCAGTTCTGACTAAATCGTTCTGCATTCTACCTAGTCCTTACTGCATCGCTGTACATCGTGTCAATTCGTGTCCGTTCTTATTGGTTTGTGTCTCGTCGTTGTGCATTCCTATCAATTCGTTGCGATTCTCACTGGTTCGTGTTAGTTCGGTCCACACATTCCTACTGCATCGTTGTATATCGTGTCTACACCGTGTCAATTTTTATTGATTTGTATGTTATCGTTGCACACCTTATTTCATTGTATCGAATCTCGCCAGGAAAGCAACACGAACCGGTGCGAATCCGCAACGAACTGACAGGAATGCACAACCGTGAGATACGAACCAACAAGAATTGACATGAATTGACACGATGCAGTATGAATAGGCTTCAATTCGCAGGACCCCTGCGAATGTTTTGAACATTTCAAAACAATCGTATTGGCCTGCGGTTGTGGCCGATCTAATACGAAAGAGGCAGGGAACTAATAAGAAGTAATTCGAACCTTTACGATGATGCACGATGCGCAACGAATGCCGGTTCGTATTAGTTCGCAGCCAAAAATCGCCACAGTGGGACTGGGGCTTAAGCAACTATGTGTTACAGAAAATAACGCATGGTGTTCTCACCAACGGATGTGTAAGACTAAATGTTTAACAACACTCCAGCACGCCATACTAAAACGGGACACTATGAAATACATGTATATACTTAAAATGAAAGAATACATTATATTTACTTTTGCAATACTTACAATCTTGGGATTCTTAGCATACATTAATTTGTTTTAATTATCCTAAGTATGCCTGTGAACTATCACGCCATCATATTATTAAACTGAAATATTAGACCGGCACCTGTAGCAAGGTTGATAGATGGAGTCAATTTGCCAATTAATATATACTAAACTTAAAGTTTGTTTTATCTAACGACAGCACATTGATTTATTAATCGTCGGCTATATAATGTCAAACATGTGTTCATGTTGACACATAATCCGAGAGGAAACCCGCTACATTTTTCCATTAGTAGCAAGGGATCTTTCATAAGCACCATCCTACAGACATGGCCTTTGATATGCCAGTCGTGGTGCCCTGGCTGGAACGAGAAACAGATTAATAGGTCAACCCATGGAGATCAATCCCATACCTACCGCGCATCAAGCGAACGCTTTACAACATGTCTCGAATCATCGTCTGGTCACATTTTTAGATGGCAGTAGACGTCTGGCGCCTTAAATTGTAATAAGCTGTCGCTCTGTCTGAACCATTAAATCGTGTTTACAGAAAACGATTGACGTTACCTTATTTTAAAATTATTTCATGAGTATTTTGACGCCAGTATGTTGATAAAGTTTATACTGGAATGAAAAACAATTAAAATTTAACCCCCTTCCCACCACCCAACAACGACAAACAAAATTTCCTGTCGAGCTTTAGTCAACACTCTTGTCAATTTTGACATTGCGCGTTGATATACATATATATTTTAATTCTGCTGCCGGTATGATTATGTTTTTTCACGTCTAAAAAACAAGAAAGAAAATTTACTATCCACTTTAACTGTAGTCACAAATCATTCGACCAATATGCGCCAAGTCTACGTATACCACACATATGCCTGAAGAAAATCACGTGAACAAATAGTTTTATGATATTAAAACAGTACTAAAACCAATTACCAAAATATGTCAAGTTATATAGATTTAAAAAAAGAGAGTTTATCCTACACATATTAGAAAATTATATAGAAATATGCTCATTACTTCAAATTAAAACGAATACCACCCCATTTGTATATTTGCAATATCACGTAATTATGTTAAATGTCTAAAGGGATTAATTTACTTTTTAGAAAAAATGGAGGCTGTAAAATAATAAGAATTTGACTTTGGGATATTAGGGTGGAAGAGGGTGGTAATGTAAAAGTTGTTAAGAGGTTATCGATATTTATTTGGAAAACTTCAAATTGAATGATCGTGTTTATGTGGTTGATTTATATTTGTGAAACTGCTAAAGGCGACGCTATCTATACAATATGAGTGTTTCGTTCAAGAATAGGCGATATAAGAACCGACTGCATAGCAACCGATGAAATTGTAATGTTTGTCTTGTCCATTGGCTGTTTCCATGGCTGTTCTCGTACAAGGCACTCATATCATGTGACCGTGCCTTAATACGTATACATCGTAAGAGTTAAATTCGTGCCTTTCGAATGTGTTTTAGTGTTTAAGTTTTATCACGTTTACAGAACATCCGAAAGCTAACTTAAATATATTAGATTTTCATAGAAATTCACAGTTTAAATAGAAAATAATACACGAGTGGCCGTTAGATACCATTTATCTCACGAGTTGTTTTAAAATGCATCTAACGAGCGAAAGAGAGTTTGATACGTTTTTAAACAACGAGTTGTGAAATAAATGATATTTAACGGACACGAATGTATTATTCTATTTCTTACATATCCTCAAAAAACAGGTTTTAAGAAAATTTTAACATCTACAGCCGTTGCACTTGTAGCTAACTTATGCGTCACAGACCCATGATTGTCAGGTTAACTATACGTCACAATGTAATCGATTTCCATCGTGTAGTTTTTCATTGGATGTATGCAAGTGATGACCTGGTCATCACCTAGGAGCAGCCAGTCGTATGTTGTGAAATTGTTAACACACGTACATGTGTAAACAACCATGTGTTATCAAAAATAACGCACGGTGTTCTCACCAACGGGTGTGTAAGAAATACATTATAAGAGTTGAATTCGTGCCTTTCGAATGTGTTTTAGTTTTTCTTTTCAAGTTTTATCACGTTTACAAAACATCCGAAAGCTAAATTAAATATATTAGATTATTATAGAAATTCACAGTTTAAAACCTTTTTAGCACCAATGACTGACCTGCTTTAATCGCTGTATGCTTTTCAAACAGATGAGTAGATTGAGTCTTGTCCAACATTTATCCCGCAACGTGAATGTGGCTTTAAAATACTTCACAATGATTTATGGGGCTTTAAGACAATAGCTATAAACAAATACAGGAGGGCACTGGGGCACGTTGGCCTATGCGAGTTTTCAAATTAGTAGCTCAGCAGTTGCCCCTATTAGTGACACATTACAAATAACCTCTGAAGCCGGGCAGAATGTAAAACAATGGTCGTGCCAACAGTTCAGACAACGGTCTAGCAATCGTTATGGTTTTTTTCTGCTTTTTTTTCTTGTTTTTTTTTTTCACATATCATCAACAGTACTAGTAGACCATGCATGTTGTAAACTATTTTCCCACAGACAAGCAGAACTTTCGAGACCCGTTACCACGATACAAGTAGTCTAGCCATAGCCATTATTAAACAATTTTATATTTGTATAACCATATGTGTTTCTATGAACAAAACATTTATATACAATTATATTTCCATGTATGACTAGATGTAGAAACGTCCTTATTTACCTATATGTATCATCACACGGGTATATAACTGTATATGTTTCAGGTCAAAGTGTTAAACGGTCTGTTGTAAAAATAGTCCGAAAGATCTGCCACCAGTAACAGCAGATGTATCGGACTAATGTGAACATTATTAAGTGCATACAACATGGCCGTAGTTCACCAGGCGGATAATAAAGAGGATAATGGGCCTCATCAGAAAAAAATACTCTTTTTTTTTTTTTTTTTTTTTTTTACAAACGTCGTTTACTGTGCCTTTATTTATTTATTTATTTATTTATTTATTCATTCATATATAGAGGATACTCCCCGCGTGTCTTGTGATATCATAATTTATCAGCACGAGTTGATAAAAGTATGAAATCCGAGGCTTGCCGAGTATTTTATACTTTTATCAACGAGTGCTGATAAATAATGATATCACAAGACACGAGGGGGGTATTCTTTTTATCATCCATTATCATTCTTTTCATTTGCAACAGTTGTAAACAATGTCAGTAATGTGGGTTGAATGTCAGCGGTAGACTCGTTAACTAACAGAACGGCAGTGGCGTGACGTCACTAATGGTAGGTTTAGCGCTGAAACAAACACAGTGACGTAACAAAACATTGTCTTGTGATTAAAATTTGACCAATCAAGAAGCGATATCGCAAATTATGGTGCCAGCTATCTTCTACAAAAGCCTTTAATGGATGATAAACTTATTTATTTATTTTTATCCCTGAGTTATTTTGGAGTACCACTCTCGACAAACCTAACATTAAAAAGTTCGATTTTTTGTTTAACGACACCACTAGAGCACTTTGATTAATAAACCATCGGCTACTGGATGTCAAACATTTGGTAATGTTCACATCAAGTTTTTAGGGGAACACGCCGTTGAAGCCCAAAATGTCCCAATTGTGACATCTTGGGCCGAGCACCAGCCCAATATGTCCCAATTCTAAAAATTATGTACCAAAGCGGCCCAAAATGTCCCAGCTGATAACTAGTGTGTTGAAGTTTGTTTTGTTTAACGAATCTTCGGCTATTGGATGTCAAACATTTGTTAATTTTTAGTAGAAAGGGATCTTTTATATGCACCATCCCACAGACAGGATAGCACATACCAAGGCATTTGATATCCCATTCGTCATGTGTGTGCGCGCGCGTGCGTGCGTGCGTGTGTGTACTGAATGTGATAACCTGAATTCAGAAGTTAGAGGGCGCTCACCCTATAAACAAAACATAAATGCAGTTTATTCTGCCTGACCCCATCCCCTTTTAAAAGCAGAATCCGCATGATGGTTTTTCAATCTGTATTTCTTGTTCTTTTTTTCTAATTTGTTATGGTTTGATTTTTGGTTTTATTATTGGAGGGTAATCCGCTGGTTTTCAGTTTTCTTTGCAAAACTAACTTCAGACATTAGAAACAGTGTTGCTAGGAATACACAACAGCATTTTATTTCGCCGAAATAGTTTTTTTTTGACTACAAAATTCCTGTTAATTATAACGCACGTACAACCACTACACCACACAATACAACACACAATACAACAGAATACAATACAATTCAATACAATACAATAAAAAGAAATACTATCTTCATTTGGTAAATGTTACCAGGAAAAACAAAAACATACAGAAACTAGTTATACCTACAACAGAGATAAAACAGGATGATAACATTATTGCAGTCTAACCTCCGGTTAAAATATACAATGTAAATGCATTATATTCAATTTGACAAAGTACACCCACACACCACACATATCTACATTCATGCATGCTTGCATACATACATACATACATACATACATACATACATACATACATACAAACATGCTGTTTAGACTCGGACAGATGATCTGTTGGTAGCTTCTAAGTATTATTAATTCATATGATGCATTTTGATATTGGCAAGTATATTAACACCAAACTGTTAATCGGTGGCCGAGTGGTTAACGTTGCAGGCAGTCAACTGTCATGCGAATCGATACAGTAAGTTCGAATCCTGCAAATCGCCTGTTTTTAAATATTTAGTTTAGAGACAAGATGCTGAGTTGTTTGGATTGATCTTGTTTCATTTCCATGTATGTAAAAGATGTATTTTGTGTATTTGACAGACGGAAACAGCCAGGCATTGATACAAAGATTCACGCAGACAAACACATACAATCAACACACAGACAGGAACATGTGATATTGCTAAAATATCTTCGAGACAAATACTAAAAATAGTCAAACTACAAAAGAAGACACATTATGTCAGGAAGCCCTTGTTGTCATAGTCATCTGTGATCGAAATTCTGGATACTCTATATTAACAGTTTGTGATAGGGCACACTGACATAACCATCATATTTAAACACTATTATATTAAACGAACTTGTGGTTGATAATTCGAGTAGTGCTACATATAAGACCACTATGTTATTTGAAGAAGAAATATGCTAAACACACAAATCTGTCATTCGGACATTTGGCTTGAGCTTAAAATCCGAAGACATGTCCATTCTTCTTCTATATTAGATTCCAATACGTCAAACGAATTCATACAAGGAGAGATATATCGCGGTGTCCAGCAAATACGCCACCAAATACTTGTCTCAAAGACTGACCATTATCCTGACCACTATCAAGGATGGCCTTTATAGGTATTGCCAAAACGTCTTCGAGACAAGTAGTTAATCACATGTGGATTCTCAAGTTCCAAAGATTTACTTGAAATAATTCACTCTCAATCCAGATCAAGTTCACTAATATTAAATCATTTGATTTTTCAACATTATACACAACAATCTCCCATGAAAAACTGAAGGGAAAATTCCATTCGTTAATCAGTGGAACATTTGTTACAAAGAACGATGAACGCAGATACATGTTCATTCTAATCTTCCATGTATCTGGACAATTCGTAAAGACCGAGAGTAAATCCAGACTACAGTATACTCAGGCAGACACATAACGTATAACTTTACTATTCGCTATATTGACGATCTTATATCATTCTTTAATAGCAGAATTATATATTACTTTCCATTGATTTACTCACGAGTGTTTGAAATAAAAAGAAACATCTGAACGTATTAGATCAGTTTCATACTTCGAACTATGCATAGAGATTGAAAAACACACAGGTATCCAGACTAAACTGTATGAAAAAAGGATGACTTCAACTTTCCAATAGTCAATTATCCCTTTATGTCGAGCAATATACCTTCTGCTCCAGCTTTTGGTGTCTACATATAACAACTTCTAAGATACCTTAGAACATGCTCCTTGCATGCAGATATGAAATAATTCCATATCATTCTGGTACAGAAGTTGTTCCATCAGGGTTATGATGTCCAGGAACCTCTGAGAGCATCCAATAAGGTTTATGGTAGACATTTGGAAGTTATATATACTAATTACGATGCATCAATGACTACAATTATTGCTGATGCTATTCCATATTTTGAACGTGTGCATACTTTTACTTTTTCATCTCTTTGGTGAAACTCTGGCAGATTTTTTTTTTTTTGCATCGTTTTAGATGAAGTGACGGACTTACATTTTGATCTCTTTGTCACGACTTATTTAGAACATAACAGACACACACAGAGAGAGACAAACACATACACACACATATGCATACACACATACACATTCATCTATCTATTCATATTACTGTTACCAAGCGATTTAAAAATCCACAATAGTATTGCAATACTATTGCAATAGTACTATCACTATTGCAATACTATCACAATAGTATTTTAACTATCGCAATACTATTACAATAGTAAAACTGACCGCAATAGTCACCCCTATATTTAAGTCTCAATAAAATAGTGTTTGCAGTATATTCCACTTTATGTACTTTAAAAAAAGTAATAATAATGAAAATCTTACTCACATTTTGGGCGGTGAGGATGTTTGCCAACTAGATGTTTGAATGTGGCTTAGTACGTTAATATGTTTTGGAAATCACCAGTATGTAAATCCGAATTTGTAATTGTTTTGTTACGTATTAATACATTATACAGCAGTTCGTTTGAAAGCGTTATCGTGCCATACAAAGGTCACTATTAGACGTAATCGTCTAGATTGAATACTTGGTTCTATTTCAATTTTTTACATGTATTTGAACAGTAATCGTCGTAAACGTTAGTCTTAAGAATGCTAATTACAAAATGGGTATTAAAAATGGAGATGGAATTGGGGTAGTTATTTTTTTATTATTATTATAGTTTTTTTGTATTTCCTCTGAAAAAGAAGAAGAAAAAAAAGAAGAGTATTTTTTTCTGATGAGGCCCATTATCCTCTTTATTATCCGCCTGGTGAACTACGGCCATGTTGTTTTGTTAGAAATATCCTCAAATTCAAAGAAATAAGTGAGGGAAGTGTTACAAGATTATATATTTTTATTATGAATATTAGTTCAGAATTTTATGACCATAAAGTTTCTGTTAATCACGAGGTTGACAAAACAAAACACAAAACATATATACAAGCTGGCATGTTATCAAAGGAGAGGCAGCATCTAAAACCATCTTAACTGTGGCCTAAAAACTAACTTGCAAACGGACTGATATTTCACTAAACCGAGGACGCAGCAGCTATTGTATCTCGAAGCGCGGTCGGTCTGAGATCGATCCCCGTCAGTGGGTCCATTGGGGTATTTCTTGCTCCAGCCAGTGCGCCACGACTAGTACATCAAAGGCCGTGGTATGTGTAATGGGAAAATGTAGCGGGTTTCTTCTCTACGACTATGTCAGAAATTGCCAAATGTTTGACACCCAATTGCCGATGATTAATAAATCAATATGCTCTAATGGTGTCATTAAACAACCAAAGTGGATGGAACATAAACATTTTCATATTAATAAAAGGAAACCCCTATGCAATATTAGTAAACCATACATCCATGACCAATACTGAATCGCACATGTCATAATTTATAATATATATTTAAGTAAATAAAACATAATTTCCTTTTGTTTCTTGATAGGCGTTTTTCCATAATAAGTTTGAAATGAAAGTTAGGTAGGCATAAGTAGACTATTTACAAGGCGATATATATATATATATATATATATATATATATATATATATATATATATATATATATACACACACACACACATTTTAGTTATATATGATTTAACATAACTCCTTACCTCTTGAATTCACAAGTGTTGTTCTCAAAACTGCCAGAAGTAACAAGTACTTAAGAAATACCACTGGGTATCTTGCAGAAAAACGTAAATCAAACATTTTTACCAATATTTATGGGAATGTATCTGAGCACCACTATGTTACTATTAAAATACGTAATAAGATTTCGTATATATTTGATGTTACTGTGACACTGAAAAACAACACATTGTTCTGGGGGTTTTTGTTGGAGATGACGTCTCTCGCTGAGATGGACAAGAGCTCTCGCGGATCCAAATTGTGACCTAGGGGTCCAAGCCTCAACAGTGAGCTAACAATTTAAAACATATATTTATTCAGACACAAACAAATCCTATTTCTCAGGAAAGCACAGGGTTGTATTATGCCTAAAGCATTATTTTTATGGGTGAGGAATTGTTCCTTGAAGACCACCCCCTGACCTCCCGCTGCGTATGGCAATAGAGCATGTAACCAGATAACCCACCCTAAAAGAACTCGTCGAAGCAGGTAATGTATAATCATAGTTTTGCGTCGATTCTGTGTTTGGACCTTCCCTTTCAAAACAATTGTGGATCCGCTACTGGAGTGGGCGTGAATAGGGTGTTCAGACGTGTGCAAATCTGTTTGTGTTTCGTGGCTCGTTGGTGGTAAATGGTACAGCAGAATTATTCAATGAAATACGCAACAACCAACTCTGAAAACAAATAACAAATGCGGGGATGTCACAATAAGTGATGTTAACACAGCGTAGTATAAATTGATCTGTGTCCTCTGACAAAGGTCAGAGAAAATAACACTGGGTGGTTTGGCTTTTTTCTCTTTTTTTTTGTTGTTGGCTTTTTGGGGAGGGCTGTTGCAATTATTTGTTGTTGTTGTTTGTGTGTTTGTTTGTTTGTTTGTTTTATTCGTTTTGGGGACGGTGTTTACTTATTATTATTTATAATTTTTTGGGGAGGAGTGGGTGGGAGGGGTCTTTTTTATTTATTTATTTATTTACTTATTTATTTTGATGGGGAATTCTTTCTATACACAATACATACCGTGCAGACAATCATATATCTCAGATGATATTTCACACTTGCTAATAATACATGATCGATAGTAGAATGTTATTATTATACACAGCACACGTATATCGTGTTGCTCATTCTTACAGTCATTTAATATATGAGCTGTATTATGTACGAAAAGGCTAATCGTTAAGAGTAGTCAAAGTAGCGACAGAGGGTTCCTTTTCTCGCTTTCTAGACCAAATACCACTACCATTATTATTATATTTTCTTTTGAATATGTTCACCATTTTCCATTCGTAAATTTTCTTTTCCCTTTAAATATTTATCCATGTACTGGACTGCCGTTAAACAAATATGTTAATATTGGATTTCAAACTTTTTGTAATTTTGACTCGTAGTCACCAGAAGAAACCCGCTACATTGTTTTCCATTAGCATCAAGGGATCTTTTATATGCACTTTCCCACAAACAGGATCACGTACCACGGCCTTTGATCAGCTGAGGTGCCCTGGTTGGAACTGTAAAAACACAATCGGTTGAATGGATCCACCGAGGTGCTTTGATCACAAATATGTCTTCAAGCGCGGATTCAGGATTTTATGCGGGGTCTACAAGTAACTACTTAAATGGAAGTTGTATAACTGAGGTGAATGCACTTTAAAGTAAGTGGGGAAATGTTTTGTTTGTTTTTGTCGTGAGATAACGATACAAACCCCTTCACCACCACCCCCACCCTCATCCGATCTCCGCATAGTCTTTCCTTTCCTCCAACTCACAAACTACGTCTCACAGTTTTAAGGTTATAGGATACCAGCTATGAAAAGAAATGTTTTATTTAACGACGCACTCAACACATTATATTTACGGTTATATGGCGTCAGACATATGGTTAAGGACCACACAGATTTTGAGAGGAAACCCGCTGTCGCCACTACATGGGCTACTCTTTCCGATTAGCAGCAAGGGATCTTTTATTTGCGCTTCCCACAGGTAGGATAGCACAAACCATGGCCTTTGTTGAACCAGTTATGGATCACTGGTCGGTGCAAGTGGTTTACGCATACCCATTGAGCTTTGCGGAGCACTCACTCAGGGTTTGGAGTCGGTATCTGGATTAAAAATCCCATGCTTCGACTGGGATCCGAACCCAGTACCTACCAACCTGTAGACCGATGGCCTAACCACGACGCCACCGAGACCGGTACCAGCTATGATGTCCGCTACATCACAACATAGATAATAGCAATAATGATGATCATATGGAAACATACACGTAAATACGCCCATGGCCACCCCCCCCCACCCCCCCGCAAAAAACCCAAAAAACAAAACAAAACCCGACCGAACGTCATATCCGGTGGTTTGTTATTTATTTTAAATAGATCATCTAGATGTTTCGGGGTTGTGGGCGTAGGTAATCATAATTACACACACTCATTTCAGAAAATGATATTCGTTAACGAAATTCCAGCACATTTTTAACCAACGGTTATATTGTAACTGCCACATTTGGGCTAAAAAGTATATATATTTTTTAAAAACTCGCTAGTGACACAATTGTCAATTAATAGCAAGGGATCATTGATATAAGCCTCCAAAAACAGAGAAGTACATACGATAAATAATCAGATAATTATTGATGTAAAATTGACATCGACAGCAGTGATAAATTTCGAAATACTTTGCCCAACTCAGCTATTTTATTTAAATTAATGACTAGAAAATATATCAAAGTACACACGAGAAAAAAGTATAATCAGATGGATGTACGACCATGTGTAATGTTGACGTCACGAACATGACATTTCACACAGTGCAACCACTTGTCTCAGATCAGACACACGCACTGTTGGCATAATTTAATTTCATAATGGTTTTATACTTCAAAAGCCAATAGACTGGACACTAAATTACTCGTATTAGGACGTCATCATTCTGTCATTTACCAGAGTTGACGCTACGGTGTTCATCCAATGACAATCGGAAACGTCATATTAAACATAATTAAGGACAATTTGTATGTCAACTGGTACCAACAAACAAGGTGACTTTTGCACACGGCCCCAGTGGTTATAAACAATTAGAGGACTTGCCTATTCCATCTCAAACGCAGATCGTCTTCTGACACAAAAGTACGTCTGCTGACAGAAAAGCTAGCAACAATGTCTGCCCTGTCGTGTTTGCTTCTCCTGGTCGCTCTGGTGTCCTTGGTGGATGTAGAAGGGAAGCCGCAAAATAAGGTTAGTTCTTTGTAACTAAGAGTACCAAATTATTGAATTTTACAGTTTTATAAAGATTGACGTTATGATAATGGCGATGGCGGTGGTGATGTTGAATGATGTCATGCTAATGATATCATAATGTTTAAGACGACGACGATAATGATGATGATGAGTATGATGATATTAATTGTGATGCTAAAATCCAATAAACGTTCAAGAACATCATCTTGGTAATACATCTCAGCTCTCTAGGTTGCCTTTTCAAGATATATATTAAACACTTCGTGTAAGAGAAGAATCCTGCTACTCGCACTTATTTAGTCATAGAAACTTGTATCTATATATCAAGATAAACTCCACACAGATAAAACAACACTTTTGAATAAGTATTCATTGATGGGTAAGTCCAGTGAAGGATGACGGGTAAGTCCATTGAAGGATGACGGGTAAGTCCATTGAAGGATGACGGGTAAGTCCACTGAATGATTACGGGTAAGTTCATGGAAGGATGAAGCTAGTCACTCACAGAAGGACGTAAATATCCTCATCCTGAAAATGTAGAAATTAGATGTGCTTGGAATCCAATTTTTACAAGCACGTGTGAAAACAGATATATTCGAAAAATATATTATTGAGAATTAGTTGGAGTTTTACTATTGACCATCCGTTATAATCGATTTGCACAAACATATTTCTATCAATTCCATCATCTTAAAGGGACAGAGCCTAGTTTCAGCCCATGAAAATGCACACTACGTTTAGTTAATCTACAAACCTGTAACACATTTGGATAAAGTTACAATTGAGTGAAACATGAGTCTGTGACTTTGAAACGGTGAAATAGACTAAAACTCGACTCCATAACTGTTACTTCTCAAACGCACGTGCGTTTTTTAAAATATGAGAAATGCATTTTGTGATATTAAAAACCCCAGGATGACCAAAAACACTTCGAATGTACGGAAATGGATAATCTAAACAATAAAATCTAAGTAAAGTATGATTTCAGTGATCAAAAACGGCTCTAATAGTAAAAAATATGTCTTAGTGCTTAAAAACGAGGGTATGTCCCTTTAAACTTGATAAACAATTACAATTCACCTTTTATGCGACATGACTGCTCAAATGCCTGTCATTGTTGAATCTAGAGGGAAGTCACAAGGGGTCCCGTGCCCCCCCCCCCCCCCCCCCCCCCCCCCCCCCCCCCCCCCCAACTTTCGCATGCTTGAAGTACCCTTTTTAATTACCTTTTATAAAATTCATCATATATACATCACAATTTACAACACTATAAATTATTCAGATATTGCGTCTCAGAGTTTTCGGGGAGCATGCCTCCGAAATCCTTTACAGATCTCTCTCCCTTTGGGAGCTAGGCTCATTTGGCTTCGACTAACTCAAATTGCACTTTTTAGACTTTTGTGACCCTCCCTTTATAAAGTTCTGGAACCACCCCAACTTGTAGGGATTTACAGCCATGTTTCATATTTATATTGTTTCTTAAATTTGTTTTTATTTCATACAGATTGATGGTCACAAAATAGTAATGAGAAACATCGACATGGTGCGCGACTTAAGACGGAAAATTATCAGCGACGTTCAAGACCGCCGGAAGAAATCATCGGGTCAGTATTAGTGCAGGGCGCACATAATGTCAGTACTTTCCTTACCTTACCACACTTTCTACGTCCCTTCAGACTAGGTCAGTACTAATATGACAACACAGGCGCGGATGCAGGATTTCTGAAAGGGTGGTGGTGGGGGGGGGGGGTTCCAAATGTCATGACTGATATCTCCTTTAACACAGAACAGTTAATATAATCATGTTTCCCCTTAAAGGTTATGGTCGGTTTTCAAAAGGGGGGAGGGGGTCCGAATCCCTGGACCCCACCCCCTGGATCCGCTACTGCAACACTGTTTGATGTTCTTAACTATCACTTGTTTCAGCGTACGTAGTTATGAAGTGATAATATGTAAATGAAGTATACACATACTCTTATTATTATGATCATTATTAGTATATTTTAATTAACCATTTAAAATACAAGTAAACTTTCTTTACCATTTTAATGAAATATGTATTGTATATGTATATTATTATTAAATATTTGTAACGCCTTTGAACTGTATGTTTACGGTTAATCAGGGCCGTAGCTAGCGGGGGGGGGGGGGGGGAATAAGGGTGCAGTTGCCCCCCCCCCCCCCCCCCCACACACACACACACACAATTATTATTTTTAAATCAGGTTACTTACTGGTTATTTATATTGACGTTTTAAGTATGTAACCTCCTTGAAATGGTTGTAAATGGTATTTCAGAGCCTCTAGATTTCAAAATGTCCTGGGGAAAATGCTCCCGGACTCCCTAGTGTCTTGTGCCTTCCATACTCGTTCGTTCCCAGAATTCATCTGCCCCCACCCTCCCCCTACACTCACACACAATCCTAGCTACAGCCCTGTTCATAAAATATAGTTGAGGTAATTGCCTGCTCTAAAATCAGAACCTCTGACATTTGTCAAAACTGGGAAGGCGACAGCCTCTACTCAATCCCGACCCCTTGTCTGACACACCTATGGCTTTAAAAATACAAAGAACTGACTAAAGAACTGACTAAAGAATTGATGTAATAAAAAGGAAGCTGCTGTCTTAATTTTTAAGAGTATGACACATGGAATGAATGTCATTTGACTTTATTCGACGACCTCAATGGCCAAACAACATTTATATTTATATAGACCTATATATTGAATAAATAGCAGTGAAAAACTAAAAAAAAAAAATATGCATGTCATACTTCTCACACATCAAATCAAATAAAAACAAATCAAAGTAAATGTGTTCCTTGTTACTGTTGCTTTTATTTTTTTGAGTTTAGAGACAATCTTGCTTAAATGCAAAATTTAATTAATTTTGTTGTTTTTATATTGGTTTATGACGTAAGAGTCTGTTTGCCTTTTAGACACGCTGGTATGCAATTCGTGTCATGGAACACAGTACACCTGTGAATACGAAGAAAAAGAATGTGCTGCTGGGGTATGTAGGCCTACTATACAACTGTAGTTGTCCGTGTGTTAAAAAACTACAGAATTTAAAACAAATATGTATCGTCTTAAAAAGGAACCTGAATATTTATTCGCATCAAATGTTTAATTCGAGTTCTGGGGCATACATTCTACAAACAAATCCATTTGCGAATTTGACACTAAAATAATGGTATCATATATAGTTTTAAGAAAAAAAAAAAAAAAAACCCCAAACATTTTGTATTCTTCAATTTCCCTGGAGACTTCCAAGACTTCAGTAATTATATTTATGGCATTACATTCATGACAAACCCGGCTGAAAAAGAGTAAAGACCAATAGCGTACACCGCCGTGGTGTTCCATCCAGTTAATATGTTGTTTTATTACACACCAGTGTAAGATATTGCTCATGTCATAACACTCACTCAATATCTAACTAGTGTAATATTGGCGTGACGTGAGCGTGACGTTGCTCACTTGCTGACCCAATTCGTAGACAAATAACGTGTAGTAGGTCTAGACATCTGCTGACTTCTGCGTTGTGGATTGTTTGCAACTCGCTTTCGCTCGTCAGATACCAAAACTGTTCACTCATTTCATAAAACCCCTGCGCGTGCTGTAACCTCACCGTGGTGCAGGGGTGTAACATTCTCTTTGAGAATGGCCAATACAGCACAAATTGAAGTTTAGAGTAAGATTCGGTGTCCGTAAAATTCGGTGATATTTGTATTTGTATTTGTATTTTTGCACAGTTCTTTACACTGTTTTTGTTTAAACCTTGAATTTTTATATTGATGTTGATCATCACTTTATTTATTTGCATTACCATAGTTTGACACCCAATAGCCGATGTATTTTTCGTGCTGGGGTGTCGTTAAACATTCATTCATTCATTCATTCATTCATTTCATAAAAATGGTGTGACAGGCAAGCTCGTTTAGTATTCTCTATTTATCATATATTATCTAGCATTTCCAGTATAATCAAAGTATGTGCTATTTTTCAAATCACATACTTTCAGAATTTGATAACTTTGCAAATTAGATGTAAATTAATCAAGGTCACGGCACTACGTGTATTGGCATTTAAGCAAACGTACTACGGCGACACTCTAGAATTGACGCATGCATCAATAGTCGTCAAACAAAAACATGCCAATAGCAACTTAACACTGAAAGTTGTCCAGCGTTACGAAAACAAAACACCGTCATGGACTAGTTTATTTTAGTGTAAGGATATCCGATGTCGTACCCATTCAAAACGACACCGCATCACATACTATACCCATACGTCATTTGAATATCGATCGATGGCTAAATGGAATTATAGTTGTATATACAGTTTATAAAAATTCGTTGTATTAAGTTTGAGATTACATGTATATGATACAGAGATTATTACCCTCGTGTGTTTCGGTATCGTCAATATCATATATTAGGAATAAGATAATATATTATGCTCGCCAGATGCTCGCATAATACAATTTTTATTTCATATATTATATATATATATATATATATATATATATATATATATATATATATATATGATATTGAAGATACCGAAACACACGAGGGTAATAACATCTATATATCTTCAGAATCATATTATGAGTTTATATTTAGATAAGATGACCCAATTCTACTCGACTATTTCCATACATGTATTAGGTACAGCCCATACCATACCTGTCATGGTTAGTACCATTCGTTGGACATGGTTTAACAATACTCGCAAGACGTTTTTTAATTATTTCCTATTCGTATACACATTCGTTTATTTCATATTCCCTTTGTGTATTACAAGGATGCCTCGGTTAGTCGTACGATTAACATTAAGGACTGTCAAACGCAGGCGTTTGTTCAACATTGATCATTGCAGTGTTTAAATTATCCTTTACAGCAACTGTGCGGTTCCATCTGGGACAACGACAACAACTTCAACTTCAACGGCTGCATGGAGCCCCAGCTGTGTGACCTTATCGAGAAGACTGGAGTCACTAGCGTCGCCTGCTGCGACACCGACCTGTGTAACTGGCAGATCTAAAACCACTTCGAGACAAACGTGACTCTGTACACTTCGAAATAAACGTGTAACTGACAGATCTAAAAACACTTCGAGACAAACGTGACTCTGTACACTTCGAAATAAACGTGTAACTGGCAGATCTAAAAACACTTCGAAACAAACGTAACTCTGTACATTTCGAAATAAACGTGACTGTACATTTTGAAATAAACGTGACTCTGTACACTTCTAAACAAACATGACTGGCAGATCTAAAAACACTTCGAGACAAACGTGACTGTACATTTCGAAATAAACGTGACTCTGTACACTTCTAAACAAACGTGACTCTGGCAGATCTAACTGTGCATCAAAATAAACATAACACTGTACACTTCTAAAGAAACATGACTTGCAGATCTAAACGCACTTAATAACAAATGTGACTGTAAACTTCTAAACAAACGTGTCTCTGGCAGCTTTAACCACACTTCAAAACAAACGTGACTCTGTACACTTCTAAATAAACGTGTCACTGTACTCTTCTAAAAACGTGACTGTACACTTCTATATAAACAAAAAACGTGACTGGCAGTTCTAACCACACTTCAAAAACAAAAATGGACCTAACTCCACTTTAAAACAAACGTGACTAAAAGATCTAACTCACTTCTAAGCAAAGGTTACTCTGACAGATATGTCTACATGTACATTAATTCTAAACAAACGGCGTGACTCGGGAAAGTTCAACTCCACTTATAAACAAACGTGACTCTGGCTGGTCTAGATCCGTATACACATCTTGACTCTAGAGGACCTCTCATCGTATCAACGAAACAAAACGTGACTGTGAGCTGGTATAAGATGGGTCTGTGTAAATCTAAATATCCAAACGACTGTTACACTGGAGGATCTAGCTCCATTTCCAAACGATTTGTGATTGGCAGATTAATTAAGTGTCACTTAAAAACAGACATGACTCTGGTGTATCTAGCTTTCAATTCTGTTGTATTTAAATGACACCAAAAACTTTATAAAGGATAGAGAACAGGGTGGTGATTCTGAATTGAATAATAAAGATCAAGGGTCAACAAACTATCTTCCGTGTTTTGTGCATATTATAGACGAAATATGAAATTATTTTAATTTATAATTGTTCATATACATATATTACATAACTGTTAAAATAACAAAGATCGCTACTGCCAAATGCAAAAGTCGACCATTGGACAAGCACACCAAATATTTACTGAACACGTCTCCGGAATTAAAGGGACATTCCTGAGTTTGTTGCAATTTTTAAAGATGTTATCGACCAACAGAGACTTTTTAACGATTGTAATTAAATATCAAATATATGTATTTGCATAAAATATTAGTGGCTGTATATTAAACGTGTTTCTGGTCGTTCTAATATTTTATTTACTAAAATATTTGTTTTCGTACGTACGAAATTATTTGAAGACAAAATCCAGTTTGGGCTTCTTACAAATACTAAGACGACCAGAAACATATTTAATATACAGACACTGATATTCTAAACAAGAAAATATATTTAATATGCAAGTTTAATCGTAGAACTATTTTATTAGTTGGAAACATCTTACAATGCAGCAAACTCGAGAATGTCCCTTTAATAACAATTTTACTTTTATTTTCATTTTGCATGTCTACACATTTATAGCAAACGTCGTTATCTCGATGTTGAAGGAACCGAACCAACAAGGTAGAGATATCGATGCCATTGTCCGCGATAGACATAATAGTTCATTTCGAGATTACAGAAATCGATATATCGATGTTTGACGGATTTACGTAGGCAGTTCCAAAATAAAAACGGACAGGAAGTGCAAAACATCAGTTACTTTCAAGCAAAAAAGGGATAATAGCATACAGTGTTTAACGTTTTCTTGCTGCTGTCTGGCCCTCGTCACTAGAAGAAAACAAATACTAGTAATAGGGCCTAATATGTTTTGTGGGTTGCCGTTATTGTAACTATTCATGTAATAGTGGCAAGACATTAGCTTGAAATGGGATTTTAAAAAAGAAGAGCTGTGATATGCTATCAGACGATTGTGTAACATTATTTTTAGTTGGTTGGTTTGGTATATCCCAGTGGCGGATCCAGAAAATCCATTTAGAGGGGCCCCAGTGACATGAGGTGGAATGCCAAGAGAACTTTGAGGAAGGTTTGGAGGGGGATCGTAAAAAAGAAATGAAATGAATATATGATAAAATTATAACTATCGCAAAATGTAGGGGGGCGGGCCCCTGCCCCCCCCCCCCTCCCCCTATATCCGCACAGTCAGTTGTCTTAATCCAAGATCTTCGTATATTATAGATGTCCAAATGAAAGAAATATTACTACAACACCCATTATTGTTATTAAAGAAAATTTCTGTTCTGGTACTACTATTCCATGACCATGTATTCTACCGTTCTTCTTTTCAAATTGGTATGACGTACCTCAACTTCACAAGCTTCTAAACATGAAGTACTGGTATGCTATCTGACGCTTGTGTTACGGAGATCAACATACACGTGTATGTAAATGCCTGGTTATCTTGTAAATTTTATAAATCGGCTATTTTATAATTCGGAAAGACCTTTGATACCTTTGCAGACACCGAATAAGCTTAATTCTGAGATTGTGTACGTCTGCTGCCGCTAATGGACTTCCGTGTGAATGAGCAGTGACATTATGTATTGTAATTGTAGTAGAACTTTTTTTCACTCGTGAGCAGGTCTGTCACAGCGATGCTGTAAATTACTCATCTGTTGCATGACTGACATTTTACAAAGCTGGCATCGTGCTCGACAAATATTCACAAACAACGACTACAAGAAGGAATATTAGAGATACGTGTTAACAATGTTTTAAATTCTAAACTACAAAAGAAGAATATTATCTATACTTCATTTAAAAACTGATATTATATCTTGTTTGTCAAATATGGAAATGTGGGTCAACAGTTACCCGAGCGTGAGTGCGTGCGTGTATATAACCACCACAAGAAAGAATACAATTAAAGTTTCTTTTGTTTCACGACACCACTAGAGCACGTTGATTTATTAATCATCGGCTATTGGATGTCAAACATTTAGTAATTCTAAAACGTAGAATTCTTCAGATGAAATCCACTACATCTTTCTTTCTATTAGCAGTAAAGGATATTTTATGTGAACGTTCCCATAGACATGGCAGCACATACCACGACCTTTGATATACCAGTCATGTAGCACTGGTTGGGACAAAAAATTCAACATTTTTGTTCTATTAATAGCAAGGAATCTTTTATATTTGCTTCCCCACAGACAGAACATCACATACCACAACCTTTGATAGGCCAATCATGGGATACTGGTTGGGATGCCAAAATCCTACATTTTGTTCTGTTAGTACTTAGCAAGGGATCTTTTATATGTACTTTTCCACAGACAGGACATCACATACCACGACCTTTAATATGCCAGTCATATATATTGGTTGAGACTGGAAAACCAAAATAGATCCGCAAAGCAGGTTCGATCCTACGACCCACGTGAGCTAAATCCAACCCCTGTATTCTTGAGTGAAAGAAGAAACCCTACATGCAGCTATTGTTAGGGCTCTTCCTGAATTGATCGCATGGGGGTGGGGCAGTCAAATTTCTTTCTGTATCCACCTTTTAAAAATGTAATACCTCTATATAAAAAATATTAAACCATATTTACTGTGCCTCCTGCCGCCATGCTATCAATAATTTTGAAACAACCGTATTGTAATTTTTTATATATACCAACCATACCCAAATCAGTTGAAATATGTTTGTTTTTGTTGGGTCCATCCCCCACCCCCCCCCCCCCCCCACACACACACACCACACACACACAACTGTGGATTTCCCACGAATTCGATACATGTAGGCCTACTATAATTATGTGTATTTGATTACATCTACTTACGGAATTCCACGATGCACACTGCAAATAGAACGTTAACGTTTTATATTATATTGAAGAAAAAAAGTAGAGATAAAAGCCATTTTATTTGCTTCGATCGTGTTTGAAAAGATTCAAAATGATGTCCCCCTTAAAGACAACTTGGCACCACACTATATACGACATTTAATACATTTTCTCGTTTAAAGTATGAGTGATTGTACATACATACACACGCACGCACACACGCGCACACACACACTCTCTCACTCTCTCTCTCTCTCAAAAATATTCTTGTTTATCACTTACTGTTTAAGTACCAATATTTTATAATTTTCAAAATATAATATTTATACTTTGTAAATCTTCGGAAATATTGCACTTTTTTTTACATCACAGGAACAATCTCTTGTGTGGGGAGAGGGAGGAGGGTACAGTCTTTAGTGTTTCACAAGCCGGATTTTTTTTCTTTATTTATATGGAGTATGACAAAAAACCCACGTACATTCTTGTTAGTGTTAGGTCCGAATATTCGAATATTCGCTGGCTAATTTGCTATTCGAAATATTCGAATAGTATTTTCTTCAAGTATTCGAATATCTGATGTTGTTTGGTCGCATGAGGAAAATGACTATATGAGATGGATAATGCGGTTTCTTTGAATTCTAAGATCGGTCCTACATGCTGCCTGCCACGTGCGTTCAGTCAGGAACTTAATCTCGAGTTTCATAATAGAGTATAATTAGCCATATATGGTCTACAATAAACGGTTACATAAATGTCGTATGTCCCCCACGCTATTTTTGGTCATAACAATATCTTGAAAATGGCCCTAAGTTCAGCCAGCAAACGTTTCGCTAACGTTCGCGAACTATTTGATTGGTTCCCAACGTGGCCATTTGGTTTAACGTGAGGCGCCTAAACCAGTCTAGCTGACATTTTTCCTCTCGGTCTGGTTGAACGTGGCCCTGTTACTTACGTCACAATTGAGTAACTATAGCAGCTGCAAGTTTGCGACAGTCGCGACTTCTGAAATAGACATCATTCCACGTCACTGTAATTAACACCGCTGAATGTTATTATTAAACATCGATTGTGAAACGATTACATTCATATTTAATGTTTTTTCGAAAACATAGTTCCATACAAAATGTTAGCTCGAGTAACCTCTAGCCCTCCCCTTATTGATATGTTGTAGTGGAGGGTTAGCTCTCTAGCCCCCCCCCCCCCATTGATATGTTGTAGGGGAGGGCTGGGGGGGGGGGGACTGTGTGTAATACTTCGGCAATCGTCGATGATCAAATGGTAGCCAGCTACTGTGTCTAAAATACAAAAAAAATTCCTGAATCTGATGCCACAGAACTTTAGTTTGATTATTCTCGAGTCCAGTCATCACATTAAACTTACATGTTGGTAACCATTACCAACGTGTCACGTGGACACACACTTTGCTCTACGTCACCACAAGAAAGTACAGCACAGGTTCGTTTCGCATAGAGGCGTCGGGTTTTTTCGGGGTTTTATTATTATTTTAGACACAGTAGCTGGCGACCATTTGGTCATCTACGATTGCCGAAGTATTACACACAGTCCCGTCTAGCCCTCCCCTACAACGTATCAATAAGGGAGGGCTAGACGTGACTCGACCCCCGATCCTATCGGAGGCCGGATTCGGGATAGGCGTGTTCGAAACCCTAGTGGTATATGGACACGTTAAACAAGTTACTAAGCTAAGCTAAGACGTGACTCGAGCTAACAAAATGTATGAAACTCGTTTGGGAATTGTTTTATACCTCTCGTTCTCTCTCAGGGAATAAAATAATTCCTAAAATCATTCATAACTTTCATATGGCACTCTTGCTCATGCAATAATCTATATTTAGTAGCGTTATCTGATGCGGGTGGCTGAAATTCATTTTAAAAAATTGTATTTTCGATAATACGGGAATGGGGTTTATCTACACTAGTCAATATGTCGATTTCAAATCCTATAAACAAATATTAAAGCAAAATCTGCTATCGATTCATATAACAGTGGTTTTTTCGAATATTACACTCTTTCAAGAGCCAATTAAAATTATACATTATTCAAAACGAAGTTTACTTTGAAACCTATTTGACGAGATTATCATACCAAAATAGACACTGGATAACTAAATTGCGTACGTCAAATCTAAGATTACCGCTCGAAAGAGGTAGATGGTTTAACATTAAGTTTTAAAAATTTGCAATACCGATATTTGAGATAAATACCATTATTTATTTTATTGTAAAAATCCAAATATTGAAAACGTCAGAAGATAATATATATATAAACACCTCATAAAACGAATACCAGCGTTTTAAAATCGAAAGGTATGCTGTCTTTGAGTAATGCAGTTTGCTTATTTTTTTTTTTTAAATATGTTGTAAAATTGTGAATTAATGTTTCGTCTTCGCAAATTTTTAGATACCGGATGTTTTTATACTGACAAACAGATTTAATCGACCATTGATCTTTTGGCAAAAGGTACCTCTCAAAAAATACTTTGTTCATTTAGTGTAACATCCGTAACCCTAACACTACGTATTCTTCTGGGACAAAAAAAAAAGAAGAAAAAAGAACGACCAGAAACACGTTTAGTATATAGCCACTAATATTTTACGCAGAAAAATATATTTGATATGTAATTACAATCGTTAAAAAGTCTCTGTTAGTCGATAACATCTTTAAAAATTGCACTAAACTCAGGAATGTCCCTTTAAGGAATGATTGTTTGTTTTGTTTAATGTCATCACAATAGCACATTGATTTATTATCGGCTATTGGATGTCAAACATGTGGTAAGTTTGACATAATATAGTCTTAGAGAGGAAAACTCGCTATATATATATATATATATATATATATATATATATATATATATATATATATATATATATATATATATATATATACATGTAAAAGATACCTTACTACTGATGCAAAATTATATATATGTAAAAGATACCTTACTACTGATGAAATTTTTTATATATATATTTTATATGCACCATCCCACAGACAGGATAGCACATAACATGGCCTTTGATATTCCAGTCGTGGTGCACTGGCTGGGACGAAATATATAGTAATAAAGAAGTGCATGAATATATATATATATATATTTTTTAAAAACCATCCGTAACACAAGTTGATAGGACGGCGCTAAAAACAATGAACAAGACTTGAACTTCGGCCGTTCAAACAGCGTCTAAAAATCGTTTAAAACCAGCACTGTCAGTGTCAGAATGCTACATTCTGTGGCAAAATACCCCCTCCCCAAAATAAATAACAAACAAAAAACAACAACAACAAACAAAACAACAAAACAAAACAAAACAAAAACAAAACAAACCAAACCAAACAAACCAAACAAACAAAAACAAACCATAAAAGCAAACCCCAAAAAACAAACAAAAACAAAAGCAAAAGCAAAAGCAAAAGCAAAACAAAACCAAAACAAAACAAAACAAAATAAAACGCAAAACCAAACCATGTAAACTGATCTGGTGGTTTTCTGTAAGAGTTCCCACCACATATTTGTTTTTGGTCATACTGTTTTCGTGTTTTTCGTAAACGAGAAGTCAAAATATATATCTATGTTAGCTACCAGTCACTACTGCCTTATGTTTTTTATTTGCCTTCTGTCGTAAGAAAAGGATTTTTTTCATAATTAAATACACATCAACATATTTTCAAATAACGACTACAGTATTTGATTAATTTGAATAATCTGGAATAACAAGTGATATATGTTTTAAATTTTAAAGTAGGCTATTTAACTTAGATTTAGACATCTCGAAGACGTTATCCTGACCACTATCAAGGAGGGGCCTTATTAAGTATTATCAGAGTCTTCAAGTCATAAGTGGATTCTCAAGTATTCTGAGGATTTACTTGAAATCATTCACTCTCAATCCAAATCAAAGTTCACTAATATTAAAACATTTTATTTTTCAACATTAATTTATACACAACAATCCCCCGCGACAATCTAAAGAAAAAAACTCCATTTCTTAATTAAAGAGGCATTTGTTACAAAGAACGGTGAACGAAGATAAAAATATATAACTATCTTCCACGGATCTGGACGGACTGAGACAGACATATGTAACAACATATATGTCACATTTGGGAATAGAACATATAGACAGGAAATACGAATTCCCATGCGCACCAACTGTACTTCACTACTCGCCGATTTGTTTCTATATGCACATGAATCAGAATTTGTGACTAATCTGGTTAACGCAAAACAAAGTAATCTGGCTAAAACTTTAAACTTTACTTTCCGCTATACAGATAATCTTATATCATTCAGTATAATAGCAGGATTACAGTTTTACCTTCCATTAATTTACCCACAAGACTTACAAATAAAAGAAACATCTGAAGGTATTAAATCAGTTTCCTACTTCGATCGATGCGTAGAAATTCAAAGCGATACTGGTCTCCAAACTAAGCTGTATGACAAAAGGGATGATTTCAATTTTCAAATAGTAAATTTTCCCTTTATGTCGAGCAATAAACCTTTTGTTCTAGCTTTTGGTGTCTACGTATCACAACTTCTAAGATACCTTAGCCTTAGGGTATGCTTATTGTATACAAATTTCAAACGCCATATAATTTTGGCACAGTAGTTGTTCAATCAGGGTTATGGAGTACAGGGACTGCCGGGGGCATTCAAAACGTTTTATGGTAGACATTTGGAAGCTATATATAATCTACTAAATACATCACTAAAACTCTTGCACACTTATTATTTTTTCGTCATTTTAGATGAAGTGACAGACTTGACCTGTGTGGTGGCAGTACTCATAGCGAGTATCACCAGTGGGGTAGGATATGATCACCTGATATCATCACTATTGTGAAAGTGCTTCACGAGTGCATGTCATCACAGCTGTACTTAGGCCTATTCTAATGAGGTCTGTCTGGCACTAGTTTTGATTTAGTAAACTTGTCTGGGTGGCAGTTCTCTTTGTCGCGATGCAATCTCCAATAAAGGATCTTCTCGGGAGTGGCCGTTCTATAGACGAGGCACTGATTGGAAATTCATGGAATCATCCACCATTTTGCCAAATGCCCATTCGACTGCATTGTGCGGAGATACGCGTACGGCAAATTATAGATACGTTTACCTAATTCCACATTATTATCTACTGAGGTAAAAATTAGAAAATAAATATTGTTAGAACGAATGTTAGTTTTGTGAAGAAAAAATTGTATGCACGTGCATGACGTACTACTCACAAATAACATTAAAACCATTGTTATTATTTGTAATCAGCGCTGCTAATATTTAATTCAAAAATATATGTGAAAGTTACAATGATCTAAGTAAGCATAATGTATCTATACATAATTCCTCCAAATTTAAAGTTGTTGCAAAATGATTCTGGCAATGTTTGTATTTCGCGCGTGAGCATCATAACCGGCGGAATCCGGAAACTATCTGAATTACGAGCCTCGTTTTGGCATTTCACAAAATGGACGCATTTCCTTTAGAAATTAACAGTTTTCTAAATTGTTGATTTGTGATGCGTTTTCAAAGAAAAAGACATTTAAAACAGCCTCAATTATGGCCAATGACGATGCGGCCCATGGAGACTCGGGCTATGCACCAGTTGCTCACCTTGTCGCAATGGGGCATGTTGATCACATGGACTTCATCAATGATGACGAACCCTTGGATACTTTTTTCCACCGTGTGGATTCCGATCAAATCGTTTATCAAACTCGTAGGCGAAGAGCTAAGCTGATTAGCAAATATTTAATGGGTGATCTTTTGGGAGAAGGGTCATATGGAAAAGTCAAAGAAATGTTGGATACAGAATTATTATGTAGAAGAGCTGTCAAAATTTTAAAACGAAAGAAATTGAGAAAAATTCCCAATGGGGAGCAAAATGTCCAGAGGTAAAAATGTTAATTTAATATTTTGAAAAGATACAATTTAGCTGTAAACAATTTATGCATGTATATGTATATGTTGAGGCATGAGTTCGACCCGTACCCCCTTTCAATGGTTAGGGTAGTTTTAGGTATAGGGTTAGGGTTAATCTTTAGAGCCTTTGATATAGAGGGGTACGGGTCATACTCTTTGCAAGTAAATCATACTTTGGATATTTTTTCAGGCCATGAATGATACTATATGCCACTTAAATTAATTTATTAGAAGAGACATAATTAAATATATATTTTGGAAATTTATAGCATGGAAATTGGGACTTTTCAGTGCCACTTTCTTTTTGGAAGGGGGCCTATACATGATGTTCAGACTCATAGAATGCCTGGATAAATCCCTGACTAATCACTAAACTAATCACTCACCAGGAGCTTATGAGCAAGTGATTGATTACTCGTCTGATATTTTCAAACATGAAGAACTGAAAGTACACAGCAAAAGTTGAAAAATTGTGTAGTGCATTTTGCTAGGTGAAAATTAAAGTGGACACACACATCCCCCACCTCAAAAAGAAAAACTCAAAAACATTTGAAAGCTTGTTTACAGAATATCGTGTGTTAGCTGAATATCGATAGGCTGACCCTTAATATCCAGTATGTACAAAAAGGTTGGTACGATGTATTGTCCAACTCAACTTTTGAAGCAGAACTGGACTATCAAGATAATGACATTAATGTCAGTCTGTTATTTATGGGCATTCGGTTTGGTGAACCAATGATTACATTGTAATAAATATTTCAAGATATCTAAAAAATAAATATTTTTTCAAGTGTTCCAATATGAGACAACATTATTGTGTTGTTCTTTTCATTTTTTTTATCTTCTAGTAGTTCTACAAATGAATTGATTGCATAAATGTGGTTTAATTTTAATAACTTTTAGACGGTATATTTGCATCCAAGATTAAAATATAAAAATCATCAGTTATGATCAGTTTAATCTTCATTGAAGGACAAAATAGCAGACGACAGTGGATACAAAATACTAAATGACTGTTTTAATCACATGACAAATTTGGCACCATGGCAACATGATAAAAATAAAATAAATGTGTTGTCATTACTCACAATAGAACTTTTGTTATGTGTATCAAACTGACAGATAGATATTGGTATGGCACATAATAGAGGTGGTTAATAATACTAAAAAATTTTGCAACGGTAAGGTATTGAAGCCTGGAAAGGCCGACACATTTTCTTATAACGCCCCCATAAAACAGACCAGCGAGAACATTAATTTTAAATGCAAATTCTGTGTACATGTATGTATTGTGTAAAACCATTTAAACAATATTAGACTATAGCATGCATTTTATCTCGTCATAACTTAAACTGACGTGGTTGTAAACATTTGTCAGCCAACTTCGATAGTAAATTTAACAAAGTAAAATTTTATTTCATCAAATCGATGACTGTACATTACATACAGTGTGTGTGTTCAGAAACCATTTTCCGTTAATAGGCTTGGTTCACAATCACTTGAGTATGTAAATTCTGTTTCAAAAAATTTTCAGAAAATTCCTTGAACATTATTTAAAAAGTGGCTGATTTAACTAAAAGTTTGGTATTCCATTACTAAATATAGCCAGTTTGTATAATAATTGGCATGTGGATAATTTGGCAATGGACAGTGTGAGCCCTGAAATGTGTACTTTATAATACTTCATAATTTCTTTGTGTTATTTTTTTTCAGAGAAATCCAGCTGTTGAAAACATTGCGTCACAAGAATATTATCCATCTCGTAGATGTACTTCACAATGAAGAAAAACAGAAAATGTGGGTCAACAATTTTAGCACACACTGACAGGTCATGCTGCAGTTGCCAGCATTTTCATCCAATCATTGCAAATAGGGTTTACATCAGCTTGTCTTCAGAGGACAAAGCTCTTGTAGCTCCCATAAGCATTGGCACCATGCACATGTTGATTGTTCTCTTCAGTGTGTACATTACACGACTTGAGTTATTGTTCCGTGTTTGCTTATAATAATATTTTAAAGCTATTCAGTCTTCAACTGACAACATTGTGTGGTGGTTAAATATAATATTAATCTTTTCACATCTAGTCACATGTAATTTTAATTATGTGATCCACACATATAAGCTATGAGTTTTACTTTGGTGCGAGCCTGCAGATTCATCCAGAATTCCACGACCCAAATTTTTTAAATTTTTCTTGCAGAATACCTATTTTTATGATTAATTGGAAGTGTTCTGAACTTTTACACATGATTTGGGATCTATTCACAGGCCTCTGAAAATTGCAACAACGGTTGTTTCACTTCATGTAAATCTCATTTTGCATAACCTATTTTTTGTTCCTGCAAAATTCAGGGAATCATTTTCATGGATATAACAGGTTATGCCAATAGAAAATGGGTTACCTGAAATTAATTGTGCAAATTGTGAATTCTTCGAGGACTGATACACATGTATTTCTAAAAGTACAAAATTAAAAAAACCTGCTAAAATTAATTGTTGACTGTTTCTAATTGATTGAAAATGGATTAGCAATTAGTAAATGTTTTAGAATTGTGTGTCAGTTTCAAAAACTTACAGTTGATAGAGCTAGCCCTGCCTTTAAATATATTTTAAGGCGCAGACCCTAGTTTCAGCGAACATGGACTCTTTAAGTTTAATTAATGTACAAACATGCAACGGTTATAACAGAGAGAAGCTAAAGTCTGTGATGTAATGGAAATGCCGTCTAAAAATAACTAGATCTTGTCTCCATAACTATTACTTCTCAGATGAATGTGCATTTTTAGAATTATGAAAAATGCATTTTTGTGGTATCACAATAACCTGCAGGACTTCTAGATTATGATAGCCCCACTCCCATGGCTAGTGATATTCAGTGTTTGGCGAGTAAATAATTACTATCATCATGCCCGACGGCTAGTGAAAAAAAAAGTTGTCAAATGCAGTATTTAAGTTTATTTAGTAAATTTTAATATCCTCCCCAAATCTAAGGGTTTTAAGCTCCATCTCCCTCTTTATGTGACATATCTGATTATTACTTGGTAAATATGTATTTACTTAAAAGTATGGCTAGTGAATTTCTAATCATGGCTAGTAAAAAAAATTTAATCACTGATCCCATGGCTAATGATTTTTATAAAAATTCTAGAAGCCCAGAACCTGGATGAATGGAACCACTTCAGATCTATGATAATGAATAGTCTAAATAATAAAATGTAAGAACTTCTAATTTAATTTGTCAAAAACTGCTTTAATACTGATAGAAACGTAGTAGTGTTTAAAACCTAGGGTCTGTCACTTTAAAACGCCAGCATTTAAGAAAATCAAGTTTGAGATCCAGTAGCTGATGATTATTAAATCAATGTATCTAGTGGTGTTGTTAAAAAAAACCCTCACTTTTAAGTAAAACAGACTGCAAAGTTGTAGACCTGTGTTTTTAAGAGGACCATGTACCTGTAATGATTTGCAGCATGTATTCTAGGGATACAATTACACTGTATACCACACATGTACATATTTTTGTGATAACTTTGACATTGTGCTCTTTTAGTCATTTCTTGGTGAAGAAACTCCCACCTCTTTATATCCCTTTAAGTCTAAGATAAATATTTATTCTCAAGACTACTATGTCCATCCTGTAAGTTTTACACGTCTACAGTTATTTATGTATAGCTCATAGTTATATTTTGGAGAATAAATTTGTGTCATAATGCTAATATTACTAATTATACAAAACCATTGCTGAATTTACAGTTGTGTACTAAAATGTATCTAATGTCTTATAAAACAAAAGTCACATAATTTTATGAGGCTCTAATCTAGCCTGTGAAATGGCCCTTTTTTCTATTAAGTCAACTAAGTTACCGAGATAGTAAAGGGGCGAGACGTAAAGTGCTCAATCCACGGTCGGTTTGGGATCAATCCCCATCAGTAGGCCCATTGGGCTATTTCTCACTCCAGCCAGTGCACCATGACTGGTACATCAAAGGTCGTGGTATGTGCTATTCTGTCTATGGGATGGTGCAAATAAAGTGGTGACAGCAGGTTTCCTCCTTCAATATCTGTGGTCCTTAACCATATGTCCGACGCCATATAACCATAAATGGAATGTGTTGAGTGCGTTGTTAAATAAAACATTTCCTTCTTCTTCTGAATTAGTAGCTGCAGTGAGAAGTCAAAGTCTCCATAATATTTTGGACTTAATTTGATTTGAAAAAGACGCCAAACTGTTAAGTGTCAGGGCTCTCATAACACCTTTTCAGTCCATTGTTATACTTTGGCGCGAGACTACATCAAAGCATGTCGTGTCAGATTCTTTTCAGTAATGCTAAAAAAATATTTGTTACTTTCAGTGGGACATAACAATATATTAATTATCAGTTACTTACTACTATTGCATTTTTAATGAAAATATTCAATTGTTTTGCCTAAATTTTATTATAAGAAGTAGTATATTTAATAACACATCATTACGATTCGATTTGAGTATATAATTCCGAAGCATGACAAATCATTACAAAATGTACTGATAAATGTTCACTTCAGCTATGTTTTGTCAAGCTTCTCCCCATTGTCCTAGAAGACGTCACTTCTAGGTTTTCAATTCTAGATTAGGGCCTGATAATGTGACTTTTATTTTGACTTTTGCATTCATTATTATCATTATTAACTCTGTATTCCTCAACCTATTTATAACTTTATATGTTCTTGTCTCTGTAGGTAATTATTTTTTAATCATGATTTTATTTTTCAGGTATCTTATTATGGAGTACTGTGTTAGTGAATTGCAGGAAATTCTTGAGAGTGTCCCAGAGAAAAAATTCCCTGTTTGGCAGGCACATGGGTAAGAACAAAGCGGCATCAAAACATTGTAATTTTATCTTCATGATTGCAGTAAAAATATTTTTAAAAAGTCATGAAAAATGTCTTTAAAAGTCATGGAAAGTCATAAAATTTGGTTGGTGACAAAGAGTGGAACACTGAAAATTGTTAAAATATTTGTCGATATCATTCGTCATTTTGTGGGTGGATGGGGGCGAATTATAGCTTTAAACCCTGTAATCCCCACCCGATTCACCCAGCTTCATAAATCTATTTTTGGTATTTTTTACAAAGGTACACAAATTTCATGTTAGATTGATCCATATTATTTTATTTCTTTTCTGTTTTCAGGTATTTTTGTCAACTGATTGATGGGTTAGAATATTTACATAGTAAAGGCATTATCCACAAAGATATTAAACCTGGAAATCTGCTGCTGACTACTGAGGAAATACTGAAGATCACAGATCTCGGGGTGGCTGAGGTATTTTGTTTGTTTTTTAGTTACAAGTGTTCTGTACTTATGTGGGATACATGTAGGTAACATAGTAACACGTAGGTTATTTTGTGATACAGTGGGTTTGTGAATTATGTTTTGAAGAATTCAGAATTGTGTTTACTAAGTTGCATTCATGTGAAATTTAACCAGTACTAGTAGCAAAGTTAGCCAGGTGCTTAGTTATACAGGTGAGCTTTAGACTGGAGAGCAAAGTTTTAGGGAGGTTTGGAAATATATTTAAAAGAAGAAAATTTGCTTTAAACACCCCCACCCTGCACATGTACCTATGTTTGTAGGAGTCTGAATAAATAAATTGACTGATTGCTGCATTAATATATCAGCTTTATCCTGCTGAGATTGAATGGCGAATGCCACATTGTTATTCTCTTTAAAGGTGACTACATTTATTTTTATTTTCAACTTAACCTGACTTCAAACTTATGGCATTTACCCCTGGAGCATTGGATAGGTCTGAACATCCCAACAGCCAATGAGATGGCTTAAAATCTTCCAACGAGTCCTTTGCTTCCTGTTCCGGTCATGTGATTAAAGCTTCCTTCTTTCTCCTTTGCTCTTACCTTTTCTTTTGCTCTCATAAAATCTTAAGTCGTCAAATGCCTCCACCCTGAATACATGCCTAGCTGGCAACAATGCTAGTGGCATTAATATTGCAGGATAAATAAAATAACTGATTGCCACATTAATAATAATAATATATCAGGTTTGATGGCAAAGGCCCCACTGTTATTCTCTGTAAAAGTGACAGTTTTATCTAAATGTTTTGGTTGCTTGTTTATTTGATTCAGAAACTTGATATGTTCTCGCAAGAGGACACATCTCGTACAAGCCAAGGTTCCCCAGCATTCCAACCACCTGAAATAGCCAATGGAGACGATTCTTTTTCTGGCTTCAAGATCGATGTATGGTCATCAGGCATTACACTGTAAGATTTTGTATAGCAGTATATGTATATTTATGGGCACCTTTCAATGAAGCAATCTTAGTGTTAAGATCTCTTTTAGTACAGAAGGTATGTATGCGCTTACGGTGATCTTAGTGCTAAGATGGCTTCATAGAAAATGGCCCTGAACCACAAGTATGAGAAACAAACTCTGGAGTGTGTTTCTTAAATCTAGAATCTGTTTATTTCTTAGAGATTTTATTTTCTTTGGATTTTATTGACTTTTTACCTGTTGTATTCTCCTCCCATCTCAGTTTTACATGCACCCGTTTTATTGATGAGTTGAAGTTGTGTTAAAGAAAAATATGTCTCTGTAGCATTAGTAGTGAGTTCAGCGACCCCACTCTGCACCTGGATAATGGCGGCGAACGGTGGTGAAACTGGCCCATATCACATACTTTCCAAAGGCATGCATTTCAAATAAATTTTTTTAAAATGTTTCAGTTATAATAAATAATATCATTATCATATCTTAATTTTTTTCATTTAAAATTAAACACGAAGTCTCGCCGATTTCTGTGATAAAACTATTCCCAAACATAGCGCTGCATAGCTTCCAAAACTACGGCGGAACCAATTTTTTCATCGCTGTCCGGGGATACCCTAACTTCAGCGCGGTATTTACAGTTGTTCCTGATTAGCTAGGATGCTGGAAATAGTCTAATTTTGAAGAGGGAATCCCATAGAATGACGTATGCGCTGTTGAATTTCAAAAAACGAGGTGTTGTTTGAATGAGACAAAATTTCTTGGAAAATTGCTCGATTTCTCCGAGGCCGGAGGTCCGATCTTCAAATAGCTTGCACGGTAAGATAGAGTTATTCATGTAGATTCTTGCCATAATAGTGTCTTTCCATGATTATTTTAAGAACAGGTGTAAAATTTGACAATTCTACGAGGTGTCTGCTGGAGATTCCCATATGGTGTGACCCAATTCGCTCGATGGACAGACTGGCGATCTGCTGCTGTAACCTGTCAAAGTCGACGGTTTCCTTCATCCTGTAGACATTGTGAACTTTGTTAATATTTAGAAAACCTATCTATCTTCAAAATAAACCCGATTTTGATCGATATTTTTGCCTACGAATGATTATTTCGCACTTAGTTTGCGAATGTTCTTGGCAGCGGGTGGAATGCCAATGACTGCAATGTCGATAATACAGAATTGCTTCCATGGGCTTTACAGTTTTTCCCTCTTCTGCGCATGTGCATTGGATCATTTCAGCTGTTTGTTTTAGCGGATGCACCCCTGACGAAAATGTAACCAGCTGATGTGAGACAATCACAATGTCAATGTTTATTTTTCTAATAGTTTATTAGTGTCAACGACTACGATAATTTTGAAATTAGAAGATGCTCACTTATGTTCTCTTATTATATCATATTCACCTAGGGCTTCTAGAATTTTTATAAAATCCACTAGCCATGGGATCAGCGATTTAAAAAATGTACTAGTCACAATTAAAAATTAACTAGCCCTACTGTACTTTAAGTTAAAACAGTTTTACTAATTAATATTAATAATCAGATATGTCACCTAAAGAGGGAGACAATGTTTAAAAACACTAATATTGGGTGGTGGTGGTGGGGACAGGATATTCATATTTACAAAATAGACTTAACTGCAGCATTTGACAGTTTGTTTTTTACTAGCCGTCGGGCATGGCAGTAGTAGTTATTTACTAGCCCAACACTGAAATTCACTAGCCATGGGAGTGGGTGCATTGCTTATCTGCACCATCCAGCCAATGCATACTCCTCTAGCTGAATTTACATATTCAGAAGAGGTCGTGTCAAGCTACCGTATATGGGTCAGTCAACCGAAACTAAGTAGCGTACTGTCGATCGTCATTCATAGTTGTAAAAATTGCCGAGAATAATGTATTAATATAATTATAATTACATGCAATATAATGAAATACAACAAAACGATAGTTATACGTAACAACATTTATTCTTACTCACCACCCCCCTAACAATTTGAAGTCAGGTTCAAAATTTATGTTTTATCACTGATCGGGTAATTTAATAAACTAGTGTTCATCTTTCACTCTGATTCGATATCGTCGGTTTCAAATCCACTGAAACTTTCGTCCGCTGTGTCGGATTGAAATGCTTCGGCAACATGACCAGGCAGGTCACTCACAGTTTCCATGTCATCGCCTGATTCTGTGGAGTTGTCGGTGTTCGTGTCTGCATATGTCAGTTCGGCCTTCACATATCCGCTGATAATGCAACTTGCTGGGACCTTTTCCCACGATTCAAGTATCCATTCTGAAACTGTAGCGTACGTCGCTCTCCTCGTGCACCCTGTAGCTGTATAACTGTGTGTTCCGCTGGTCATCCAGGTTTCCCACAGTTGTCTAAGATGTGCTTTGAAACACCTATTTACGGAAATGTCCAGGGGTTGGAGCAGTTTCGTCATCCCACCAGGTATCATGACAGGGATAGAATTCAACTGTTTTATTTGATCCTTGATGTCCACCGTAATGTGAGCCCTCATAGAATCCATTACCAAAATGGCCTTCTTTTGATGAAAAAATCCACCAGGTCATTTCACGTAGCAAGAGTTTAACCAGTCACTCATCATATTTTGATCCATCCATCCTTTTTTGTTGCATCGAATGATAACGCCGGATGGAAATTTTTCTTTTGGTATTATTATTCGTTTAAAACTGACCATAGGTGGAAGTTTTTTCACAGATGCCGTACATGCCAGTACTACCGTCATTGATGATTTTTCATGCCCTGTTGTTCGTACACTAACAGTGTTTACACCCTTCGTTTCTACGGTTCTACACATTGGTATGTCAAATGTCAGGGGAACTTCATTGATGTTGTTGTGGTTTATGTTATATTCAGCAACCGTATGAACTTGTGTAAGTTCTAAATAGTGCCAGCTTTTCCACAAAATCTTCAGGAAGTTTTTGTGAAACTGTTGTCCGAGTACGGATTGACAAGGAATGTCGCTTCATGAAACGAAAACACCAAGATGGTCCGGCCTGGAAATCATCTATTCCCATCTTTCTGGCAATCATCTTGGCTCTTAGTCTTATGGTCACCATGTTTAACCCTCGGCATGCTGCTCGTTGTAACAGGACCCAGTCTTCAATCTTCTTCTCAAGTTCTGGCCATCTAGCTTTGTGTCCTCTGTTGGCTTTTTTCATCTTTTTTGTCAATCGCAAAACATCTTTTTGCTTTCTCCAACTTCTAACCATCGATTCATCAATAGAGAATTCTCTGCCAGCTGCTCTATTGCCATTTTCTTCAGCAAATATTATAACTTGTAGTTTAAACGACGCAGTGTAACTCTTTCTTTTTTTGACAGGAGGCATGTTGAACGTTTTACAGCATGAGTATAAACTGAACACAGGTATATAGTTCGATCGTACAGTATTAGTTTGCCAGTCTAAATTGCTGATACACCTAACCAAAAACTTAAACAAATATTCTCAAGAAGACCCCTCAACTGTCAAAACAAAACAAAAAATACATTTTGCAAAAATGTTTATCCACAGCGTTACTTGGATAAAAGCCATAGAAATCAGCCCATTGTTTGCGGGCCAATTAATAGGGAAATGTCGACTTGTAATAAAAACATTTCAATTTACAGTCTCAGTTTATTTGATGTCATGCCGTAAGCTTCATACTGAACATAAAATCTGATCTACTAATTATATTACAAACAGGTAACAAACAGAAGTATTAAAAGGATCAATTAAGTAATTGTTTTGTTGGCATTGTTATGTGACGGCTCAGTATAATTAGCCGTCAGTAACCATGACATTGTAACCGTGATATGGTTTAACACGTAATTGGCTTTGCTATCAAACTAACAGGCAACTGGAGTGTTTTTGCTACAAAAACAAACAACAACATTACAGGCGAGTTGCTTTATTTTAACATATCAGACAAACAAAACAAATGCACCAGTTGTAATGAATGTTGGAGAAATCAAATTAATGAACTTGACGATCGAGTCCATTTTTGACGCTTTAAGTTGTAACAATACAACCAGGGCAGGTGTTGTTTTATTGCTTCAGCCAAAGTTCAGGGCTGACTAGACAATGAAGGGTACCGGTATTATGAGAATGAGGTCAGGTCATAGGGCTTTACGTGCGCATTCAGAGAAAACTGTTGTAGCGCACGCCTATGAGAATGAAAAATAAAGTGCGCTTTATGTGCATGGTGGTTACTGTAAAATTCATAAATAAGGCACACCGTTTTATAAAACGCACCTTCTAATTCACAGAAAAAAAGTAGCGGCTTATAGGCCGGAAAATACGGTAAGCGACACTTGCGATTTCTCTGTTCATCCAAGATGGCCACCTTGAAATATTTTTGGAATTGCGTGATGCTTGTCGGCTTTTGTGAGCATAGGGAGCATCATCAACCCTAGCACATTACTTAACAACATTTAGTTCTAAAAATCATGCTTAATAGACTATCAACGTCATTTTAATATGCTAATGAGCTAATTAATATTCATAATTTTTAAATCGATGGGCGGATTTGAATTCTTCAGGTGAAAGTACATAAATATGCCAAGTTTCATGTTCATTGATCCAGGGATTACAGAGTAAGCTCTAATTGGGTGATAAAAATGTCTAATTATGCATCGAAAAGGGTGCCATTGGTTAAGACAATTGCCTACTCATTTCCCCTTTGTGTTTCTGTCCAAAAGTGCCAGTTTTAAAATGTTAAAAAATTCATAGAAAATTAATGGATTGACCGATTTAAAAATTTGTTGCACTGTTTTCTTTGTTAGAGCAAACTCTGTCCAATGAATGGGTTAGTAAACCTGTTTCTCAAAGTTAATTTTTCTGTCTGAACTCCCTAGCATTAGATAAAGATTACAATGGCAGTATTACTTCAATAGAGTTAGCTAAACGGGTGGAAGAGGATTGATTTTGAAAGTTGCAAATGTTGATACAGTATTTTTATACATTTTCCAGATGAAAATTTGTTGACCGCCCTCTCCCTCAGGGTTCATTGAGAATATACTGGCCTCGGTGGCGTTGTGGTTAGGCCATCGGTCTACAGGCTGGTAGGTACTGGGTTCGGATCCCAGTCGAAACATGAGATTTTTAATCCAGATACCGACTCCAAACCCTGAGTGAGTGCTCCGCAAGGCTCAATGGGTAGGTGTAAACCACTTGCACTGACCAGTGATCCATAATTGGTTCAACAAAGGCCATGGTTTGTGCTATTCTGCCTGTGGGAAGCGCAAATAAAACATCCCTTGCTGCTAATCGGAAAGAGTAGCCCATGTAGTGGCGACAGCGGGTTTCCTCTCAGAATCTGTGTGGTCCGTAACCATATGTCTGATGTCATATAACCGTAAATAAAATGTGTTTAGTGCGTCGTTAAATAAAACATTTCTTTCTTTCTTTCTTTCATTGAGAATATGTCCTTGAATAAGGCAGAGATAGTTATACAATGTGTTTTTCTCTTCTTTCAGATACAATATCACAACTGGCTTGTACCCTTTTGAAGGAGATAATATATATAAACTTTTTGAAAATATTGGTAAAGGAGTGTTCACTATACCAGATTTCTTAGAAGATATGTTACAAGAATTGATACGAGGTAAAAGATTTTCTTTTAGAATTTTAAAATTGTTAGTGATCCTGAAGTGTGGTTGATTAAAAAACACCCAGCTATTTTGTGTTATTTTAATACAGAAATCTATTGCTGTTTGTTTTATTATTGTTTTTTTCTCATTGATGTGTACTGATCGAAAGAAATAAGGGAACACATCGAATTGTGGACCAAATTTAATTCACTACTAGCGTAGTAATGTCTGTATTTCATACCAAGTTGTAATGTGGGATTGAATGTATGTAGTGCTGAATGTGCTGCCTATATGTTCCCAGTCAACTTCTGACAATATGAATTGCTTTTTAATGCAGTCATTATTCTTGTTGCTATCTGTGTGATCCTTTATTTCTTTCCATCAGTATAATAAATACATTAAATTATTAATCTAGACTGTGAAAACTAATACATGTACATGGAAAATTAGAAATATCTTTTACTGTGCATCTATTCTCTAGAGTAATATTAAAAATGTGGCAAATGTAGCAAATGTTGTGAGATCATGGATTTATCTGTCATCAAAAGCAGTGTTTATTAAACATGGTATTAAAAGAATTCTCCTGTTTTCTAGGTATGTTGGCTTACAAGGCCTGCGATAGAATATCAGTTCAACAAGTGAAACATCATCCGTAAGTGAATTGTATTTGTTTTTAATCCTTATTGTTATTTTTTATATTTCTTAATTAATCCTGTGTTTTAAATATACTAGTTGTTACGTTAGATTTTTTGTGAAGTCATTCACATAAAAGTTGTAAATTGGCAAAGCCATTCACACTAAAGTTTGCAAATGGGTTTTTTTTCCATCAAACTGACACAGACCTAAAAGAAGTAACAGACAATCCTTATAATTAAATTTGAAATAGATTTATTAACAATAACATAAACAAATGTATATTTTAATTTGAATTCTTCTTTGATTCTTTGAACACTAACACTCAATAATACAAAGTAGAACAGAATGAGATAAAATAACATAATGCCTGACACCTGATGCATACGTTATATGATACGAATAAAATCATGTTGCAACTGTTAAACCAATGATATGTATTTAAAGGGACTCTCACGAATTTGCTTCCATTGTAAGATATTTCCAACTAACAGCCTTTTTGATAACTAACATATGTACCTGACCAGTGGCTTGGATTTGCAGGTGGTTTCGTAAAAAGCACCCTGAGATGTCCGACAAGGTGCTGTTCCCACCGCATGGCGACGGGGACGTGTTGCGGGGGATGACGGTGGTGCCGTACCTGGAGGATCTGCACAGCGACACACTGGAGGAGGAGGAGGAGGACGTGTACGAGGATGAACAGATCATCATGGAGTACAACAATCACGCCACTCCGATACCCGACGGTAATACACGCAGATCTCTTATTTAGTGCTTGATACAAAGCTCGTGCTTATATAACGTTAAAAGAGTCCAGACTCAAATGTTTATTGATGTCACATGCTTGCGGTTTGTATGGCATTACCATGCTGTTAGTTTAAAGTTTGTTTTTGTTTAACAACACCACTAGAGCACATTGATTAATTAATCATCGGCTATTGGATATCAAACATTTGGTAATTTTTACACATCATCAGAGGAAACCTGCTACATTTTTTCCTAATGCAGAAGAGGATCTTTTATATGCACTTTTTCACAGACAGGAAAGCATATATCAAGGACTTTGAGAAAAAACCCAGTTTGTTGAATGGATCTATCAAGGTGGTTCCATCCTGCGACGCTAGCACCTTAAACAAGCACTCAACTGACTGAGGGGTCGGGATGTAGACCACTGGTAAAGTGCACACACCTGATGCACGGTCGGTCTAGGATCGATCCGCAATGGTGGGCCCATTGGGTTATTTCTCTTTCCAGCCAGTGCATCACGACTGGTATATCAAAGGCTGTGGTATGTGCTATCCTGTCTGTGAGATGGTGCATGTAAAAAAATCCCTTGCTACTAATGGAAAAATGTAGCGGGTTTCCTCACTATGACTGTCAAAATGACCATGTGTTTGACATCCAATAGCCAATAGATGATTAATAAATCAATGTGATGTGCTCTAGTGGTGTCGTTAAACAAAACAAACTTTTCAGCCGACTGAGCTAAATCCCGCCCCTGATGGTAATGCACGCAGATCACTTATTTGGTGCTTGATAGAGGGCCTGTGCTTATATAAAATATAGAGTCAAGAGTCAAATCATTCGATGTCACATGCTTGCAATTTGTATGGCATTACCATGATGTTAAGTGTCTCAGAGTCTTGAGTCTAGACTCTTTAAGAGTTTGGCAGTCAAACATTTGGGAGGAAATACCAATGTAAGGCCACCACGTCCCATCTAAAGTTGCATTTATAGCCTATCCCGCAGTGAATGCCTTTTTCGCGCTCTGGAATTTACTACAAGTAACTTATTTTGAGCTGATTGTTTTATAAATTGGACCCAAAAATTGTATTGTTTGTTATTTCTAAAACACTTTTACTTTTCTTACATCAAACAAAATTGATATTATTTATTAAAAAAAAAAAAATTATCGGAGGATGGGGCAGACTGTAGTATAAAAATTTTTTTTACCGGAGGATGGGGCAGACTGTAGTAAAAAATATGTTACTAAATTGAAATTTAGGTTTTTTGTCTGTGTGCAATTAGGGACTATATTTATGGTGTATAGTTTGTAGGCACCATGTTTACAGTGAACCAAGAACAAAGGAGTGCTTTTAGTTTACAAATGTTTTGCTTTTGTATTTAAGTGAGCAAGAAAAAGAACTAAAACCATTGTGAGATATAGAGGGGACCATTGTGTTTGAGGGGGCGGGACGTAGCCCAGTGGTAAAGCGTTCGCTTGATGTGTGGTCAGTCTAGGATCGATCCCCGTCGGTGGACCCATTGGATTATTTCTCGTTCCAGCCAGTGCTCCACAATTGGTGTAGCAAAGGCTGTGGTATGTACTATCCTGTCTGTGGGATGGTGCATATAAATATCCCTTGCTGCAGAGTATGACAAATAGTTTGAAAAGTCACTAGCCGCAGGGCTAGTGGGTTTGTGAAAACCACTAACCCACCAAGATAAAGCACTAGCCCAAATTCCTGATAAATTATAACTGGATTTTTATATAATTTTGTAACATTACACATTTACGAATATAACAGTAAAATAAAACAAAAACTTAAATCATGTAACTTTCAGTTTTTTGTCGTGTCGTACATTTGGTCTTTTGTCAAGTGTGATCCATCGTCATTGTCCCATTTTCGCTTTTACCCTCGCTTTTGCAAACTCATGGTTGGTATCTAAACCCACTATCAAAATAATTAAATTTAAATGAGGGTACGACAGTGTGTCATACGGTAATAGATGTTTCAGTGTATTTGGTAATAGGTTAAACATTTAGGGCCTACTATTTGTGTCGCCAAGAACGGTGATGCCAATTCCTGAAATATAGGGCATGCTGTAACTGATGATGTACAGATAACATGTTACAGCAGTTTTCAGACCTAGTTCAAGTGGATTATTATTATATACTGATTGCGTTGTTGATATTATTCGATGACAAACGTCACAATCAGATTTATTAAACAAAATTTCAGCTGAGAGAAAAAGAAAAAACAACAACACACGATCGAGCGATAACGGGGGGGGGGGGGGGGGGGACACTAGCCTGCGTTTTTCACTAGCCCGAACTTAAAAACCACTAGCCATGGGCGTCGGGCTAGCGGATTTGTCGAACTCTGCTTGCTGCTAATCAAAAAGAGTAGCCCATGAAGTGGCGACAGCAGGTTTCAATCTCGATATCTGTGTGGTCCTTAACCATATGTCTGACGCCATATAACCGTAAATAAAATGTGTTGAGTGTGTCGTTAAATAAAACATTTCCTTCCTTCCATTGATTTTGTTTCTGTCTATGTGTGTCTCTTTCCGTCTATGTCCTATGTACAATTTTCTACATATTTTGTTGATTGCACAATTCTTCAAGAGATTGAAATGACATTTTGTGTATATCTTATCATATAGAGTTACAAATCAAGGGTATTTGCCCATTTTTGACATGGCTCTTGAACTTTAACACATATGAAAATTTGGTAGGGGACATGTATTGCTTTAGCAGAGTTCTCATAATGCTTGTTTATTCTTGTCATTTTCAATGGATTTTTTTTTCTTCAGGTAATGCTGTCGGAGGTGACACTAGTGTAAAAAACAATACACAAGAGCATAAAAACAATTCTGCCAAGGACCTAAAGCACAAAAAAGGAAAAGGAAAAGGAAAGGGAAAGAGTACTAAACTTTTCAGTTCCTGTAAACAGTCTTAACACCAGGCTATCTCAGTGGGGACATCTTGATTTCCGAAAGCTATAGTGGACAAGATTTGTATGGATATCGATGAACGAGCAACATCTCTGCATGGACTAACAGACCTGCAGTCATTTCCAACACAATAATCAAGAATACACAAACGCACACTGTCACTTATTTTTGCACACCTCTAGAAATATCTGTGTTATTTACGTACACCGAGAGATGTCATAAAGACCATGTAAAGCTTTTTTTTTTCATTTTATATAGATCGAACAGTGGTGACAATGTAAAACTGTGATACACGTGCTCTCATATTGTTAAACTGGTAGCCTGATCGCTATGACCAAGGTATATCAATTATAATGATATGCTCATATCCCCATGGGATAGATCTATGTGTAAACTGACGTCAGTGAAAGGCCGTTGTTATTGAATAGCCAGTGTGATATTTTGGTGTCATATGTCCATTGATCACTATCATTGTTTGTTTTTTTAAATGTTAAAAGGTGGAGTGAGTTAGTTGACCAATTTTTAAAAACTTTTAACAGTCATTAGTAATTAATGTTCTTGTATCAAGATATATATATATATATATATCTATATATATATATCTACTGTAATAATTTATATATATAAGTACTTAACTTTACTCTATGAGAGATGAATATTCAGAATTTTCAGTAACTCCAGATTTTAGTGCTATCGTAGCCAAAAAAACTGTCCCTGCCCATGTTCTTTGATATGAAGTTCAAGGTAACCCCGACTATTTAAGACCCTGCAGTTTTTATGATACAGTGAAATCGGTCTAAATTGGATCACACTGGGGAACCAATATTTAACCCATTTAGACAGGATCCTGTGTGTAGAGGGTCACATTTTAGAATTTAAAAAATTCGGGACCATAACACTTTGCCGGTTTTGACAGGATTCCAGTTTGTTCAGGGTCCGGTTTAGACAGGTTTCGCTGTTTATGGTCCAAAGTAATTTTGATCGCTGTTATACTGAGTTGGGTGGCAGAACAATATTAAGGAAATAACCAAATTTTTTCAGTTTTTATATTCTTGTGGGCTGAAATTTCCATATCAAAATAGCCAAGATTATTTGCACCGTTCCATAATCCATTTTCTTTAATATTATATGTAACCTGACCTCTCAGCCTCATTGCATTTCCCACCCTTTCCAATGGACTAGTCGGACATCACAACAACCAGTCTTTGGCTGCAATCTTCCATGGTTATCTTTATCTCCAGACACATGGTCATCCCTTGTCATAGACAGAACTCTCTGGCGAGGTCAGAGGTTGTGCCCACATCAGGTGTACTTGAACAGTTCTCTGGTGAAATCATGCCAAAAATTACCCACACCCACACATGACCATCACTGATCACTAACCCACTGTCTGGAACCTACAGCCCAGATAGCTGAGATGTGTGTTCAGGACACTGTGCTTGAACCTCAGTTGAATATAAGCACAAAAATAAATTGAAATGAATGAATGATTGAACATCTTTCTTATTTCTCCTTCACTCTTATGGTCTGAATGGGTTTTTTCACATGCTCTGCTGATGATGAACTGAATGTAGACTATAGACCATAGTAATTTTTATAAAGATAAAAACAGCTTGTGATAAAGCAAATAAAACGTAGATCATAGTAATTTTCATAGGAATTAAATTGTGATAAAGCATATTTAAAAAAATGTAGGCAGTAGTAATTTTCATAGGAATTAAATTGTGATAAAGCATATTTAAAAAATGTAGGCAATAGTAATTTTCATAGTAATTAAATTGTGATAAAGCATATTTAAAAAATGTTGGCAGTAGTAATTTTCATAGTACTTGTGATAATGCATATTTAAAAATGTAGACCGTAGACATTTAAATACGAATTACTAGAATTGTGATATGGCATTAATGTGTGGTAGATAGTTTCATACTGATCACCGTCATATTTCATGTTGTCTTGTCGGTTGTATGTTAGATATGACCCAGTGTAGTGGTCTGGAATAACATGAAGCTGTTTCATCATGATTCATAGTCATATTCTTGTTATCTGTCTTCTAAAAACGTGTTGCTGACTCAGTCATATTCTGTTTAGTTTTTTGATGCACCTCTTAAGGTCGCAGACCCTAGTTTCTCAACCCACTTCTAAATGGACACTAAATTTTTTTAATAAACAAACCTGTACAAAAATTTGGATAAAGTTACAACAGAGTGACGTGAGTGAGTCAAGGGCGTGAGATGGCATGTAGTTTGAAAGTTAAAACTGGTGAATATCCTTAAAAATATGCCTAGTTAACTTGAATTTCCTTTTTTTTGTTCTCAGATGGACATGCGTTTTTGTCCATTGAAAAATTAATAAGTCATTTCAAATACCAGGATGACCAGAAACACTTCGGTTCTAACTGAAAAATGGCATAATCAATATCAGTGATCATAAAACTGAAAATAGTGAAAAATATGCTTTAGTGTTTAAAAACTAGGGTCTGTCCCTTTAATACAAGTGTTTAATCCTAAAATGAAAAGGCTTTTGGTGCAGTTTACATGTTTGAACTGTCAGTAGATTTTCAAAGTTATCTTAGCACTACGGTATCATAAAACCGTCTTAGGTTATGCTATCACTAAGACACATACCATAGTGACATCATAGCCTACAATGGTTTTATGAAATCGTACTGATAACATAGTTTCGAAAATATAGGCCCAGATTAATCCTACAATATTTGCATTGTTTTGAATGTGTGACAAAATTTAGGTGGGAAATACAAATGTATAACATTATTTTCAGTTCCTTCAGATGTGATATTGATTTCTGCCATTTTTCAGTTGAAGTGAAATACTTAGATTTATTGTTGAAATGACTTATTAAATCAATAATGGACACCCACCCACCCCCACACACACAAAAAAAAGAAATCTGAGAAGTAACATTTCATAATTCAAGTTCTACTCACGATTTTTGAAACTCCTTGAATTTTTTAACGTGGTGCTTGAAAAACGTTTTTTGTAAATATCAATTTATGCTAAAAAAAGGTTTTCTTAGAACTTATTTAGAAGTCCTTGAAAGGGTTCCAGAAACTACTGTGAATTAGGAAAGAAGGTGCATCAAAAAAACTGTCAAAAAAGATATAAATTTGTGTCTCGTTTTTATGAAGTAAAGATATGGGATATATGTATTAATTTTCCGGTGTTAAGAGTCCATTTTTATGATAAAGTTTTGCATTTACATCAGTTTGTCACAAACTGTGAGTCCTGGGTCAATGAAACTTGGTTTATAGTTGCACCTATGGGTGTTGATCACAGTGCTACACCAACACATTTTATCGTAGGCGAGACATTTAATTCCACAGACTTCTTGGGGTTTTTTTTATATAAAATTAGGAAGAACTCTTTAACTGATAACTCCTTCCTGGTGTTAGTTTATACAAACGTTTGTGATAAAGAGTGATAGATTGAAGACGAGTTCTCTTGTTGATGAGACACTGGATACGTGAGTGGCAAGTGTGTTCATCCATATATAACCTGTAATATTATAGTTGAGAAATGTAGTCCATGAAAATATTTAAAAAGTGCTACACCCCTGTTGTAGGAACTGTCGCTACTAATTGTCATTAAATTCATAATAGCACATAGGTTTCTTCCCAATCTAATTAAAATTAGCTCCACTATTACATGTGGATCTAAAGCAGCCAGTTGGAGCTCATGTCCACCAATCAAAACCTTACTTGCAAAATCATGCCAGTGATTTGAAAATAATTTGAAAACATTCCGAATTATCCTGAGGGTATACGACATGTTTCGTGTGAATTACGAATGCCTTAAAACATGTTTTATTTTATAAAATAAATAATTTGTAATGTAAAACTGAAGAGTTATTTAGTTTTTTTTTTTTTATATATATAAATAAATAAATAAATTTTAATGTAAAATTGAAGACTGATAACCCATCCCATACGTATTGGTATGGTTCGCTGTACTGCGGCCACTAAAATAGACTCGCCCGATATTTTTAGAATTTGTATGCTCCCAAATAACGTTATAAAAGGCGAAGTGTGATTGGTCAATATTTAAATTATTATTTACAGACGAAATGTTACCTGGACATTGGAGACTACGCAATGTTGTTAGCAATCTGATTAAAATTAGTTCTACTGGTCTAAATAAGGCATTCGTAATTCACATGAAACATCGTATACCCTCAGAATAATTCGGAATGTTTTCAAATTATTTTCAAATCACTGGCATGATTCTGCAAGTAAGGTTTTGATTGGTTGACATGAGCTCCAACTGGCTGCTGTTAGATCCACATGTAATAGTGGAGCTAATTTTAATTAGATTGGTTTCTTCCATTAAGTCAGAATGTTGAGACTAAATTACCAGACACATTATTCCAAACTTGTTTAATGTTTGTTTTGTTTAACGACACCACTAAAGTACATTGATTTATCAATCATTGTCTTATTAGATGTCAAACATTTGGTAATTTTGAGGAAACTTGCTACATTTTTCCAATAGTAGAAGATATATTTGATATGCACCATCCCACAGACAGGATAGCACATACCATGGCCTTTAATGTTGTGGTGCACTGGCTGGAATGAGAAATAGCCCAATGGGGATCGAGACTGTGTAAGATTGTAGATATTTAAACTGCTGGACCGGTGCTTATGAAATGTTTAAGACTCAAATCTTTAATGACATCACACATGTAATCTAGGCCATAAAAGTTTGAAGATGTTATTAAACATGAGTCTAGACATTTAAAAGTTGTATTAGCACCACCTGGCCTCTGGGAATAACAAAAAGAAATGTTTTATGTCCCAGAACATCTTTAATCAATAGCTGTTTTCATGTGGTAGTGTAGAGAGCGAGAAAAAACAACAGTGTCTGTCAATCACTACACTCCATCTTGTGTGCTGCAACATTTTCCAAAAGTTGTTATATTCTTTTTTCATTGTTTTCTTCCAATTGATGGAGTTGTTTTTGATTTGGTATACATGTTCAGTGTTTAGATAGGTTGCTTTCTGATGCTTCAAAGAATTTGTTAATTGTTTCCTTTTTGTTCAAGTCGACTTGCATACCCAACAATATCTACCTACCCATTTTGTAAAATAATTTTTTTTGGAACTGGCATGGGCTGAAATGTATTTGAAATATTTGGGAAAAAACTAAATTTATGATTTATGTGATATATTCCTAAATTTAAAAAAATCTATTATAGGTTTCGAAAATTACTGAAGTAAATATATCTTAATATTCATTTTTATGACAGTTCACTTAAAATTCTTCCAATCTGCATCAGTTTAGAATATAAATTGTTATCTCCCCTCACATAAAAATCAAGTGAAAACTTTTTAAATAGTTATTTTCTTGGGAGTCCAAATAATTCAAAACAATAATAACAAAAATATTGTATTGTATCTATCAAAATTAAATAAGTTATGAGCCCAGCAGTATATCAAGAGTACATAGATATTTGGAATAATAAAATATGACTAAATTCCTTTGTGATTTTTTGCAAGCCGTCTTGGTCCACTGTCTTTTGGCATACAGTATATGTTCTTGGGCAGTAAGACCTTTTTTTAAAATGGGGCATTGCTTTCAGTCAGAAGTTTATTGTTGAGAGAGTTATTTGTTATGTACAGAGAAATAGTTTATTTTCAAAGCTGACATTGAAAATGTGTTGTGTGTGATTTTAAACGTGAACTGTATAAAAAATGTCACAAATAACTGAAAATTGTTGTATCCTTCTTGTCGTATATGTCCTTTTTTCAGAGTTGGTATGCTCAATATTTAAAGTTTGATTTTTCCTAGTCAAGCCCACTACCTTGTCAGTCATTGAAGGTAACCAAAAATACATCTGTATACCATGATGATTTGTTGACGATTTGATTGTATGTTTGCATGTATGTGTATCATTCCATATGATTTACTGAAATATTCTAATCAGTTTTAGCTCATCTAGCACTAGTGGGCCTTTTATCCAGTGTGTGATAGAATGTGAAAGTACATACAATATTATAATTATAGATGCATATTTATAATTACAGACAGCTGGTTTGTGAGTTTGAATAATAATAAAAAAAATTTGTAGTTGACACCATTACAGTATCCTAGACATACATGCAAGCTCCACCAGTTTTATTTAAGGTATCTCATACCCACTGTTAGCAAATATCAACTAACTATAGTTTTTATTTATATACAGTTATTAAAATGTTAAATAAAATATACTAGGGGTCCCATTTGACGAAGCGATCTTGGCGCTAGAATCACCTTAAGTACATAGCTACCTTATGGCAAGTTGTGCACTTAAGAGGTGATCATAGTGGTAACATTTCTTTGTAAAACGGGGTCCAGGTGTTTGAGCATTGTAACTGTATGTATTACAGGCTTTGAAAATTTGGTTTCATGTGTTTAACTTTCTGCATGCTGCTGGTAAAAAATTATCTGCCCAGTGTTATGATTTTCAAGAGTCATTGCTGGCAGGATTTGTGGCATGACAGAAAGCCTCAATTTCAATCTAAATTTAAATCGGTGTCTCTCCTGTATCATACTATTACTTGAAGGCACTTACACCCATTTAACTAATTTTTTGTAAGCAACAAGGGCTGGGAATGGGGGTGGGGGGTGGGGAGAGTGAATTACTACCAGACTGCAGTCTCAATGTTTGTAATTATATATGGTATGAAATAACATTAATATGTCCAAAATCATTTTAAAAAAACTTCCAAAATACTTCCTTTGAAAAATGTACCCGATCTACGAAACTTTGTTGAGCAATGTTTCTCCATGTATTGCTGACCATTTTTGCTGATACAAATGTTGGCACGTGTGGTTTTGTCCAACAGTTTATTATAATGGATGACAAAACAGTTTGGTGAACAAGAATTTAGTATGATTATGTATATATTAAATTCAAGTATGACACATGAGGTGAAGAAAATTGTCTAACATACTCATTTGAGTACGTCTTCTGCTATATACGTACATGTGTGTTGATGGTTGTGCTGAATTCCTCACTTATTGATGCGGTCTTTGGTAACAATTAGAATTATATCAAAGATTAAACTAATTTATGTTTGAATGACTGTATGTATCTAAGCATTCTCTGCTGGATAAAAGCTTGTATATTTGCTGATTATTAATCATATCTATTGTCATATTTGTTTACTTTATAAAAAAAAAAGGCTTTATTATAAACTTCTTTTGTTTTACTTATTTTTATTAGTGTTGTTGTTTTCATGGCAGCTATAACCTGACTGAAAATTATGTTATTTAATGTTATATACTTAGTTTATTCAGGGCTTTTTCTCATTGCTGTCAACTCTCATTACTACTATATCAGTCGGGGGGGGGGGGGGGGGGGGGGGGGGGGGGTCGTCACAAAACTAATCTCCCATGGCCCAATCATTCACATACACTATTACATGCTTTATTGTCTTGGACAAAAGACACAGTTAACATTTAACCAAAAACATTTACATCTTTTTATGTACAACTTCCTTTAAATTGGGAATCCAAATTTTAAGAACAAATTCTGGTGGTTCTCCGGGCTTCTTTTTTCATGTCTAATTTCCTTATTTTATAATAGACACCAATTTCTTTTATAAATTATTCTTTAATACTTCAGATTTTTGGGGTGTTTTCTTTAATTATTATTGTTGTGCATGTAAGAAGGTATGTATACTTCTTGGGAATTTTGTTTTTTTATAAAAACATTAAAATATAAACAGAGCAGAGTTTCTTTGAGGGAAAATGTTAACTACATAATAATACTCCACAATAATCCTGTGTCCAACCTTCCACACACTTTGAAACTGCCAGTTTTTAACATTTCAATGTTTTTTGTTTTATATATTTTAAAATTAAATTTCATACCCTTGAGTTTTTCATGATTGAAGTGATTTTTGTCGGATCCCTGACCTGTTTGTTTTTTTCCATCACAGAAAGTCGGTCCAGAAATCATTTTCTGTCCTGACGCTTTTCACACCCATAGTAAATAAATCATTCATTTAGAGATGAAAATGTGTTTGTGCTTGTTGTTGGAGCAGAAAGCTTGCTGTAGACCCTTACTTTCTAAGACCATGCAGATTTTCTTTGTTTTTGTGGGGTTTTTTGGTCCAGTCACTTCATTCTAGTTTACTGGCATTAAATAATATTTTCTGTCTATATCGCATGTGATCATATCAGAAACTTGACACGTGTCGTAATGTCTTGCCAAACCAGGATAGTCTTTAGTTTATGTCATCATCCAGATTAAACTTGTCAGATTTTTAGAGTAAGGTAAACAAGCCCACTGAGCATTAATCATAATAAACATATTTAATAATCATCTGTAACATTTTTATTTATTACCCTTAAGAGTATATTTTGCACATCCCTGTAAATACTTAAGATTTACTTACATTTGTATATGTACTGAATACCACTGTAACACAGTGACATATGTTTACTTAAGATATTCTGGAAAATATGAATTAAGCTACGCAAGGTTTTTTGTTATATTGTTGCTTGTACAACTACATGTATGTTGAAGTCAACCTATTTACGTTCTTTCTTGTTTTAAAAAAAAAAAAAAAAATGTGCTTGTAAATAATACTGTACATGTGCACACTTAATGTGGTTCATTTGATTATGAACAACTACAATGCTTTAAGTTAAGAACCTTTTTTTTTTTTTTAGTAAACTTAATTGACCCCCAAAGGTTATTTTAAATATTTAATAATTTAATGTGCCTAGATATTTTCTTGACCCGTGTATAATCCGTTACGAGTTACGAATACTCCAAAAATAAAAATCAGTGGAGTTGGTTACATTAAAGATTTATTCTTTTCATTAGATTGTTACCGGTACATGTATGGGAGCAAAATATTCTTTTCATAGATTGTTATAGGAGCAGAATATTGCTCGTGAAATGTTTTGCTGGTCTACTTAGAATTTATTTATTTTATTACGTTAGAGAGACCAGCCTGTCGGAGAATGGGCTGATGCTGCTGCTGCTGTAAACAGTAGTGTGTGGAGACTGATCGAAAGTGAAATTGAGGTTCAGAGAATTCGTATGGATTTGACTGAGAATTGTTAACATTTTTGTACAAATGCATTTCTCTTCATGACATTATTATTATTATTATTATTATTGTGTACCAACATAAACTGATTTTATGCTCAAATGTGTAGTTCTCTTCTTTTTTGAAGTATGAATGTTTTTATTTGCGACATTTTTATTCACCAGAAGTGGGAAGGAACGTTTAATGACATATTTGCTCATTTTAAACAGCATGTAACATACTGATATGTCAACACTTGAGACCCAGCAACAATTTGTGTTTTATTTAGCTCGTTATCAGATCCAAAATCCCGAATTTTGGAAACATTCATGACAAATTAGTTTTGCTTTTCAAATTCAGTACCACCAAAAAAATATAATATAATAAAATAATGATGGTGTAAATTTAATCAATTTTTAACACTGGATAAAGACCGTGAATTACGATGTACTTATTCATGTAAAGGGGCGGGACGGACGTAGCCCAGTGGTAAAGCGTTTGCCTGATGTGTAGTCTGTCTAGGATCAATCTGTCAGTAGGCCTATTGGGCTATTTCTTGTTCAAACATATACCAGCCGTGTTGCACTAGCTGGTATATCAAAGGCTGTAGTATGTACTATCCTGTCTGTGGGATGGTGCATATAACAAATCCCTTGCTACTAATTGAAAAATGTAGCAGGTTTCCTCTATGACCGACTATGTGAAAATTACCAAATATTTGATATCCAATAGCCAATGATTAATAAATCAATATGCTATAATGGTGTTGTTAAACAAAACAAAACAAACTAACTTTATTCAGATGTTTATCACAACACTGACAAAATATTTATAATATTTTTATATGGTTAATAGCATTAATGATCAGTAAGTCTGGTACAAATGTCTGATGCTTTTTCCTTGCTGTTTTCCATCTTGGCAATCCTTGATCCAAACTGTATTGCTCGTTTGGGAAGAACAGCAGTAGAATACAAACCCAGTTCGTATGCAGCCAGTCGTAACACGAGCTTCTCTCCTAGACCACGAGGCAAACGTAGATCGGCCTAAAAACAAGAAGAAGTTTTTGTGTTTTTTTAATTAAGAAGTTTAAAGATGAATTAATGCATGTTGAACAATTTCCTAGCATGAAACGTCCGTTACTGGGTGGAAAAGAAAGAATGATTGATGATCAAAATTAGGGTGGGTTTTTTTAATTCTAAAAATTATTAATAAAATGGTGTAAAGAATTGTGAAGAGTTCCATCTATGAAGACCCATTGATTAACATAAACATGATTTAATTTAAAAATTCAAAAATACTAATCAGTTTTTAGAGCTGTGGTACAGAAATAATGATTAAACTATGCAAAAACAACACAAATTTATCACTTGGTGTTACAACACAAAGTATTTTTGTATTTATCTTACCCATGTACATGTACATCAATATGTTAAATTTGCTCCATGTCGGTTAAATTATATTGTTTCTTACCTTGAGGTGCATAGGAAGAGATCCAAGATAACTGACAACATGCTCATCCAAAAATGGGATACGAGATTCTTTCCCATGATCTGCAATAATTCTGTAAACGAAAAGAAAATATTCAACTTCATACAGATTTAATAGATTTAAATATTATCTATTTCAGAACAACTAATCTAATTTGTTGGTCATCTTGGATACGCATTTTAATAAACCTCTTTCACATTTCCATTGCTATTATTTACAACTTGGGGGGTGGGGGGGGGGACATGATTGACAGTTGTCATGAGCGTCATGAGTAGCTTCGTAGGAGCTGTGAATCTCTAGTGACTAACGTACATATTTCATATCAGATGGTAAAATGGCTGCAAAAACAGTCTACTAAAGTTTACATCGGAATGGTTTAAGACAAAAAGCAGTGAAACATTAACTTAGACCATGTCTCTGGAGCCGCCTGTCAAGGGTTTTAACCACTCAAAATTAAAAAGATTCATACAATAAAATTAACTTAAGTGGATTGTGTTTGCTACTTTTAACGATTGGAATTATAGTTAAATATTCACATGGATTTCCAGTGATGTTTAATTCTCCATATGTATGCCTCCCTTTCCCACAAAAAACCCAACAAAACCCTTACCTCACCCTCACACAGACCTTTATCATAGCTCTATTTTCCCCTTATCGTTTCATTAGAAAAAGACCGCTGTACAAACACTGATCAATGCTACATGTCTATCAACAAATTATTAATTTATTTATTTATTTTATTTTATTTTATTTTATTTTATTTTCACTATCATTTATATCAGATACGTACAACTTTACTTGAAATAACATCTGATATTTACGAAGTTTTAAAACATATATTTATTTATTTTATTTATATATAAACTGACGATCAAAAGAAAGTATACCAATTATTTGTTCAAAGTATTAAAAACAACACAAAACACAAGTTGATGCAAATGTTATATTTTGAAAGTATAATAATTTGGCGATAAATAAACACGAGTATACTCGATAAAACCCATAAAATGATAATATCACAGTGCACAACAGCACTAGGGGTGAAATGTGCGATTTCATAAAGGACCACTATGGACCCGACGTCAGACAGAGTTTGTTAAGTGCCTAATGACGACATCACGTATTGCCCTCCACTCCTGCCTCAGTGCCTGTACCAACTGATCCCTGTTCAGTGGAGGGTTGGGATAACGTCGAATTTGCTGACGCTGACTGGAATGCTGTGTGTTTGTAAACACTGCATGGCTTTTAACCACGTGTTATGACGACTTTATTTACAAAGTAAATCTAATCAGATTATTGATAAAACACTAAAACAACCTGAACATGTATGCACAATTTATGCGGCTGTTACAATGCCCCCACCTTAATTATGGATTTGGTCCCCAAATGGAGAGCAAAGAGCAAGTTACATGTGAACTAGTATTTGAATAACTTAAGCATAAAATACATCTTGCTTCCTGACAGAAACACTTTAAATGGTAGAACAAAGTAGGCCCCTAACAAGTATTGAAACAAACTGTATGTCTCGATCACAAAATTATGAACACAACACACTCCATATATATTTATTTTCCTTGTTTGATTCTTACTTTATTTACACTTTATATTGGTCATATACAACTTCATACGAAATATCTGGTATTTACAAAGTTTTAAAAATATTTATTTATTTATTTATTAGGCCCTATTTCTTCTTTTTCATTCACCATTTTAATTATTTTGGCTTAAATTCAGGCTTTTGTTGATTGTCCGTCATCCGAGGCATTACTTAATATGTTTTCTTCCAAAATTCAAACGAAGTACCTTATGACTGCGCATAATAAACCCTCGTGAGTTTACAATAAAGAGACCATCCTGAGTTTGTAGCCATATTATCAAGCTGTCGGCTAGTCTAATCTGTTTCAAATAAAACTTGCATGTTTCTTAGGCTAAATAAACTTGCTTCGAATATAAATAGCAATACAATTACATTCATGACCATTCTCAGGTCAGTAGCAACCAAGAAGCCGGAGGGCGGGGGGACTAGCCCCACTTTTATAAACCCGGTTTAAAATATGGTTTTTGTCCACCACCCCCCAACTAGACTGTCCATCCACTACAGATTACAGATGTGCCCTCTCCCCCCCACACACCCCCAACTCCAGATATCGTTCCTACGGGCCTGATTCTAATGTTTTATAATACCGTAGCTCAAATTTCATATGTATCATTTAATTTTATTCCAAATACCAAATAAAATTTTAAATAACTGGGTGAAAAGAAATCCCGACAAGAATCCTGAATGTATTTATCCGTATAATGCTTTATAAATATTTAAATTGTGTTAAATATGATAAATATCTGCATACATACATGCACGCACACATTAATATTATTTCAGCTCGGCTATTTTTGCAAGATCTTGCGCGAGTTCACGGTTAACATCCATGAGTTGCTCCGCGACACGGACATGCGCAGTGAAATATGAAAGAGGTCTATTGAGAGAGAACATGTACTAATGTAATTCATTTACATTCCTTTTGGTGCAGTAAACATCTACATGTGTGTAGGTAAAGATGAATAAAGAATTTAAACGAGTACCGGTGAGGTACATGATATGCCCAACAGGAGTTTGATGGAATACCATATCTGTATTAATGAATATGTTACGGGTATGATTCAATTCTAATTGTGTGCAATTTTTGCAATGGGATGGATGAACAGTTTGTTTTGCATCAACCATCATCCCAATTTGTTCCTACATGTGAGGTTTGATGGTCCTGTATGCATCTGTATGCAAGATACATGTATGGACCGGATACGGATTTACTGTTATGTACAGTAGACCGTGAAAAGTAAGACACAGTGACCTAGTAATAGTACGCGATGCTACCATCCCAAGTTGTTCCTACATGTGAGGTTTGATGGTCCTGTATTGATCTGTATGCAAGATATGGTCCAGATTTACTGTTATGTGCAGTAGACCGTGAAAGGTAGGTCACAGTGACCTAGTAATAGAATGCGACACACCGCCATCCCAAGTTGCTCCTACATGTGAGGTTTGATGGTCCTGTATGCATATGTATGCAAAATATTGTCCGGATACGGATTTACTGTTATGTGCAGTAGACCGTGAAACATGGGTCACAGTGACCTAGTAATAGTATGTGACACACCATCATCCCAAGTTGTTCCTACATGTGAGGTTTGGTGGTCCTGCATGCAAGATATGGTCTGGACAAGGAAAAAGTTAACAGACAGACGTAAGGAGGGACGGACAACGCCATACCATAGATGGGTGTATAAAAATAATTTTAAAAATATTTCAACAATGAAAATAATACCTGTCATCACGGCCAAGATTTCTGGCTGATATTCTTGTAATTTCAAGGTCTGTTTCTTTTATGATACCAGGCCATCCTTTCTCTCTAGAACACAAATTAAAATTTGCTACACTTGTTGCAACATTAAGGTCAATGAACTATTTCATACAATAATATTTGTTCTCAGTATCATGGCTGATGCCATTTTGAACTCGAGGGACTTTCCCATCTGTATATGCTCTCAATCTAATATTAATAAATACTTGGCTCCCCTATTCCTTAGCAGAGATAGCTCTTAATAACATCATTAATTATATTTAAATGGAATCTTAATTAAACCACCAGTTTCAGACAAGTCAAAACAGATATGCTGGTAGAAAAACATATACATGTATGTTGCAATATTTTTCTCTTGAGATTAAATGAAGTAAAACATTACAACATGTATCACACCTGAATGTTGACCTGTGTCTTGAATAACCCGCTAGCTGCTCATCCGCACCCATTCCACACAGAATGACCTGTCAAAAAAAACAAAATCACAGTCACTTTTTTCCCTACACTTCACAGGGGACTCTCCATTTAAGAGGTGTGATAGGTCATAGGAACAATCACTCTTGGTGGACCCAATGGAGTTTTTCCTGGTCCCAACCAGAGCCTCAGGACTGATATACATGTACCAAAGACTGTGTGATATGTGCTTTCCCATCTTTGGTAAAAAGTTTGTTTTCTTTAACAACACCACTAGAGCACATTGATTTATTAATCATCGGCTATTGCACGTCAAACATTTGGTAAATGTGATATATAGTCTTAGAGAGGAAACCTGCTACATTTTTCCATTTATCTTTTATATGCACCATCCCAGACAGGATAGCACATACCACAGCCTTTGATATACCAGTCGTGGTGCACTGGTTGGAATGAGAAATAGCCCAATGGGCCCACCAACGGGCACTGATCCTAGACTTACCGCGCATCAAGCATGCTCTTTACCACTGGGCTACGTCCTGCCCCCACCTTTGGTCAAGTGTATATATTAAAGATCCCTTGATGCTGTCTGGTAGAGACGTGCACTATGTGGAAACAGTGGGTTTCCTCTCTTATACTCTAAGGTCGATGATGGGCATTCACACACAAGCTCAAGTCATGAAATGTATGCAAACACATTATTTTCATTTCAGATACGCATTGGAGATGCCAACTGTTGTTCATGAACATACACTAAGAAAAAACCCCACGTCACAATATTAATCCAGTTAACAAAATAATTATCTTAGAAGTCAAAATTTCAATTACCTTGGCATTACTTTTGAAAGTCTTTCCTTTGTTCGGCCCATTTCCCAGAATACCCTCACCCCTGGCCGCAAACCACACAGCACAGCCAATGCTGTCATCGAGAACAGAATTGAGTGGATAAATCAAACTGCTTACTCGCTGACCCCTGAAATGAAAAAAACAACATCGGTCATCAAAGTAAAGTCTACAAAGATCATTCAGGTTACCAGAAGGTCACTAGGTGTTCAAATAGACAGCAGTGCTTAATTTTCAACAAAAGTCTCAACAGAACTATATTTTGCTCATAATTTACCTTTTACTTGATATTCCTGAATAATAAGAAATGACATATGAAGTTAAAATGGACACTGAAAAGCATCATGTCTGTCGAAGGATTTAACAGCAACCACAATAGGAATTGCAAACTTCAAAAATGTGTCACCAGGTTTTTATTTATGGTAACCTGAACTCTGGTTTCCAAGCTTATTTTGATGTCACATGATTTGCACTCAATAAACAGGTCTCTTATAATAACAGTATGTTACCTGAAAAGAAATATTTCATAAATAATCATGATCTACTGACTGTTCTTTACCATATATTTAAAGAATTATTAAATACATATATAATAAATGTAATGGTAATTAATATTTATCCATTCATAAGTTGGGTGTTTAATTCTGAGAAATAAAGAAAAAACATCCTTACCTGAACTCTTGCAGCTCAGAATGAGTTACATTGACCTGCAATGACACAGGCAACCATTATGTTTGGTAAGCCAAAGTAAATGGATCACAAAATTAATGAATTTATCAGTAAAATGCATATGGATTTCTTTTTATAGGTATTTTTCTGTATGAAAAGGTGTTCATAATCCCAAACAAGTACATCTAGTTTTTCATACATAAAAAAAATGAAAAAGAATTCACCAGTACTTTGTTATTTTTATTAATAATTTATAAGTCAAATATTCAGCTATCTGACACGTCAGTAAATATGTCTTGCTATAGTCGATTTTAAAAATGTCAAGGCACGTAAAAAGTTTTCTAAACCACAACAAATATTTGAAAAACCTCAATAAAATTCCACTTCCTCTTTGGATTCAGTTCTGAAAGAGCCCTGTAGCCCGTAAGTCGATCTGGAACATCAAAGTTTTTCTCCCTCAGCTCATCATTTCTAAAAATAAACTAGAATTTACTTCTCATACAAAAATATTAAGAAGAATGCTTCAAATTAGAAAGCTGGTGCAATATGAATTAAAATGTGTATCAATAATTTACCATACAAACCTTTCCCAAATATTTCTTGTAATCTATAATGCAAAAATAGTTAAGATCTTTTATTGATTATTAAATACAAAAATATACCTCTTAAAAAAACACAGTCACAATGTAATAGATGACAATTTTAAAAACAGACCTCTCAACATGTTGAAGTTTCTTGTCTTTCTTTTTGCTGGGTCCGTTCTTTGTCTGCTGCTCAAAGGCTACGTTCAACAGGTCAATGGATTCATCTGGTGGAATTACTCTGTCAGAAAGAACAAAGAATGTACAATCACTATTTTATTTATATAAAAATAAAAATTAATTAGCATAATACTTTCTAAAACTCTCAAATAACATTCAAACCAGCCTTTCAAAGATTGTGTTTTTTAACCATGTATACAAAAAGGGCAATATACAGATCTTTTGTGCATACATACAGCCTTCTCGATTGCAACCAATTTGGTCACTTATGCGACCATTTTTTTCATTTGGCGACTAAAACATTTTATACTATCTATATAAAAATACAAGTAGGCACCATCTGGCTCCTAGATGGACAAGTTAACATAGAGGGCTATAAATATGATTCTGAAGATTTTAACCTAAAATATAAGACAGACTTTTTGTACCAGATATGATACAGAAACGACTACAATAGGGTTCTTACTCATCCAAAAATATTGAGTGTTCATGGACTCATGACTAAAAAGATCGAAGGTATAATCCAAATGAGAAGAGTCCATTATGAATTGTCATGAGAATTGTATAACAATTGACAACACAAAAATAACTGGTAGTACAACAATGTGTTAAATAGAGGATACTACCCGAGTGTCTTGTGATATCATAATTTATCAGCACGAGTTGATAAAAGTATGCCGAGAATTTGGTACTTTTATCAACGAGTGCTGATAAATTATGATATCACAAGACACAAGGGGTGGGGGTATTCTTTTTATCATCCATTATCATTGTTTTCATTTGCAACAGTTGTAAACAATGTCAGTAATGTGGGTTGAATGTCAGTGGTAGACTCGTTAATTAGCAGAACGGCAGTGGCGTGACGTCACTAACGGTAAGTTTAGCGCTGAAACAAACACAGTGACGTAACAAAGCATTGTCCTGTGATTAAAATTTGACCAATCAAGATTATAAGAAGCGATATTGCAAATTACAGTGCCAGTGATATCTTCTACAAAAAGCCTTTAGTGGATAATAAGATGTCTTATCTAGTGGTATTTCCAACGATTAATTATAATTTTTAAAAACTTATTATCAGCTGAGCTCTACCAATGTGATGATCAAATACCATACAAAGATTTAGATTTCAGTACAGATGTAACAACCACCAGTATTAGCTCAACTGGCAAGATGAGTTGGAACCTGAAAATCCTTCAACAAAATGCTAATAATATTAAAATACCTGTCTGCTAATGCTGCAATGATTGTGGAATCGATCCCTCCAGAAAATAAAATTGCTACATTGGACTGTAGCATCCCTTCCAGATGATCCATGTTTGATACAGATCGACAATTCTCACAGTCTTCAGTGTTTATCAATCCTTGAGCAGAGTTGCAATCATTGTCTGTTTTACAATCTTTTATACCATCTATAGCAAAAACATCTGCAAGTCTATCAGCTAATTCTGAATCTGTGTTGCAATGTTCAATGTTGGCCTGGTGTACCCTGTAATGGTTTCTTCTTCTTGGTAAATTAAAACTGCGTATTTTTACAGCAGACTGGAGTAAATTTAATAGTTGATTTGCAGCTTTTGCAAGAACATCATATTTTTCAATCAAATTTTGCAAATATTCTGTCATTGATTCTTCACTGTTTGTTATGTTAGGATCACATGAGGGAAGCGACCAATCACAAGGTGGCAATTCTGTGTTAAGTTTTGGCATCCAAGTTGAGATTTTGACACTTGTATCCATATATATCTTGATGTATGTAGAATTTGAATACAAACATCGTATGAGATCATCTACACTTGTCAAAGAGATTAGTGCAGATGTACCCGGCCATACAGCACCAGGCCATGGATATAGAGTCATACACTCAGGTGTACCAGTTAACATGCTTGACTCTACTGGAGGAAACTGCAAACAGAAGAGTCCAATGGCTGGAACTTCTGAAAATTCCTGAAAGAAACAAATGCCAACTGTAATTATGTAGTTTTATCATCTTAATTTTATGATTATAGAATACAATTTTGAATCCAGGTTATTTTAAGTTAAAAATGTATGGTTATATCTGCAATGAAATAATATTAAACATTTTGTTAATATAATAAAGTGATTCTAATAAAAATAATTCTTTAATCTGAATGAAACATTATTAAATGTTTCAAAATTGTATCTGTGCAAAAAGAAGAGTTCAAAAGATATTGTAGAACGGTAACCCATGACAATACATCCCACTCTTTCTTAAGGAGGACTGGCACTTCAAAGATTGGTTTAACAAATCTCAACCTGTACAAGATGGTGCTTGACAGACAATCAGACGATAATGAAAGCAGTACCCATGGTTTTACTTGGATGGAGGATAAACAGAAAACATCAGAGTTATCTTGTGGTAAATGCCACAGTAGACTTCTCCTTCCAAAGACGTCACGTCCAAACCACAGTTGACGACTCTTGGGCTGAATTAAGAGAGAAAGGAATACTTTATTTAACAACGCGCTCAGCTCATTTTAATTATGGTTATTACGGTCAATTAATCCAAACATATGGTTAAGGACCATACAGATAATGAGAGAGGAATTCTGCTGCCACCATGTAATAGTCTATTCATTTCGATTAGCAGCAAGGGATCTTTTATATACAGCATCCCACAGACAGGATAGCACATACCATGGCCTGGTGCACTGGCTAGAGCAAGAAATAGCCTAATGGTCCCACCAATGGGGGTCAATCCTAGACCTATCGCGCATCAAGCGAGTGCTTTACCAATGGGCTACGTCCCGCCCTCTATTGTTAAGTCCCACACAGATAATGAGAGAGGAAATCACACAATGGGTTACTCTTTTTGATTAGCAGCAAGGGATCTTTTATATGAAGCATAGTACACACAGGATAACATAGCCTTTGTAAAGTGCTGGCTGGAACAAGAAATAGCCCAATGGGATCAATCCTAAAGTTGCCGTGCATCAGACTTTACAACAGGGCTAACCCCATCCCCTTGAAATAAGAGAGTGAAAATAATAACATTACCATTAAACAAGTACCTTATAGAGTTTCATAAAACTTTAAGCTAACTGACAACATGATGCTATGTTTTCTATTCAGGTTGTTATATGGAAGGGTAAGATATAGCTTTGTCAATGAGTTCTCACCCTTAGTGCATTGGTTTTTAAGATTAATTTGTGGATCCTTTGGGATTTTATCCCATTCCAATTAGTGTCTCACATATTAAATATCAGAGACTATGATATGTGCTATCCTGTTTGTAGGAAAGACTAAACAGACGGAATAGTGCATACATGCATTTGTTGCACTTTCTGTGATAAAACCAATTAGTAAATATATATAACATTCCTACATAGGTCAGTACTATACAACTTCATACTGGGATGTGTGTATTCACCTACATGTAATAATCTGTTTCTAAACAAGTCAGCTGTTATTACCTGCCAAAATATGAATGTCCATGGGCCTTGAACTTTAGCCAAAGTAGAAATGATATGACTCGGTTCAAGACATTGTATCAGCTGCTCAAACAAAACATGAGTGTCGTTTTTATCATCATCAATCTGAAAAATAAATAATGTAATTTAGAAACATTCAATTTTGAATTCTGCCATTATATTCCAAATTTAAGCTTGATACAACACAGTCTGTGAATGATCAGCATCAAATGATTTTAAAGAAAGCTTTAACTAAATTAAATTTTTTAAAAATACACAATAAATGTTCAAATATAAGAATCACTCCAGTGTAGCTTACTCAAGTTTATTTAATGTCTGACCCTTAATTTTTTCACATCAGAGGTTTCTAATTGACAACAAACTTGAAATAAGGAAATTATCGAATAGTAGTACAGGTAAGTCTGGGTGTATCATAATACATATTATTTTCCTGCTAAACTCAGTATACCAATAAATGATAATATTAATAATACTGCACTTCCCTAGTGATCACAATCCTGTGTTGTTGTGGGGGGAGGGGGGAGGGAAAGAAGGGGAATAAATCTAATTAATGTGTACCTCAAAACCTCCAAATATTTCTCCATTCCACAGTAAATGTCCCTTGTTTTCATTTCCAACAGGTTGCTTTGTTCCAGTTCCACGGAGATGCAAAACAAATCCAAACAAATGCAGAAAGTTATCATGGGAAATACTTGTAACATGGTGATCACTCAAGTCTGGACCGCGGTTTTGTAAGGCAGACTTCCTCCTGATATGATCCTGAAAAAAACCCATAAACTTAATTCAATAAATTTATAATGAAAGTGAGACAGACACACACACACACAGGAGAGAGAGAGAGAGAGAGAGAGAGAGAGAGAGAGAGAGAGAGAGAGAGAGAGAGAGAGAGAGGATAGAGACAGACAGGGAGAGGGAGGGGGAGAGAGAGAGAGAGAGAGAGAGAGAGAGAGAGAGAGAGAGAGAGAGAGAGAGAAGGGAGCTAGAGAGGAGCCTCTGGACAGGACAGACAGGGAGAGAGATAGACAGACGGAGAGGGAGAGAGGGAGGGAGAGGGAGAGACACACACAGAGAGAGAGAGAGAGAGAGAGAGAGAGAGAGAGAGAGAGAGAGAGAGAGAGAGAGAGAGAGAGAGAGAGATCACAAATAATTATTCTTAATAAAAATTATGTAAGAAGCATGTGATTTTAGTTATTTAAAAATCGTACAATATTAATTTCATGTTCTGCCTGACAAAATATGCAGCAAATACCACACATGATCGTCAATCTCCCTTCTCGCACGAACTAACTATTCGGAACATCTCGGTAGATTACGTGTTTCTTCGATTCTGACTCGGAATTCCTCGGTCTATTCCATAAATGAAACCGAACAGTCCGTAATTGATCGAAGTGTTCCGAATGTTATTTCCGACTTTCGTGCATCAAGGGACACAATTTCCGTGTTGTTTTTGTTTGTAAAGAAGTTGGCAACGCAATCATTCTCGAAAGCAGTCATATTCTCTCTCGTACGTATACAGATTGAAAAAAGACTTGTCATAGTGATTACAGACATGTTCAAATTATTATATGGAGTTAATAGGTCTTTTTAAAATGATAGATTAAAAAATTACTACAAATTAAAGGTGCAGTGTCGATATTTTCAATACTGAGGCACATAAACACATTAAAGATGCAATGTCAGTATTATTTTGAAACACTGACTAGAGGTAGAGCTGCTGTTTTAACAAATTAATAGCATAGGGGTATTGCATGCACATATTTGGCTAATATTCCCAGCCATTTAAGTAATTGAAATGTCGTGCATACCATGGCATGTCAAATCATTGAGTAGTATTGGCTGATTTGGATGGCTGCCATATTCCAGGGAATGTACTGTGTTGCGATTTGCTGCGCAAATTTCAGTGATCACTACACAATTTTAAAACATTAAACAATAGTTTCCAATCAATTTTCAATTGACCAGAAATGTCGCTAAGGGGGGGCCATTGAAATATTATGGAACGCTCGAGGGGGTGGGTGGGTGTAAGTTCAATCGTTATGTTGGGTGGTTGAGTGTATTTACTAGCATTACCTAATGCATGTTTTCAATTTTTTATTACTAAAATCTGTTATTTTATTTTGTGTTTTTCATAAACACTCTATCACGGTGACAATGTTTAAAGTAGGTAGTTATAGCTAGACAAACTAGGGGTGTAACGATATGCTTCATTATTCGGTACAGCGAACTGTATCGTAGTTGCATTTGTATTCATCACTAGCTGAACCGAATACACAAATACATATATATATATATATATATGATGCTAACTGTACAATTAATGTTTCTAATTCACACTAACCAAAACGCAATACTGATTCGATTGTTTTGATAATGTTCAGACATGTTTTGTATTAGATCAAGTGCATACACCAATCCATTTTTATTCAACCTAGAAGACTTGATTTCGGCGAGATTTTATTACCACATGACTTCTCCAACCAATCAAAACACACATTTGATTAAAGTTGTTTCCTGTCCATGAAACTTTAAAGTGAAAAGAAAACAAAGTCTGTATCGTGTGTATTGTTGTAACTGACGATGTAGAAATGCCTTGTTACTGCATTTTATAGAAATCTAGTTCAAGTTGAATATATACTTATTGATTTGTTGACATTATGCGATGATCAATGTCAGACTCAGAATAGCATTTATCTAACGTATGTCAATGGAGAAAAAACATGCATAGCTTCTGTACTCTGACTTCAGTGGACTTGGTTTGAGTTTGAAGTTTTCCTTCTCCAAGGAGAGTTTCCTTACTAGGATTCTGAGCCTCTCCAGCCCAGTTTTGATTTTGGTGTTTGCTTCTCCTAGACAGTTGCCTTTCTTAACTCACATCCTCTGTCTGTCCAGTCCATATTAGTCTAGTCTCTACCCTTTGACCAGTCCAGCTTGGGTGACCCTACCAGGATTCGATGCTCCAGCTGGCATAGGGAAAGTGCATATAAAAGATCCCTTGCCTCTAAATGTTTCACATCCAATAGCTGATGATTCATTAATCAATGTGCTCTTGTGATGCTGTAAAACAAAACAAACTCACTCTTTTTTTTAATTCCTGGAGACAACTGCAAACACCTTTCTAATTTAGTAATCAACTATTTATATTTCATTTCATAAGACATACAGTGAAACTTGTCAAAACCGGACACACTTGGGATCAATAAAAATGTCTGTTATTAAGAGGGATCCAATTTAGAGAGGTTAAGTTCTGTACTGGTTTTTAAAAAGGGACTCTGTAAAATGTCCAGTTTTGAGGGAATTCCGGTTAACAGAGGGTCCAGTCTTGAGAGGTTTTATTGTATTTCAATTGGGTTTAGAAGGTTTTTAGTGCAGTCTTAAAGTTAATATTAATCAGGTAACAATCACATTTGTATTACAAATGCTAATTTTGGGGTGATATCAAAATATTACTGCAATGAGAATGACTTTAATGCCTTATGATTGAGCATGTTTGTTATAATTCAACTTTTGTAAAAAAAAAAAAAAAAAAAATCTTTTTCTTTTTCTTTCTTTTTTCAGTTTTTACTGGACACAAGATACTCTTTATAATACTGCAGAGTGGTCATCTAACCACAGAGTAGTTCACCTTTCAAGCACATGTAGGTCCCAAGCTGTATCATGGAGAGAAATTCGAAAACAGAGTGCTGGAGTTGGAAGATTGCCTATTCGGTTCTTGATGGTTTGAAGCGTTGTTACGACAGTGATGCATTTACTGACACTGAGATTGAGGTTGATGGAACAAACTTCCGATGCCACAGAGTTGTACTGTGTGCTATTTCCGACTACTTCCAGGCAATGTTTACATCGGGCATGAAGGAAAGTCTAGACGGAAAAGTTCGCTTGGCAGGTATTTCCAGCAAGATTTTTCAGGACGTGTTGACTTTCTATTATCAAGGAGCCTGTTATATTATCCATGCGGATAATGTTGAAGACATGTTGAGGGCTTCGACTCTTCTTCAAATGAAGTGTTTGCAAAATTACTGTGAAGACTTCTACACAGATCAGCTCTCGGTTGACAATGCAGTTGGAATTTGGAAGCTGGCAAAATGTTTGCACTGCGAATGCATGTTCAAGAAGTCTTACAGGTTCATTCTAAGACACTTCAGTGAAATTTTCAAAGCCGGAGAAATCATGTTGCTGGAAATTGATGAACTACTCCTGTTCCTCTCGGATAATGATCTGCGACTTCCAGATGAAGATGCAGTGGCTGAAATAGCGCTGCAGTGGATTGAGCACGACTTCAACAGGATCGTCCATCTGCAGCAGATCTGCCGGTGTCTGCGTCTGCCACTTCTGTCAGATGATCTACTTGAAAAGATTCTTTCATTTGTCAGTAAAGATAAAAACAATCTCTTGGAAATAATTGAACCCATCTTGTGTGAGAGGACGAAAAGATCAGAACAGACATCCTTAGATAATGTTAGTCTGAGAAATTTTGAAGAGGTGTTGGTTGCTTTAGGAGTGAGAACGACCGCTGGCCTGCAGCCGTCTGCCAATGCCTACAGCTTCATCCAAAAGCAGTGGTTTGGTTTAGAGCCTCTCCCATTTGATCCCGGTGTCGGCTTTGCAGTGTGCACTTACGAAAATGACATATATGTGTCGGGTAGATCTGGAAGAGAGACCTACCTGATAAGATATAACAGTGAAATAAACCAGTGGTTGGATTGTCCAGAAATGTTGGTAAAACGATGTTACCACGAAATGGTTCCAGATGAGGGATCTCTCTACATTATTGGTGGATGCAACAAGCATCAGGGTGCATTGACTGGTGTTGACGTTTACAGTGTTGCACAGTGTTCATGGCAGCACTTCAGTGACCTTTTGTTTGGGGTTTATTCCACATCAGCTGCAATCATTGGTAAAACACTGCTAGTGTTTGGTGGAAGAGGTACACTGAACAGACAGACTCAGGAAGTTCAAATTATGGACATTGAAAATGGAACTGCTAGTATCGCCACGTACTTGCCCTCACCGACATCAGAAAGCAGGACTTTGGTGATCGAAGATGAGATTTTTATTGTCTTCACAAACGGTGTCATCATGAGAGTTTTTGAAGATGGTTCCTTGTTCCCGTACACAAAAATCCCTAACTTTGACAGGTATAACTTTGGTGTCTTTCTGCACAAAGGACGTCTAGTTGTTGCTGGAGGAGAGACCCGGTATCCATCTAGTACAGAGTCATTTGATGACATGATCAGGGTGGACATCATAAGTGATGAGAACATACCCAAGAAAACGAGAACGTTACTTCACACGCTTTACAGGAAAGCAAACATGTTTGGTTGTCAGAAGATTCTCTTACATCGAGCATTTCTTAATTTACCTATCACATCTGAAGAGATGTAAAATGCTGAGATTTCAAAGAGTGTCATGGACATGAGTCTAGTCCAGGATTCAGCTATCCTATGCCTGTTGTCTTATGTGATAAACATCTGAGTATCTGTCTTTGACTGGTATCACACCTGGCTCATTTTATATGGCAACTAATCATAATGTATAAGAAAAAAACTTGTTTTAGTTGTACAAGTGCATATTTTTTAAGGACTATCAGAGTTTGATTATGTTTTCATTTAAAGCATGTTTGTAGATTGTTGGATTTTTTTAAACATTAAAATTATTTTATCTATTCTGTTTTGTTACTTAATGTTCCATGGAGGTTGTGTCATGCACTTGGCATCTCTTGATATATGACTACATCTGTGGATGCTGGTGTGATTTAGCTCCGTCAATTGCGTGCTCGCCTAAGGTGCTTGTGTCACAGGATCGAACCACCTTGGTAAATCCATTCAACTGACTGGGTTTTTTCTTGTTCAAACCAGTGCACCACAACGATCAAAGTTCGTGGTATATGTTTTCCTGTCTGGGAAAGGGCATATAAAAGATTCCTTGCTACTAATGGAAAAATATAGCGGGTTTCCTCTTTAAGACTGTCAGAATTACCAAATGTTTGACATCCAGTAGGCGATGATTAATATATCAGTGTACTCTAGTGGTGTCGTTAAACAAAACAAAGTTTATTCAGGGGCTTTGGCCACGTAAATAGCTATAGCCTATTCCTGACCAGTACTACTTAACAAAGTTAAGCAGATGAGCCTAATTCATTGAATAGTCGTTTGACTTTTACAGGTACCAGTTCAATTTTTCTAAGACGAAAACGCAAAACTTTATGAAATATTATGTCTGTTAAGGAATGTCTTATGGGCTCACATCCATATTCTACAAGCATAACCTTTGGCTGACCAAAATGTCCTTATCAGTGCCCAAAATCGGGCGTGACTATAGCATGTATACCTTTCCAGGTATCATTTCCTAGGGCTTTTAAGCACCATCTAGAACAATTTTTTCTTGGGATTGTATGTGTGGCGGGTTACCATAAGCGTATTTCTCTAGGACGCGCAAAGTTAAAAACCTGAACACAACGACGTGGAAGAAATTACTAATTGCTTTTGCAGTCTTGGCCAAATATGAATTAATAAAAGTTTTAAATGTAATGTGCGTCGGTAGTTTTCACCTTGTACAAAGGCAAAATAAATTATTTTACCTAGAATAATGGCCAGACTCAAAGGGACGAGCCTGAATTTCTGTTCGCAGATAAGCAAATTCAAAATACAACATTGCCTTGTAGATTAAAGTGGTTTTACTTTTAGTCTGATTTAAAGTCTAATATGACCATGATGGATTTGAACATGGATAAAGTGTATAAATGTACTTTAACTCAATAAGTGAACTTATCTCGAACTTTAGTGAAAACATTTTTGAGTGGATTTGGTGCTTTGACTTCATAACAATAATGATTGTCGCCACCTCGGGCTCCTTGTACCGGTAAATAATTTATTTTGATGGCGAGATATTGAATTTTAAACTCGTATAATGACGTGCGTGTACCTGTTTATGATCTTTATGACCTGCTACCTGTCAATCTCTTCACAAGATACAATAATGTTGAGACCAGGAAACCCAACAAAACAACAGTTATCACATTAGTGATCAGTTAAATAAATATTGTTCCTTGTTCATCTATAGATATCCTAGAGGATGGGCGCATATAACTACAGATTGTAATGAAAAAGTATCGTAAACATGCATTTAATGCAAATTAGATCTTATTGGCTTAGATCTTCAACAGTAAATCTAACCCAAGCTTTTGTTTTCATGAACTCTAATTTGTCCAATCGTCACAGGACTGGCTTATAATACTCTTCAAAAAAAGTAGGGAAAACTGAAATATGAATGTTAATATCAACTATTACTCCGAACATACGTTTTGACCACAGACATCCTAGTAAAGAACGTTCAACACACCGAAACATATTCCATAGTTTGCACGTGCATCACGCAGAAATCTAATTAAAATTAGCTCCACTATTACATGTGGATCTAACAGCAGCCCGTTGGAGCTCATGTCCAGTTGACCTTTCATTCGACCAATCAAAACCTTACTTGCAAAATCGTGCCAGTGATTTGAAAACATTCGGGATTATGGCGAGGGTATACGAAATGATTCGGGTGAATTACGAAGTATGCCGGAAACTAATTCAATATAAAATTTGATATAATATTCGTTTCAAGACTACTCTTTTTCTAGACTTTACATTGCTTTATAATGATACCATCTCGTATCCTCCGGAGTCGGGCCCGTCTGCACCATTATACCATGACGACTGGACTATACCCTAGTCTGATACTCTACTCGTTCAGACGGATCCGGCTTCTCAAGATCTGTATTTCAGCACAGCACTACACCTTCAACGTCTATCGACTGTCAATCTAGGGGTTTTCTTGACGGGATGCAACCCATCTCGTCCCTTTAAGCTGTGCACCCAAACGGCCTTAACGAGGCCCCTCGCGTGGACATATCGATCGGACTTTAAACGTTTAGATCTGCGTTCAAAATTTTATGTCGAAATTACTTCTTTTTTGTAATATTATTAAATAGTCCGATCCTCTCTTCTTTCTCTTATTTAATTTTGGACTGTCCTTCTAAAATGCTCCAAATTATATAAATATTCGGCCGAGCAGTCAATTCTTTTTTATTTTTGGCTTGTAACCTTTTTATTTTTTTATTTATTCTATTAACGTTTTTACTAATTGCTGTTTTCAAAATTCTGCCCATTTTCAACACCCCCCCCCCCCCCCCCCCCCCCCCCTCCATCCCGAGTCAGGCCACCGATCTTATCGGAGGTCGGACTCGGGATGGGCGTGTTCGAAACCCTAGTGGTATATGGGCACGTTAAACGAGTTATCATCATCATCATCATCATCAAGACGGGAAAAAAACCCGTGATGGTATAGCCATGAAATCTGTTTATACCAGTATACAATTCAGAGTTTATTGCTACACTTTCCCCCGTTTATTCAATGTTGAAATAGACCAATAAGTTCGCCTATTGCATAAATAGTCTCGCCAGATATTTTTAGAATTTGTATGCTTCCGAACGACACTATAAAAGGCGAAGTGTAATTGGTCGATATTTAAATTGTTAATCAGATTAATCACGCAGTTGCCCCGTACATGTGCGTGGGGTGTCTTTCTCGATTTTGACAATTTCCAGGAAGGTCCATTAATCACTGTGGAACATTATTTCTGTCAATCTTTTTCATTCTGTTGATCATACAGTTGTTATTGTTTTGTTTTTAGTCTTTTTATTATTTGAATTTGCGATTTACTGATTAAAAAAACCCCGTCAACTTTCAAATTTCACTTTTGACCCCAATCGTCCTTCAAGATCTTTGGTGGTCATAAAACCTACTGTAATACTGAACTACCGGTTGTAATGTTTGCCCAATTAATTCACTATTATTATATAGCCATTCTCCACAGCTAATATACCGTACAATTTTGGCAATTGTAAATTCTTGTTAGAGTTCCCCTACGTTTTTTGAAGAGTAAAAGCCATGGTGCATTCAGAATGACAGTTCATAGCGGAAGGTCATCTTATCAAAATGGCTTTGGTTCATGGTATTTTAATAAATCGTATTATGTAACCATTCGTTGTTATTCGACTCGCAGTTAATCAAGATACCCTAGTGTATGTTAAAACCACAGTGTGCTTTTAGTAAACTGGCAACCATAACGTTGAAGAGAGTGTTTCGAGTTTGCTGGCATTATAACATGTTCCTGCACAGGCGTACGGGCTCTCATTTTTGTAGGGGGGGGGGTGTTCTTCAACGAAAATGCCCGAATCTGGATAACAACATTTCTTCATATTAGCTATACTACCAAACCGCTATATAGGGTTGCAAACGAATCATTACGCATTTTTACATGGATTACAACTAATTGTGAGTGTAAAACGATTCAAATACAAGGTAAAAAGGTCTCAAGTTAGCACATTTTCTCCGAGTATCTGTATAACTTTTGCCCGAATTTGAAGTTTTGCTCCAGCACTTTGGGGGGGGGGGGGGGGGGGGGGGGGGGGGTTGTCTACTGCTTCCTGTATCGTACACTGATTAATAGAGCCTTTTTAACGACTAAAATACATTTTTTTAAAAACATCTTCTTCTTTAGAACACTGGCATTTGTATATTAAATGGGTGTCTGGTCATTCTAATGTTTGTTGTAGACCAACACTGGATTTTAAGTTAATAAATTCGTACGTAAGTAAATAATATATGTCGAGAAATAAACTTACGTTTGAGAAATTCAAACATTGCTATTCTAAACGTTTGTAACCCTATATAGCTGTTTGGTAGAAATGCTCATACATGTATGAATAAAATTATGCTTGTATCCATATTCGGGCATTTTCGATTAATTCGAGAGAGAAAAAATCGCTAACCTCCTACAAAAATGAGAGCCCATAGCCTATGGTCATTCATAACTAAGTACCGCCAAAACAGTATTCGTTAGGCTGATCCAGAATTATGAAGTTTGATAATGTATATACCGTATATGTAAATGTGTAGGCCATAACGAAGATGGATTCAGAGGCAGTAGGCTGTTTTGTTTACAGATAAGTTGAGGTTTCATCTTTACAAATATATTTCTGAATAATAGCCTTGTCTTCTTTTTTATCTTGTTACTTAACCGTTTGGGTGGAAAAAATTAACTAGACCTCAGCACGAAAAAAACCACGACAATATTGAGCGTCAAACAAAGGTTGATAGGCTATAAGGAAAATGTTATTGAATGGTATCAGTATGAATATGCGTTTCAAATATCAACGTTTTCAATTTACATGAAGCTCAAATATACATATATATGTGAAATACATCATTATAAATGTTGATTCCTCGTATAGTTATGGAAATCATTTCGAAAACTATTTTTATTTTTTGTTCGAATGCATTTTATTTGAACCAAAAAGACGCATTCTCTTGAATTCATTGCAAAGATTTGAGCCAAAAAATTTACAATTGATTTTAAATGGAAAAAGTATTCTAAGTGAAGAAGACAATAAAGAGATATATACTATAACTATATAAATGAACAAAACGTTTCCCTTAATTAGTAAATAATCTATGTCTTTTTTGTATAGCCTCTACGCAATCAGATTGCGATGCCTTGTTTGTGTTTTGAATGAAAGAATAAATGTTTCACGACACCCCAGCACAAAACATCATATCGACTATTGGGTGTCAAACTAAGTTAGGTATATGAATAGGATTAAATTAAAAATCAATGTTATTTAATTATATAAACAGTGTAAAGAGTTATGGGTAAAACTACAATACAACACAATTGCAATATGAATACGAATACTAAGATAAAGTTTAAAGTTTGTTTTATTTAACGACACCATTAGATCACATTGATTTATTAATCATCGGCAATTGGATGTTAAACATTTGGTTATTTTGACATATAGTCTAAGTTATAGGAAACCCGTTACATTTTCCATCCCTTAGACAGGATAGCACATACCACAGCCTTTGATATACCAGTTGTGGTGCACTGGCTGGAGCGAGAAATAGCCCAATAGGCCCACTGACGGGGAGTACTAAGGTAAGTATATTTTAAAACTTTGTAATTATATTTCTGTTACCAAATATATCTTTTCTCGTCACCTTTAGATGATTACACTCCACCAAAATGTGGCGCACTGTCAAAGTACACTGGCAATGTTCACACTGAGGAGAATCCTTCTTTAAAATAAATGATTGTGTTAAATGTGTATTGTCGATACGAGCACGACCGCAGCGCCCGAAGAAGGACTGCCACGCAGTCTCTCCCAGGACTATTTGAATGAATGTAGCTTGTTCGTAAAAAAAGTAAAGTTTGTTTTATTTAACGACGCCGCTAGAGCACATTGATTTTTTATCTTATCATCGGCTATTGGACGTCAAACATATGGTCATTCTGACACTGTTTTTAGAGGAAACCCGCTGTCGCCACATAGGCTACTCTTTTTACGACAGGCAGCAAGGGATCTTTTATTTGCGCTTCCCACAGGCAGGATAGCACAAACCATGGCCTTTGTTGAACCAGTTATGGATCACTGGTCGGTGCAAGTGGTTTACACCTACCCACTGAGCCTTGCGGAGCACTCACTCAGGGTTTGGAGTCGGTATCTGGATTAAAAATCCTATGCCTCGACTGGGATCCGAACCCAGTACCTACCAGCCTGTAGACCGATGGCCTGCCACGACGCCACCGAGGCCGGTTTGTTCGTAAAAAAAGTAAAGTTTGTTTTATTTAACGACGCCACTAGAGCACACTGATTTTTTTTTTTTTTTTATCATCGGCTATTGGACGTCAAACATATGGTCATTCTGACACTGGTTTTTTTTTTAGAGGAAACCCGCTGTCGTCACATAGGCTACTCTTTTACGACAGGCAGCAAGGGATCTTTTATTTGCGCTTCCCACAGGCAGGATAGCACAAACCATGGCCTTTGTTGAACCAGTTATGGATCACTGGTCGGTGCAAGTGGTTTTACACCTACCCAATGAGCCTTGCGGAGCATTCACTCAGGGTTTGGAGTTGGTATCTGGATTTAAAATCCCATGCCTCGACTGGGATCCGAACCCAGTACCTACCAGCCTGTAGAGCGATGACCTAACCACGACGCCACCGAGTCCGGTCTTATAGCTTGTTCGCGACAACATCGTTCCAGTTATCATCGTGCATAGTCGAAAAGATATATTGGGTCGTATAATATTTAAAATCACTGTAAGGGACACCAGCTCTTGCATGGAGCAAATACAGCAGACTTGGTAGCAGAATCTGCCGTTTGATTGGACGGAAGGAAGGAAATGTTTTATTTAACGACGCACTCAACACATTTTATTTACGGTTATATGGCGTCGGATATATGGTTAAGGACCACACAGATATTCAGAGAGGAAACTCGCTGTCGCCACTTCATGTGCTACTCTTTTTCGATTAGCAGCAAGGGATTTTTTATATGCACCATCTCACAGACAGGATAGTACATACTACGGCTTTTGGTATGCCAGTCGTGGTGCACTGGCTGAAACCAGAAATAGCCCAATGGGCCCATCGACGGGGATCGAGCGAGCGCTTTAACCACTGGGCTACGTCCCGCCCCGCCCCGCCTTTTGATTGGAACAAACCTGCTGTCAGATTATTGATCACACAGATAACTTGCACTGCTTCTTTTTTCTTTTCTTTCTTGCTCTCTTTAAATAATATTAATTTTTGTTCGTATTTAAATTGCATAAATATATCACTGTCGTAATAGGTATATATTATAGAAAATGCCTAATAAGTTGAAAAACTTGTGCCTAATCCATTTATCTTTCAAAAGCAATAAAATATGTCTCAATCAAACATTGTGTAAAGAGCTGTGCGAAATACAAATATCAGAGATATGCATATTTTAGTTGCACGTAGACAGTTGAGAATATACAACTGTATACACGTTGATATTTCAAACTCATAAGTTTAATAAAGCTGTAGTTGGTTTTGTATTTTGCCTTAAAAATTGTATTATAGGATGGAGAACCAAGCTTACAGATATGATTTATAGGACTCTGAAATAGTTGCCAAAGATGAAATGATTATTTTAACCATCCTACACCTTTTGCCTGGTCTAGTCAGTACAGATACTGCTGTATCAACGTCCGGGTTTATATCGCCATCAATCAAATTTAAATGAGCAAACTGACGTGCTAGAGTGTGCCTTATGTAGATCGTTCATGTGTCATTGCTTAGTGTCAGTCATGGTTGCGGTATAATTGATTTTAAAAAATCATATCTCTCCGAACAGTGGAACCGGAGATACCTTTATTATGAAGTGCTCTACGTGTTATGCTTTGTTGTTACTCTCGGTTCAATGTATCTTACTTCAGGTAAGCAATTTGTTAATGGAAATTATATTTTAAAATAGTTTATATTTACGTCAACATTTCGTTTTAAAAAAACAATAATAATAGTATCAAATATTGTAATTGATGTTTAACATTTTATCGTAATTATTGCTCATTTTGAATTATAGCAAAATATATATTTTTTTTCCATGCTATTTACAAATAAGAACATTTAATTAGTTTCTAAAGGCACATTTTACATAAGTGAATGAGACAGGGTGGCGACTGCCCCCCCCCCCCCCCTCCCTCTCCCTACTACAGTGCTGGAGCAAATCCTCAAATTCGCTCAAAGACGATAGAGATATTCGAGCAAAATGAGCTGGCCTGAAACCTTTTCACCATGTATTTCCAACATTCTATCTACAATATTAGTTGACGCAATTCACGTAGAAATGCGTAGTGATTCGTTTGCAACTCTGTATAGCTGTTTGGCAGTATGCTAATACCAATAAAATTTTGTTGCTCAGCCATTTTCGTTTAGTTGTGGCAAAAATCAGCCTACCCCTTACAAAAATGGGAGCCCGTACGCCTGCATTTGTATTGATGTAATAACTTTACCACCATTCGAAAATGAAAGTGGTTCCACCTTAAAACGGGCGGGATTTAGCTCAATACTCATAACGCTGATCTACTTTGGCGGACCCATTGATACCTATTTTCCCCGTCAACGACTGGCATACCAAAGGTGGTAGTATGTGGTGTCCTGTCTGTGTTAAAGTGCATATAAAAGATCTCTTGTAGCTAACGTATTGTGGGTTTTCTTTGAAGATTACCTGTCAGAATTACCAAATGTTTGACATTCAATAGCCGATGATTAATTAGTCAATTAATGGGCTCTACGGTGTCGTTAAACAAAGCAAAAGGTTAGCTTCCACCTCAAAATAGGCGATTTTATTAAACTTGTATGGTGAGGTGGGGTGAGGAGTAGAAATATTGAGCATTGGTCCATTGCCTATGACGGTATTATTTTTATTTTTTTCATCCATCCATTCATTTATTTACATGACTTACAATAGTTTTATATATTAAAAAAAATAAAATAAACGTCGGGTCGTCTGGCGTCGTGCATAATCTTTATACATTTTTGTCTTCTTCTTTAAACCTACTTGACCAATACCAGTCAAATATTGTGGGAAGTTTCCTTTGAATTTTTTAATTTGGTCATTGTGAACACCCAGGGGTCTGAGGGCGGTACCCAAAAGAGGAAAATTAAGGCATTTTAAAAAATCTTCTTCTCTATTTCCAAAAATGCTATAATCGAATAGTCTTCATATATGTAAAGATCTATAGATTGTTTATTTAATTTGTGAATTTCATTAATGTTGGGTCCCCCGTTTGTCACCGGGGAGAGGTTGAATTATTATTATAAAAAACCCAAGCATTTGAACTGTTATTTCTTCATGTTCTTCTCCAAAACCATTTAACCAATTTCAACTATATTTTGTGGGAAACTTCAGTGGCATTTGAAGAAACAGTTTTATAATTTGGTCTTTTATATCCCTTCCCACAAGGGCCATCTCTTCTTAACACATGAACAAATAAATTTGTGAATTTGAAAAGTTTGATACCCCGTCCCCTGCCCAGGATATAAGGGGCAGGGCCCCATAGGGAACATTTTAGTTTCAAACATTGTCTTCTCTCCTTTTACAAATGGTATAAGTGAATAGTCTTCACGTGTGTAAAATCATTAGATGATTTATCAAAGTTGTGAATTTCATTGATGTTAGCGATCCCCGTCGGTGGGCCCATTGGGCTATTTCTCGTTCCAGCCAGTGCACCACGACTGGTATATCAAAGGCCGTGGTATGTACTACCCTGTCTGTGGGATGGTGCATATAAAACATCCCTTGCTGCTAATCGAAAAGAGTAGCCCATGAAGTGGCGACAGCGGGTTTCCTCTGTCAATATCTGTGTGGTCCTTAACCATATGTCTGACGACATATAACCGTAAATAAAATGTGTTGAGTGCGTGGTTAAATAAAATATGTCCTTCCTTCATTGATGTTAGGTTCCCTGTTTACTAGATTTGTATATAGAGAAATGCATTTAAACTGTAATTTCTTCTCAACTACAAGATCATTTCGAACTAAATTTTGTGGGAAGCTTCAGTGACCCATAGAGAAACAAAATCGTGAATTTGGTCATTCTGAAATGGTTTGTTTGTTGTTTGTTTTTTGTTTGTTTTCTTAATTATTGGTTTATTTTATTCTTCTAGTATTTATTTATTTGTATTATTCATGTAAAATTATTTATTGTGGAATATTGATAATAAATATAAGTACTGTTTATGTTTTTAATTTGATTACATGTTCTTATGGAAATGATTTTAGTACATTGACTGCGGAGTAACGAAGAGGAACGAACAAGAATCAAGTAAGAATGATATTGGATTGTAAATTATACCTTGTAAAAGTAAAGTTTTTATTCAGAGGGTTCCAATCAGTGCACCACAACTGGTCAAAGGTCGTATTATGTGCTTTCCTGTCTGTGGGAAAGTGCATATAAAAGATCCCTTGCTGCATTAGGAAAAATGTAGCGGGTTTCCTCTGATGATTACGTGTCAGAATTACCAAATGTTTGACATCCAATAGCCGATGATTAATTAATTAGTGTGCTCTAGTGGTGCCGTTAAACAAAACAAAGTTTATTCAAGGGCTTTGGCCACATAAATAGCTATAGTCTGTTCCTGACCAGTAGTACTTAACAAAGTTAAGCAGATGGGGCTTAATTAATTGAATACTCGCAACGATATTGCTTAAGAGAGCTTAAGCTTTGTGCTATATAGGTATTAGAGTTAAGTACTTTACTGAACTTATAATGCCAGAGGGTTTACAATTTAAGCTGAACGAAATTAGATACTAAATGATTCCCTAAGGATATGGGTAATTTATTTGAATAACCTCAGGTGTGACCAACGCACACCTACTTTACTTTATAGGTTCAAATGTTTCAGATTATGGCTACCGGCCATCGGACATAAGGCTGGTAGGTACTGGGTTCGCTTCCCAGTACCGGCTTGCACCCAGAGTGAGTTTAACGACTCAAATAGGTAGGTGTCCGGCCACTACACCTGCTTCTCTCTCACCAACCACATACAGTCCAGATAACTGGCTTGGTGTGCGTGCCCAGGACAGCGTGTTTGAACCATAATTAGATATAAGTACGAAAATAAGTACGAATGAAGTGAAATGATGTTTGTGGCTGGATTGGAAGGAATGTTTAATCATTGAATCAGCGATTGTTGGGTACCCAACAATATGGCATTTTCAGTCATTTAGTTCAGAGCTAAGGGGCCCAGAAAATAGTTTAATAGTTTAAACAAAGTGTAAAAAATTGTAAAAAAAACGGAGCACTTTTAAAAAAAAACAATTGGGAGAGGGACAGTCTCCCTGCCCCCTTGGATCCGCCCTTACAGAGAAGATGACGAGAAACACATTATCAACATGTAGATGCTATTCCTTTCAGTAATAGCAAAGCACATTTTAATGGCAGACACAGGGAATATTTTAGGGAGGGGCCATTGGCAAAATGGCACCAGGGCCCGTGCTTATAAAACTTAAAGTCTAGATTTTAATAAAGTCCAGACTTTAACGTAATGCTATTTGAATAGCGTTGCCATTGTGTTAAAGTCTGGACTTTATTAAAGTCTAGACTTTAAGGTTTATAAGCACGGGGCCTGGATTAACTCTTTGGAAAGAGCACTTTAGTGAAAATTGTAAATAAAATGTTCAAAACAAGTGGCACTTTAAGTTTAAAGGAGCAGATCCCTCAGATCCCCCCTTGTATTTCATATGCACTTACAACAGACAATATAAGATGTACAAATGTTTAAAGAAAAATATTTAAACGGTCACTTGTTTACCCAGTATTATACACAATGCCTCCAGTGGTATCTGATGACTTGAATATCAAACGAGATTTTGTTCAGAACAGTGTTTTTGAACATGGTAGCTGTTTTCATTGTCTCGGGCTGGACGCAAGTGTAAAATGTTGAGCTTTGCCTTCAGATGTGAATGTTTTTGATATCTGTCCACCTATCTGTTTAAATCATTATTTCAATATCGATAGTCTTGAAGATACCTCGAGGTTGAGACATTGTTCCACGGCACACTTTTCATTGATAATTATTATCCTTATCTCGAACCTCTGATATCACGAGCGTTTTCAGTAGGACCCTTCAGCATCAATATAAAGAAGTGGTGTGTAGGCACAAGAAATGGTGTGTGCGTGTGCGTAATGTATTTTGTGTATGTATGAGTGTATAATAAGTGTGTGTGTGTGTGTGTGTGTGTGTGTTCTTTAAGCATATGTATATATATGTATACATATATATATATATATATATATATATATATATATATATATATATATATATATATATATATATATACATATATATGTATATATATATATATATATATATATATATATATTATATATATGTATATGTATATGTGTATATATATATATATATATATATATATATATATATATATATATATATATATGTATATATATATGTATATACACTGTATTGTATATATATATGTATATACACTGTGTATATATATATATATATATATATATATATATATATATATATATATATATATATATATATATATATATATACACATATATAGATATAGATATATACATATATATACATATATACTGAACAAAATAAGAAACTTCCGCTAACTTTGCTTGAACATAACTTGATGAAAACAAACCGGGGGAATAATTGTTATATATGCGTTTAAAGAGTGTTCCATGATGCATCGTTTGGTGCAAAAATCATGGCCATAGGTTAATAGAAACTGGGAGAAATTTTGAGTGTGGTAGGGGTTAAACAAAAAAAACCCACCCACTTGATAACGGGTATGGCCACCTCTTGAATTGACCACTGCAGTGCATCGCAGGCGCATAGAATTGACTAAAGTGTTGATTTCTGCCTGTGGAATATTGTTCCATTCCGGAATGAGCGCTTGACGAAGTTCGTTGACGTTAGCGGGTGGGTTGGGACAACGCCTCAATCGTCTGTCCAGACTATCCCAGACATGTTCGATGGGGTTGAGATCAGGACTTTTAGCGGGCCAGTCATCAATGAAATCAATGTTATTTGTCCTAAGAAAATTTACAGTGTCTCTAGCTGTATGAGAGGTGGCATTATCATGCTGAAAAATCGAGATGTTGGCGTTGTTATGGAACAGAGGAATGACGTGATGAGCGAGAATGTCATCGCGGTAACGTTGAGCATTTAAATTGCCATCAATGATGACTAGTGGTGAACGATAACCATGGGCAATGGATGCCCAGAACATGACACAACCCCCACCCCCGAAACGATCTCGTTCAAGAACACAACAGTCAGCATAGCGTTCATTTCTCCTACGGTAGACACAACCCCCACCCCCGAAACGATCTCGTTCAAGAACACAACAGTCAGCATAGCGTTCATTTCTCCTACGGTAGACACGCACCCTGCCATCACCACGTTGTAAAGAAAATCTGGATTCATCCGAAAAAATAACGGTATTCCAGCGTCGCCGTATCCAACGAGTGTGTACACGTGCCCAGTTAAGACGATTTAGACGATGACGTTGCGTCAAAACGCATCCGACGTAAGGACGTCGTGCATGTAAACCGTTCTCCCGCAGACGATTACGAACAGTTTGCTTACTGATTCGGTTATTATGAAGCCCAGGTGTGTTAGCAGCAGTAGCAGTGGCAGTTTGGAATCGATTGCGCAAATGCGTGTTCATGATATAGCGGTTTTGACCACGCGTTGTAACACGTGGACGTCCACGACGTGGCAAGTCGTTGGTGTTTCCTGTCGTTCGAAATCGTACGCGAAGATTTCGTATCGCTCGACTAGAACTCCCAACATGCCTTGCAACGTCTTCTGTCGACATGCCAGCATCAAGCATGCCAATCGCCCGTTCGCGTAAATTATTGGGTATTCTTGGCATACTAAAAATGCTACAATGTGAAAAACGTTAATTTTTTTTAAAATTTTGAAGCGTTTTCGTTCACTTGACAACAATGTCAGTAAGACAAGTAAAACAAATTGACCGAATACTACACGGGACATATCGAACCATGCATGCACGTGCAAATTGAATTTCACGTTGTCGACGATTAACAGTGCAAAAATAATCGATAAAGTTCATGAATCCTGATAATACAGCTCAAGGCTAATACTATCTATATAATTTCATTACACAATGAATTCTTTAACACAACAAATACTATATGTACAAATCGGAAGTTTCTTTTTTTGTTCAGTATATATATATATATATATATATATATATATATATATATATATATATATATATATATATATATATAAAATGTTACTGAATAAAGAAAGAAAGTATATCTGAAACGTACGTACTGTCCGCGTTTGCTTTGATGTGTTGGTATCTCTTAGAACACTGGGTTGACAACGATGGCGCACTGGTGGCTGCAGTCACTGTGCATGGCGATCCAACCATCCACAACCAGCTGCTGCTTAAAGTTAGTACGTTCCTCCATGATCACCACATCACCGTGACCAGGGTCCGCGACTCAGTCTTCCACGACAACCTCGAGGCATTCATCGTCACCGGCGGGGATGACAACATCACTGAATTCCACATTGAAGACATCCCGGTGTGCATTTACAGTTCTTACCATAAATGATTTCAAGCTACATGTATTAAACAGATATGAGCAGAGTATTTTAAAGTTTTAATGAAAATCGCTTTTATTATTATTATTATTATTATTATTATTATTATTATTAATGCATGGTGTCCAAGTCAATTGGCTAAATATCAACCAAAATGAAACAAATTTTAACTTATCTGGGGAAACCATAGAGCTTAAATCACACTGGTGTGATTCTCATAAGTAATGTATTCATGCAGTCTCGATAAATACCCGTAATTAGGCAGATAATAGACAAAATTTTAGACAATATGTGCAAGATTTAGCAGAAAGTATGAAAATTGGTATACAAGAGTTTTAAGGTATGCTAAATTTAAATTTAAATGGAAGCAAGTGATACGGACAATATATAAAGCATATTTAAAAACTCAATATTTGGTTTAAACCCCGTCGACACGGACTACTACTTCTAGGCGATATTTGGGCTGTAATACAGTGGTGTTTAAATAACCACCGGGTGTACATTATACATACATATAATAAATTACATTTTGTTTCAGTCTGAGATCCACAGCCATGGACGTCAGTTTTTCTCCAACCGAACTTTTGGAACAATCGTCAGCATAACACTGAACAGCCTCGGGAAAATGCATGTGGTGAGACAAATGACCGACTTCATATTTATACACGCGTGTACACGTAATTTAAAAATTGTGGATATTTAAAATAAAATAAGTTAATTGGCGAACATTTTACGTTTGAATCAAACAAACTATGTCTAAACATTTTCTTAATAGTTCAGTCCTGGAAAATCCACATTAGAATTGTATATTGAAAGGTGGACCCAGAAATATTTTAGCAAGGGACCATGAACAAAAGGGAACATGGACCAATTCCCTGAAAAGAGCACTTCGTTGAAAATGTCCGAGTCAGGCCCCCAATCTTATAGGATGTCGGACTCGGGATGGGCGTTCGAAACCCTTGAGGTATATGAGCACGTAAAACTAGTTACCTACCTATCACTGAAAATTGAAAACAAGTTGTTACAAAGGAACACTTAAAAGAGCGCTGTAAATGGTTTCATTGTTCAGATAAATATGATGATGTATCTATGCTATCTAACTATGCTGTTCTTATGATCTAGGAGGGTATCATCAATGATGAGTACGTCATCGCACCGCCAGGGTCGCAGCGACGTCATCGCAGAGCACTTCCCGTAGACGCACATTCACTTTTGAAAAAGAAACCCGAGGAAGGAAGCGTCGTTGACTACATTGATGGTATTTATACCGTTTAAAATTAAAGATATTTTAAACCGACTGTCCCGAGTTTGCTGCCATTGTAACACGTATCCATGTAATACAGCCATTTTAACTACTAATATTTATACATTTTCCTGTTTAGATCAATGCGTTTATGATAATTTTAATGTTTAATCATCGATAATATGTATCAATATTTGTTTAACATTAGGCCTACATAAATCAAAAGTAAGCGTTTTATTGCCAGTTCCAAAAAAATTTCAGAATGAGTTTACCATTACATTAAGCAAAAACATTCGTCTTACTTTCAGTTCCAAAAATGTTCCAGAATGAAAAGAACTGGAAAGAAACATTTACAAGAAACTCGCTCAAAGTATTGCCATTACGCAATTCAAGATCAGCAGAACGTTTACGGGATGTCCACCGGAGTGAAAGGTCACCACGAAGACGACGCGATACTGATGATGATGACGACAACGACGATGAATATGATGACGATGATGATAATGATTTTGTCGTTGTGGAAGCATTAGTGATCATTGACGTCAAACTCTTTAAACAGTTCGATAACAGCATTAAAGAACTTGGCGTGTTTTTGTTACACTTCTGGCATGCGGTAAGCAATATATTTATTGAATAAAACAAATTACAATTTAACAAATTAGTGTATTATATATATATATATATATATATATATATATGTACAGCTTAATTAGTATATATTTTATCACTTGTCAAACGAATGCTGGCGATTTTCCATAACACTGGTTGAATTGTTAAAAAGAATATAACAGGTAACAAATCATGTTTTTCCTTAAACAAATGAAATACAGTATTTACCTTAACAGTGCTGCATGTAGGAACAAATTCTACAAAAGCCTGAGAGGATGTCTAAGACTGATTAATAAATATTACACAAAATTAGTTACAGACGGACCACAATGTGTTTTGTAAATCGTACATAAGGCCCAATACCTATTTTATGTGCATTTAGCGTCCCAAACATTTGAAACATGTTTTGGGGTGCTTTATGTTAACATTAAAAAAATATATTGTCAATTTAATACAGTTGACCATGGTTACTTTGCAGGTTGCTTTCAAATTTAGAACTCTATCACAGCCAAGGATAAAGCTAAAACTGAAACAATATGGCGCATTTTCAGTAAGTACAAGATTTCAATTACCGTTATAATATTCTCAAGAGATTAATTGCAGTTAAATATGCACACAGCATTTACGATTTCCAGTGTATGTGTGTGCGTGCACGTGTGTGTGTGCAGAATGTGCAATGTTAAGGTATATGGTTGATCAAATAACTAAAACAGAAAAGACATTTTATATATTGTAATTAAACTGCTAAATATATTATACATGTACTTGCTTGATATAAAACGTTTTGTTGAAAGAAATAAGTAAATGCATATTATTTTAGTTTTTCTCTTGATATTATGTGTTTGGTTTACAGCTTGCACACTACCAGCCATTTATTGAAAATAATCGAATAAAAGCAGGGGCCAAGGAAATATCCTTGTATGACACACTCGATGGTTTTAGAGACTGGATGAGAAAATATGAATCAAATCATAAGTTTGTTGACCATGATATTGCATTTCTCCATACAGGGTAAGATGTCATACACTTCAATCAATAGTGAAGTTTTAGTTTTATAATTTAACGATTCCTTGGGACTTTACCCATTCTTAAAATGTTCTCGTCATGTATAGATTATTGATAATAGGAAAATGGGTCAGGCTGCCTGCATTTCATTTACAAATTAACGATTTGTAATGCATTCCATGATACCCTCTTTCTATAGATTGTTACCTAATTGCTGAATGTTCCATTGATCTTGCAGACCAGCTGTTAAAAATATACAAAATGGTTACTTTTATTATTAGTTTACAATGATAAAAGTCAACAATTTCAGTTCATAGTAGCAAAATATTTTAAATAAATCATTAATAATTTTAAAAAATATTGTAGTTTATTATTGTTAATAATATTATTGCATTCTTGAACATAATCATGTTTTACTCTTCTTTTTTTTGGTATTTAGTGAAGACTTGTGCGAGAAACAAGTGGGAAGTTGCAACTCGTTAACTTCTGGTAAAAAAAATTAATATATATTTAAAGGGACATACCCTAGTTTTTAAATACTAAGGCATATTTTTTACTATTAGAGCCGTTTTTGATAACTAAAATCATACTTTACTTAGATTTTATTGTTTATATCATCCATTTCCGTACATTCAAAGTGTTTTTGGTCATCCTGGTGTTTTTAATATCTCAAAATTAATTTCTCATATTTTTAAAAACGCACGTGCGTCTGAGAAATAACAGTTATGGAGTCGAGTTTTAGTCTACTTTAGAGGGTATTTCACCATTTCAATCACAGACTCATATTTCATCCAACTGTAACTTTATCCAAATGTGTTACAAGTTTGTAGATTAACTAAACATAGTGTGCATTTTCATGGGCTGAAACTAGGGTCTGTCCCTTTAAGGATTCTCTTTAACTAAGTAATGTTTGATTTGGGATAAACTGAGAAATATATATATATATTTTATTATATTGTTTTTTTAAAGACTATTTTTGAGCAGTGTATTGCATATTTAAAATCCATTTTTAGTTATACTTTTTAATTATTATTATTATTATTATTACATGTATTATTATCATGTACATTTATATGATCATCTCTGCAAGTCAATGCTATTATTCTGTTTTTAATACTGCATTTATGGAGCACAAGTTTACAAATCACACAACTAGTGCATGCAGTTTCATGTATTCAGAATAAAACTGAAGACAATTAGCCTGTTTTGATATCGATTCATCCAGCTGTGAAGCAAGAATAAACGGGAATATCAGTATGAACAATACAATTTATAATTATTAACAACAATTATGTATACTATGCAGTCAAGTTTATCAGATTCTGTTATCAACTGCATGTATATGTATGTAATGGAATTAAATTTTAGAAAGTTAATGATCTGGATATTAATATACAGTATAGAAACATTAATGTCCAGTATATTTTGCTTTAAACCACTGCGCTTTTAACACCAGGTATTGGATATGTGAAAGGTGCCTGCATCACTGCTAATGCATTTCCCAAGTACTCGTATGATGCGGCGATTTCGGAGGTGGGCAAGAGTTTTAAGGGTGTTCTCGTTACAGTACACGAACTCGGACATCTGTAAGACATAATTTATTACAATATTTTCTTTAAATAGGTGATATTGTATGTTAATACATAATACAAGTTGTAACAATTTCTTTATCTAACACTAACTGTTTATATTATATTCCAAACAATTTTAAAGAACAGAAATGAAAATGAACTTGAGACAACCCCCCCCCCCCCCCCCCAAAAGAAAAAAGAAAAAAAAACAGAAAGAAAAAAGAGAAACACTTTGCTTACCCCGTCACTCACTAGTAATGAGAGTGAAATCCGACCATGACCTTTCTGACCAAAATTCACCGATTCTATCTGGGTGGCAATCACGCAAAAAATTCAGTTTGTCATCATTACTTACAACACATTAATTCTATTCCCACATCAATAATATAAGAATTGGTATTATGTGTATTTATATTTTTAAAAGTTGTGTACTTGCATACTCATGGATATCTTTAAAGCAACTAATTTATGTGATCTATCAATCTAATCTGATCAATCGGTCTATAACCAGTGATTTCAGTGAGATTGTGCCATCGGTCAGTCAAAGAACGAATATATACTGAAGTCCAAAAGAAACTTTACATGCATAAAATTTGAATAATTCGATAAATATTGTTGTTAATCGAAATTAACAAATTTAGAAACCACCTTACAAACACTTTGCATGCATCACGAAGAGCACTGTAATGTTTAGATGTTGAACATATTTTCATATCCCAACGTACCATTTGTTGGTTTTCTATAATACTATTACAAGTCTTGTAGAGGGTTTTTTGGACGTCAGTACAGGGGTGGCACAGACGGTATGGCCATGTACCACTTTTCAAAGAGGTACAGCGTGGCCATACCACTTTTTTGGTATGTATGTGTGTGTGTGTGTGTGTGTGTGTGTGTGTGTGTGTGTGTATTTGTTCTATCTGTGAAAATGTCCTTCACAGGTGAATTTGAAAGGAGAGTCTGGAAAGCTCGAGCCGTACCACTATGTTTGACACTGTGCCGCACCTGCAGTATAATTAATTTAATATCTTCCAGTCTTGGGGCGCACCATGATGGCGAGGCAGACAGTGCTAAGTGCCCCGTAAAGTCAGGTTACGTGATGAGTTACCAGAGAAACAAGGCTTCACAGTTCTCCCGCTTTTCACGATGCTCGAAAGCCAGCATCAGAAAATTCATCAACAAGTACGTACATGTTCAAGTTTGTAACTATGTGGTCAACAATAGCCCGTCTTATATTAATGAAGACAAAACTGACATACACAAATTTTTTAAAATAGAAAACGGATATAATTCAAATTATTCCTCCATAATTACGGACTTACTGTTTGCATTTACCATTATTTGACACCCAATAGCCGATGTCGTTAAACATTGATTGATCGATTGATTCATAATTACGGAAATTGTGATCTACAAGTTCATGCTTAAATTAAGCCTTAATGGAAACTTAAATGAATAAAATACTAATAAAATTGTGAAATGTAATACAAAGCCATGTATATGTAAACCCATGTATATGTAAACCCATGTATATGTAAACCCGCTTAAAGTCATCAGCGGCAGTTTTGAATAAGGTTTGGTTATTATTTGGCTTGTACAGCACTATTTATACACATATTCATTGTACTCCTAACATTTTGTTTTTTTAGAATGTGGTATTCCAAATGCCTTCGTGAGACTGGAACTGGTGGCTATAGCTTCCCCAAAATACTGCCTGGTAAATACATGAGTCTGGAAGAACAGTGTCGGAACTATGTCAAAGGCACACCGTGTCCTGTAAGTAAATGTACACAGTTTGCTGAATAACTAAAGCTGTAAAAGCTCAAACCTTAAGAATGATGTGAAATGGAACAAAAAACTGAATTATAAACAGGTTTCTACAGAAAATGTCTAGGCATGAACACCAAGGTTGGGGTGGTTGTCAAATGCATGCCCGAGCCCTCTTTTGTTTGAAAAATTGACATACTACAGTAAAATAAAAATCCTAGCATGACATTACTGGTCAGATCTAAGATCCAAACCTGATAATAAAGTACAATTATAAATATATTGATGACATACGTGGGTACATACGTCTAATCCAAAACATTGGCATCTGTCAAAGTAAGTAATATCTATATAGAGGAATGGGAATTGGGAATTCTATTAACGTGCCCCTATCCACGAAGGTTCAGGTACGCCCACTACGGATTTAGCCTCTGACTTCGCCAGTGACTAACTCCGGAGCAGGGGGGGGGGGGTTAAGTTTGAGGTGGGCAGAATTTGGAAAAAAGCCATTTAGTAAAGTCAACGCGAGCGCGGACCAAATAGCAGACACTTCGCAAACTTGAAGTAACACCGAGTGGGAGCCGTGCTCTGATTGGCTGAATTTCGATTCCTCGGTGAAGCCTGTAATTTACCTAAGTCTACAAAGAGTAACTGCCTCCAAAAACATGTCTGGACTCTAAAATTTAACCCAAAATAGTTAAGACTGCTCGGCCAAAAGGTTTTTAAGGTGATTTTGAGCAATTGATCGGGCGCCAAAATAAAATGCGTTAGACTATTTATAAAAAAATAAACATAAGAATTTTGAACTGCTTCTAAAACGTTTAAAGTCTAACTAGCCCAAAAAGGAGGTTGTTACCTGTCCTAGGAAAGGTTGTTAGCGGGGATGTCGTCAAGGAGAGGCGATGAACAGGGACGAATCCAGATGGTAGAGGGCGTGCCGGTGTGTGGACTTGGCGATGATCTCGGTGATCGGACGGTAGTCTTCCCCGGCAACGGTCTTAATGACGCGGTGGATGGTCGGGTTGTCCATTTCATCGAGAAGCATCCCTTGGTGGAAGAGTCCCCTCCGGCGAACGGTGAGACAAATCCCACGCCCATCTTTCATCGTGATCCTGCGCACCGAGTACTCTCCTTCCGTTTGTGGCAGAGGTTCGTAGGTATCCTGGTGCGGCTCACAAAGTAGCTGGCGAACATCCCCAATGTTGATCTTCACAAGCCTCGAGTAGCGAGTTGGTAATTTGCTAGCCCGAGTACTCTGACTGTAAGAGAGCTAGACGGACATTTGGACATAAACACGCTCTCATTACATTTGGACATAAACACGCTCTCATTACATGTAATGAGAGCGTGTTTATGTCCAAATGTCCGTCTAGCTCTCTTACAGTCAGAGTACTCGGGCTAGTAATTTGCCTGCCTGCAGTGACCAAGGCTGTCCAGAGGGCGGATCTTCTGCTGGAGGTGAAGTAGGTGTCGGCGGTTGTGTCGGCGGACTTGGCTTGGCTGGTTGGTCGCCTGGAGACACAATCGCCTTCCGTTTTCCAACGGCCACAAGACGGGCCTGGGATTCTACGGCGGCACTCTTCCTAGGTGGAGGTGGCAACGCTGGAATCCCGGGGGCTGAAGTCTTTGGAGTTGTGGGGGGCGATTCCATCAGGGCCTGTTTCAGGTCCGAGTCCGCCGCTAGCGAGTCGACAGCTGGATCCGGCAAAGCTGGAACATCTGGCCTCGCTGGTGTTGACCGGTGCTGGGGGTGGACAACGGGGAAAATCTCCGCCGGTAGTTGAGCTACCGGTTTTGACCTCCCCCGGTCCGCCCCTAGCGCGTCCGTCTTCCTCCTCCTTCTCCTCCTGGGTGGTTTCCTCACTGGGTCCCCGTACACCAAGGTCACGGTTGCCCTTGGCCCGGTGTACGTGACGCGGTATTCTAGGAGCACTCCGTAGCTAGCAATGAGCCCCCCCAGGTGGGGGGGGGGGGGGGTAGTTCAAGAGAGCAGGCACATACGTCCTGCTTCATCCTTGCAAAATTTACGAGAAAAAAAAAGATAGAGGAATGTGATCAATTATTAAATTCTATGGCAAGATATAACTTGACAATGTCTGGATTACTCGAGACAATACCACATCTGAATGGAGATGGCACAACTGTGAATATCTGAATGGAGACAGCACAAATGTGAATATCTGAATGGAGATAGCACAACTGTGAATATCTGAATAGAGATAGCACAACTGTGAATACATGAATGGCAATAACACAACTGTGAAAATCTGTATTGTATGTAAACCGTGAGACATTACATCACACTTTTTTGTTGTATAAAAAAATAATTTAATCAGTTTGGTTTGTGAACAGCTTAGAGTGTACCCTCTCGAAGAAAGATGTGAGAGGCTGTGTTGTGAATCTGGAGGATACAGGATCAAACGGCGCGAACCAGCAGTCGACGGAACTGCATGTGGACACTTCAAGGTACACCCCCCTCCCATTACTATGATGTAAAACAACTATTTCTCCCATCCAAAGCCATGCAAGACAGGCATATTTCATGACGTCAGCCCATGCAAAATAAATCGGTCTTGCATGACCATGTGACTTTATTGCTTGAGCTGATAGTAACATTGGGTGATGTCATGTAAACGGCAAAATAACGCAAGAAATGCTTTTTATATTTCATAAAAACAAGGAAACCTGCTGAAATTATACTATCATTTTCGGTTTATACTTTTAGTATAAACCATTTTTGGGTACAATCTTTTCAATGGTTATGATTATTTTATTGTAAGATAACAAATAAAAAAAGGTAGGTTTTTCACGTTTTCCCAAAATGCTTGTTTTTCATCTACTGGATGGAAGAAAAATAATCCTTCATTATGTATCCATGTGGGACAGGGCTATTCCACCCTCGGGTACATAATATGATGTCAGGGACTCGGCCTGACAACAAATTATGTACCCTCGGGTGGAATAGCCCTGTCCCACATGGACACATAGGATTCTTTTATTCTTCTATACTTTAGAATAGACAATGAATCTTTTTATTTGCATAAACATATAAATTAATAGAAAGGATTTCGATAAAGTAATAGCACTGAAATTATGGCAATTTTTAAATATAGTCAGAGAATAATTAATTTTGAAACTTGCGTCTGGTCAGGCTTAGGTCTGGGCCCAATGCTTAATAACTTTACAGAGAGACTCTATCTTACAACTTATCTTGAGTAACAGAGCTCTTGAAATTCATGACGGCAATCAACAGTACAGACGCAAAAAGCTGTTGCAAAACTGATTTGTAATGGCATTTTTTTTGTTATTATTTGTTCTAAACTGCTTGAGTCTGGCATCCATACTAGAATTCTCGTTCCAGCCAGTGTACCAGGACTCGTATATCAAAGGCTGTGGTATGTACTACCCTGTCTGTGGGATGGTGCATATAAAAGATCTCTTGCTTCTAATCGAAAAGAGTAGCCCATGAAGTGGCAACAGCAGGTTTCCTCTCTTAATATCTATATGGTCCTTAACCATATAACCGTATATAAAATGTGTTGAGTGCATCATTAAATAACACATTTCCTTCCTTCCATACTAGAATGTTATAAACAGAGTTTATGAACATAGACTACATTATGTGTAGGCTAGTTAATGAAACTGTAAAGCAGGTGGTTGTTATCTCTAGTTACCGACTACAATTTTCAGCAGGTTATCTTACTAACATTAGACAACTGTGGGGAAACTAGTTATATTTTATGTAGAGCTTCACCTGTATTATGGCATTTATTAGTTTTTGTTTGAATTTCAGGTCTGTTTGAATGGTGAATGTGTCTTACAGTCAGCTGTGCCATCTTAGGTAATTAAACAAACCAATCAGGCCCAGATTTAAGGTAAGGTGAGATAGGGTGCATGGCAAAGCACACCCCTGCCATGCCCATCACCCTCCATTTTATAAGTTATACACATGATTATAATATAAGGCAACCCCTGCAATTAAGAAAATTATCACAGCAAAACAAATGGCGTGGAAAAATAATGTACACAGCATTTTCCACGGCAGTTTTACCGTTAACATGTTTGCAACTCTGGGCCCCGTTCCACAAAGCGATCTTAGTGCTAAGATCACCTTAAGTACATATGTTAATAGCTGTAGTTACAATGATCTTATGGCTAAGATTGCTTCGTGAACGGGGTCGTGGATTGTAAGTAAATCTGAATGATGAGTTTGTTGTTTCGTTTGCCTGTAAGATTCATTTATACCAGTGGCAGTATTCATCAACTGAAAGTGACATAACCGTTAACATGCGAATGACACGTGCACTCAACACGATTAAGAACACAAGGGGATGACACTTTATATATACAGTGTAGTCAGTCCGCAGTCACATGCCAGTTCAATCTTGATCTTTTAATTAAATTACATCAAAGTGTCAGAATATATTTAATGCGATATACAATTGAAATAATTTTATTATTTAATAACGGCATAATTTGTATTAGGAAATCTGTCATCAAGATTGAATGTGCTCCTTTCAAACCCAAGTAAATCGGTGTAGTTTTTTTCATTTGGGTTAGGCCACTCAGCACCAGAAAAAGGTAGTATATTTTGTCAATATAAATTATAGAGAAAATTTGATTAAACTATCGGAACGATCTCTCTTTATATACATGTATCTCTACAAATATCTTATCATCAGGATGACCATAACACTTCAAGTGACTAGTATGAGTGTATGTTGAACATTTTACTGAAAATAAGACATCCATACTGCATCATAATCACGGTTCAACAATATATAAGCTGTCACCCCCATGCATCCAGTGGTCCCTGCAATGCACGCAACAGAGTTAACTGACCTAGTTGGAACTTGTTGCTGGTAATTTACATACATATTCGATCATGCCCGATGGCACTGAGATTTACATACTTAATAATAACGGTGCAGTCACCGTTTTAATATTTACTTTTAATCCGTTTTCAGTTGACAAATTATATTTTATTTTTAACAGTAAGGAAAATAAAAGTTTAAGAATATGTACAACCATATAATTTGATTTTGGACTTTAGAACAATGTATTTGGGTTAACTGTATTGTTTTCATCTATTGCATGTTTGTTTATCAACATTATTTATTGTCTTGCAGATTGTGTAGTGATTGGTTGGAAGCAAACGTCACAAGAGGACAAGTGAATATATTTGCCTGAAAGTGCTGACACTACAATGAAAGTGACCGTCTGCATACAACCTTAAAATATGTACAAAAAAAGTCTCCATATACTTTACATAATAAACTGTTTTATTACCCACATGGTTTACAATAAACAGTTGCATAACTGTATTATTCCACGCTATTTTTATGTCATGGGCAATAACAATACTGTTATGATACTTGTGATGTCACAAGTCTATATAGACTGCAAGCTTGTGACACTTTTCAATTTGAAATCAATGATGTAGCTATGACAATGCAACTTGCATTCATCAATGAGAACATACAGTAAATAAATTAATTAACTGATGGTAGCTGGATTTATGTTGTTTAATTCTTATAAATAACAACTAGAAACCATTTCACTATGAATGTACCATTAGGATAGTACTTTATGACTGACCTAGTTCAACCTTATGAACATTGATTGTGCAGTGAATACAGTCATATTTAATGCGGCTTATAAATTAGTTTATGGATAATAAATAAATTATTACACATGTACAAGTGCCATATGAAACTTATGGAACTCGTTTAGGAATTGTTTTATACCTCTTGCTGTCGCTTACGGAATAACACAATTCCCAAACCTGTTCCATAGTTTTCATATGGCACTCCTGTACATGCAGTAATCTTATTTATTTCCACTGATAAATTAAATATGCCTAAAGTTGTGCATTTATTCATTTAAATTTGAGACAGAAGTTTCCCAGAAAGGAAAAACATACAACAGAATGTTCCATAGTATAAACAGAGGACACCTGTTGCAGCTGCTAAACAATATCAAAACCAATAAATCTGTACATGATATAACGTACATGCAACTGTGCAATGTATTTTCACAATGAACAACATGGATAAAACCGCTTTGTCAGTCAATGACTGTAACAAGTTCAACATAAATAGACACATGGAAACAAAGAAATCCATCCAATTAGATTTGTAACAGGCAGAATGTTTTAATGTCGTTCTTTTCTTCTTCTCTGAGAAGACCGTTCCGGTGGAGCTGCTTGAGTGGCATCCGTATCTGTAAAGATAACAAATATTCCACACATTTTTCAGATCTTAAACATATTTTTAAACACAGTGGGCCGAATTTACAAAGCCTGTTTTTCTTAAAAGCGGGTGTTTAAGCATTGCTGTATGTAGTTACATGCGTGTAAAAGCAGGTGTTTAAGCATTGTTGTATGTAGTTACATGCATGTAAAACATAAACAGGTGTTTAAGCATTGCTGTATGTAGTTACATGCGTGTAAAACATAAACAGGTGTTTAAGCATTGTTGTATGTAGTTACATGCATGTAAAACATAAACAGGTGTTTAAGCATTGCTGTATGTAGTTACATGCGTGTAAAACATAAACAGGCTCTGTAAATTCAGCCCAGAGTGACGGACACTGATAGTCAAATTTACAAAAAGGTTCTTACTGCATGTTTATTTTTGATGCCTGTAAGTCTTAAAGGTGGACAAAATAAAACTTGTGCACATAGCTAACCAAGGGCCATGGAATGGGGGACACCCATCCCCTACTTTTTCCTATTATTGTTCTGAGAATGATGGAAATGCCATATTTGAACATCTTAAATTCAAACTTTTCTTAGAAGTGCTAGCTCCCAAACCCCAATAACAGTTTCAAGCCATTGGTCCATCAAATTTCCATCTCCTGGTCCATCATACTGACAGTCCGACCCCCACCCAACTTTCAAATCCCTGCAAACAACTAGGAGAGAAACCAGTGTTAATTTTATATATAGATCTAATGACAAAGTATGGATGGCTAGCATTAATTCATTATGTCCTGAGGTGACATAAAAGCTAAACTGTCCAGTGACAACAAACCTCTCCTTGGTATTTCGTGGACCCATGCTACCCCGCAGCCCTCTCCTGGACAGTGTGCCTCGTCCTGCCTGAAGAACCGTGAAGCACAGTGTAAGTGAAACTTGGTACCACATTCCTCACAACCTTGACCCTGCAATGTGTAATGCCAAAATATTATAAAAACTGTTTTATTAACAATTAAAAAAAATACTACGGCCGACGACAGTCACTTTTCGCACGCTTGTTTTGGCTTGATACACAATTAATATAACATGTCTCACATTAATTTCACCTGAAATCCAAATTCGTAAATGGTACAATTTTTAATTACAAGATTTTTTTCAAACACATTCAGGTGCATTAATAGTGTTCAAATAAAAACATTTTCAATAGCAATTTTGCATTTGTATTTTTTCAGTGTTCTGAAAATGGAAACATTTACCGTATATCTTCGCCTATAAGTCGAATTTTTTTCACCCAAAAATTATTTTATAACTTGGGGGGTCGACTTATAAGAGGGTAAAAAAAATTCACCAAAAAATATTACTGTTTTGGGGATTATTTTACAAGTTTTATTGTTGAAGTATGCCATGTATTTATACTCAAATATGTTAATTTGACATATTTATTTTTTATAACCTATTTTTTTTGGCATTAGAACGGTTTTGGTTATGCGAAAAGGCGTACGATCTCACTCACATGCCAAGACAACAGTCCACTTAGTTAAATTAACAGTCATCACTAATAGTAAAAATGTAAACAATACTAACTACCTGTTGCCTGAGTTTATTTTGAAATCTGGTCACTGGCATTAATGGTTGTTCAAACAATGTTTTGGCGGTGATTAACTTCATGAATATTACTGAGCTTTCCCTTAAAATAGACTGATCTCTGCAGTTCACTATCTAGAGCAATAGGGACACACATCATTTGGTACAAAAACCAGTGTACTTTCCAGAGTTATCCTCCTTACATGTATTAATATGGCGGCAAAACGTGATACTTTCAGTTTTATCGTAGTGATCTGTTGTCAGTGTTTATAAATAAAGTTGTTGTCTGTGCACAAAACCATCTGTACAATACTATACAGTAACAGTCAAACAGCTTTCACTCTCTACTAAGGGAATATTTCGTTTTGATGCTATGTAATAATGATAGTTTGATTGGAATAGTCTGATTATATTGCGATGTACAAAACGTGAAAACCGAAGTTTGTAAAATAATTTTCTTTTGTTCAAATATTATTGTTCTCATGTGCTGAAAATAAGAAATATTTTAATATTTATAAGTAGTTTTTCATGGGTCGACTTATAAACGGGTCAATAAAAAAATACGTTTTCAGGGCTTGAAATTAGGGACTCGACTTATAGCCGAGATCGACTTACAGGCGAAGATATACGGTACATGTCGGTATTTTTTTATTTTTTCATAATTCTGGAAAAAATATTATGTTTAAATTTTAAAAGATGAAAGAAATAAAAAAAGTACCTTTTTGTATAATAAAGAAATTGCTGTTGGATATGTTATAATTATTGTGTTCGAAGGAAGGAAATGTTTTATTTAACGATGCACTCAACATATTTTATTTATGGTTATATGGTATCGGACATATGGTTAAGCACCACACAGATATTGAGAGAGGAAACCCGCTTTCGCCACTTCATGGGCTACCCGGTACTCTTTTTGATTAGTAGCAAGGGATCTTTTATAAGCACCATCCCACAGACAGGACAGTACATACCACAGCCTTTGTTACACCAGTTGTGGAGTACTGGCTGGAACGAGAAATAGCCCAATGGGTCCACCGACGGGAATCGATCCCAGATCAACCATTCATCAGGTGAGCGCTGTACCAATGAGCTACATCTCGCCCCCTTATTGTGTACGAAGGCAAAACAAAGGTGCAAAAAGTGAATGTCGTCGACCTTAGAGCACATTTACTAATAATCTATCAAGTGTTGGATGTCAAACATTGGATAATTGACGGTCTTCAAAGAAATTTTTTGACATTTTTCCCATTTTGTTTTGTCAGACAGGACAAGACATCATGGTCTTTCTTTGATATACCAGTTGTGAAGTATTAGTTGAGATGGAAGAAAACCCAATGTGTTAACTGACGAGATTCGAATCTACGACTCAAGCACATGAGACAAGTGCTCTACTGACTAAGCTAAATCACACCCTTTGTGTACACCAAATAAGTATACACATTAAAAATGGTTATGATTATGTGTAAACATAAAATCTTGTTTTTTTTTTTGGACTACTGCTGTGTATAAATCGCTAGCTTATTCACCTTTCAGGGCTAGCGCTGGCAATCACCAAATTCGCCAACTGCGAATTTTGAAAACAATTAGTGAATTTTATTTTGAGTTTGCGAAATAATTTTACTGCATTTTATTAGAAAATAACTACTCATTTTTTAATTTTAATAAATAATTTGGCGAAACTTTGTTCACCCAGAGCTAGCCCTGTCTTTTTTTTTTCTGCACAATAGCTGGGGTTTTATGTGCTGGGATGTATTAAACACACATGCATATGGACAAAGATAGCAAGATCTGAGACATTCAATATATCGGTTAATTTTTATTAAAAAAAACTTTTTTATTTTATTCTATTTACTTCGTTAAAATGTTTAAGATGCCAGATCGAGAAATTTTGGATTTATAAGCAAGTAATTTTAACTAACAAAATATGTTTTACTGTTAAGCTTAAAATGTGGATTCTTTTTAAAAGTATGGTAACATGCAGAGTTTTAATTAATAAAACGTATTGGAATAGAAAAAGAAAAAAAATCAATGAATTGAAATAAACCACTGACATACCTCTGTTTGTTTATAGTAGTAAATTGGATCAACACGTTACCTTTAGACAAAGTTTCTTGCACAAGTTGCACATTTTTGCAGTATCTGGATAGACATCTTTGATATACTGTTCTAATTCTAATATAGCTCTAGTTGCCAGGGAAACACGACCTCGAGTCTGAAAATATAACACAATTTATAAATTTTAAACTATGACAACTAAAGAAAAACCCAGTTGCCATCATATAAACTGCTCTTATCTAAAAGCAGCAAGGAATCTTTTACATGCAGGAGAGGACAGTACATACCACAGCATTTGATATACCAGTTGAGGAAATTGAGACACGTAATTATTTACTCCCCCAACTTTGATTATGGGGAGTCATTTATAATATTATTGTACTAATACGATATAAATTCACATGCTAAGGAGAGCTAAAAATAACTCTTCTTGAACTAGTCTCAGGGGAATGTCTATCATAGAACATTATTAGATGCAGCAAGTGTGATAGATTCTGTTACCTACTGCACTAGTCCTTCACGTTTTAAATTATCAGGCGAGTGACAAATCATTTTCTTCATATGCCCCAAGCGAGTGTGGTTAGTGTGGTTTAGAAAAAGTGGTGAGTAAAGTTTACAACACTCATGGAACACAGATCCCAATATGTACTAATAATAACTCATTGATGTATCAAATACTGGGAACCGGATGGGGTTAAAAAAGCTTTTGTTCATACAACTATCAGGAGAAAGAGAGAGAGAGAGAGAGAGAGAGAGAGAGAGAGAGAGAGAGAGAGAGAGAGAGAGAGAGAGAGAGAGAGAGAGAGAGAGAGAGAGAGAGATATTATTAATTTGGTAATATGATCAAACACTGTTGCATTTGGTCAACAGACACTTACAAGAGAAAGCCACTTCTCAAGCTGAAGTTTCTCCAAAAGATCCTGAGCATCATTCTTACTGATTTTCTTCTCTAGTTTCTCTGTCTGATTGAGAGCTTCGATAGAACTGATTGATCCTTCGTCAGCTTCCACAATTAACCCCACCTGAAACACACACCATGAAAAGTAGAAGTGGAGCGCACCACTCAATATGCATTTAATGTAAAATGGTATTGTTGGTATAATATACATTTAATTATAAAGAAAGCCACTTCTCAAGGTTCTAAATTATAAAACATTTTATATCACTTTTTTTTTAACCTTAAAAATAATACTTACAATTTTTTTGAAAAATTCTAGTTCGTTAGGTGTGTAATCTGATGCCAACTTTGTGATCTGTGATTCACTGATGCTCACCTAAAAACAGACTATAACAAATTAAAAATGAATATAATTTTACTGAGCTAAAACTTAAAAGATATTGATTCAAACCAAATACCAGAACATGTGCTTTTTAACAGTTTACAGTATGCAGGGATTCAATATTATTATTTTATGCAAGCTAATTTTAAAATAAAATAAATGGAAAAAAATGTATTTAAAAAATCCAAGACTTTGATCATAGCCATGAGTTAGCAAAACAAAACAACTGGATCTAGAAGTGACTTCTTTAGATTTCTTTCTTGTGTGTCATTTCACTAAATAATATTTGGCTACCAGTAATCTGTGACCCATCCATGACATTAATATACCTATCTACAGTTAAAATTGGGCAAGTGGAATTTTAATCATGGCCAGTGAATTTTCAAATCACTGGCTCCATGGCAAGAGAATTAAAAAACATTTCTAGAACCCCTGAGTATGTATAGTTTCTTAATCTAGATTTCATAGACCCATAGACATTTTCCTATACCAACCTGTGACCATTCGACTAAGTTTATTTTGTTTAACAGCACCACTAGATCACACTGATTAATTAATCATCATGGTGGACCCATTGGACTATTTTTCATTCCAGCCAGTTCACCACAACTGGTATATCAAAGGCCGTGATATGTACTGTCCTGTCTGTGGGATAATGCATATAAAAGATCCCTTGCTACTAATGGAAAAATGTAGAGGGTTTCCTCTTCAAGACTGTATGTCAAAATTACCAAATGTTTGACATCCAATAGCCGATGATTAACAAATTAATGTGCTCTAGTGGTGTCGTTAAACAAAACAAACTTTACTTAATCAGCTATTGGATTTTAAACATTTGGTAAATCTAACACATTGTCTTCACTGGAAATCCACTACATGTGTCCATTAGCAACAAGCGTTCTTTTATATGCATTTTCCCTGACAGGACATCATATACCATGGCCTCGGATATGACCATGGCATATACTGATATGGCATGTTACATGTACCATGGCCTCTGGAAAAATGCATATAAATGATCCCTTGGTTACATTGGTAGGAATAGCAGGGTTCACCCTGTCCATTGCCAATTGTTAATTTTGATACAAAGTGCCTTCAACATTTAGTTGCTGGCTAATAAATGTTTCATTACAGGCATCAAAATAAGCAGTGTCTAGTAACCCATTTACAGGTTACTATAAAATATAGCCTGGTAATCTATAGGTTACCACAACTATATGAAAGTTAGAATTGAATTTCTGTTACTACTAGTTTTAATACCCTTATATGTGTGCCAGATGATTATTGTAGTATACATGTATTTATGATTCATTCTTCATCTTATCACTGTTCTTAATGTATTACATGTAATTCTTTACAAGTATGTGTCTCATATTTAATAACTGAACAATTGAATAAATAAATTGATGAAAATAAAAGTGTTCTGTTTTTTATTTTCTCTTATACTCAATGAACGATAATATTTTTGAAATGTGAAATTTTGAGTGGAATTGATCACGTTCACATTACTGTTCAATCCCTCAGATGTGTACAGGATGATTAGTACAATAGTAAATTTACCTAGTTGAAGCTGCTAAAACGTGGATGTTCTGAAATTGTATCGGTGCACGTGAACATTGGTATGAGAAACAAAATCTGGAAGTAAATTTACCTAGTGGGCGCTGCTTAAAGTTGCTTGGAATTGCACAAGTGCGCAAGAACATCGGTGCAATTTCGTATGAGAAAACGAAACATGGAAGTAAATTCATCTAGTGGATGCTGCTTAAACGCAGAATGACTATAATTGCTTGCAATTGCACAAGTGCATGTGAACATCGATGCAATTCCTTACAAGAAAATGAAGTCCGAAATGCATTGCCTGGTTTACGTTCGGAAAGGAAACCACCGATAACGTTGAAATTTTTCTCGAAAGCGAAACACTGTTCTCGACTTTTCTTACATGTGGTAACCTCCCGGTAACCTGAACGACCATTCTCAACTTATTTCGATGCCTGCTTTAGATTACCACTTTTTAATAATTTTCAAGAAAATACTCTGCATACACTGTATATTAAAACTAGCTAAAATTAAATGTATTCCAGAGTGAGCATTGAATAATCTATAACACAGCAATGGGTCATTATAATTATTTAATTATGTTGTTAGTGTCCCAATAACCATATGGTAGACATCAAATAGCCTTGAGTTTTAAAAATGCGCTGATGGGTTAATTACAACTGCTCCATTGGGTACGATGACCCTGAATCCCAATAACAAAATGTTAACAGTATTGTCACAGTTTTATAACCATTTGTTATAATTGAAAGAGGTATTAAAACTCTTGAAGGGATTCAATATCATGACTTTCTTGTAAGACTGTCATTTCAAAAGTTCTTTGTTAACATTATCACTGTGACGTCATTATGACAAATGTGAGACAAAGGTAAGACTTCATTTACATTTTAAAAACTCATATTACCGTACTGCTAACCTGCTTATAACACTAAAAGACAGTGTTACTTACCAAACCATAATAATTGGAGCCGTCATCTTCATTAACGCCTTTCTTAATCTCCATGTGTAGTGGATGAAGATTAGAATTAATCGTTCTCACAAACTCGGCCAACACGCGGCGTCTTTCTTCTTCATTGTCACTGTAGTGTTCTGAAAAACAACACATTATATGTCGATTGAGATAGCCAAATATCATTAGTTAAAAATATTTCTACTTTTTAGATATTTTAACAGACTTAAGGAACTGAAAACCCCCCACCCATTTTAATGTTTATATAAACCATAAGCTTGAGGTAAGACAGATAATGCCCGAGTACTCTTTTAAAACAAACAAAAATGTGGATATTTTATTACTTACAAGAGCACTACATATATTTTTAGGATGAGGTTACCAAAACAAAAATAGTTTTCTGTTTCATTAAATGACTGAAGTTGTGAATAGTATCTAATAAAAGTAAAATAGAAAAAAAAATCTATATATCAGGTGTATTTTTTAATATTTATTTTAATTTTATTACCTACCCCCCCCGCCCCCCACTCCAAAAAAACCCCAACCCAACCTAATAATATATGAGTGTAACCTTTATTTTGAGTACAGGTATGTCTAATATATCCTTTCACAAGCTAGTTATAACTTCAACTGACATGAAAACTAATGGGTTCAGATCATTTGAAATATGTATTAAACAAAACTAAATTAATATTTCTGTTTCTTTTTTGTTGTTCAGTAATATATGTATTGAAGATTTTACAAAAATCTTCAGTCTCAAAGAATAAACCAGTAGATGTAACAAAATAAACATTTACCTTGGAATTGCTCACAGCACTGTTTGTACATTAGTTTTACTTCCTTGGCATCAAGAATTCCACGAGACATAAAAGTCTGGAGAAACATCTGGTGACTTGGGCGCATCGCTGTCATGCTGATAACTTACTCACAATGTAAGGAACAATATGGAATGTGATCTGTGGAATACAAAGAGTGGAAACACATAAAATAAATATTTAATAATTTAGACGATAGCCAAACCAAAACATACCAATTTTGGATACAAAGTACCTTTGTTTGGTCAAAATATTATTCTACCAAAAACGTACCCATGTTTTGGTCAAAACGTTGCTCTATCAAAAACATACCATTATTTGTTAAAACATACACTATTTATAATAATGTTATAATTTTCATGTTTGCTGATAACAAATTTATGTGAATTTCACATACCGGTATTAATTACTAATACACACACTACAGGAAGAGAAACGAAATAGCATCCCATTTCAACAATATTTCAGTTAAATAAGTAGATGCTGTTGGGTTTCTTCCTGTAGTGAGTATTAGTGATTAATATGTGAAATATCTGAACTAAAAAATTATCAATGTAAAGGTATTTATCCTCAATCATAGGAATTGTATTAGAGCTGGAATCTTTGCCTACTTAGTGATAGGCAAAAGTGGAGACTCAACTGCCAGTGGTGGTTCCTTGCTAGTCGGCGCCTCGTAAGGAGATAAGAGACTGAGCGACCAGGTCAACAGGGCAGGCTGGGGGGAATTGGTATCTCCTGAATCGCTGCCCTCACCACTGTCAATAGTGAGTAACATTGACAAGTTACAACAGAATATCACAAACACCATGCAGATTCACAAGCTAATTGTGAGCCAGTTTCCTCCTTCTACCCTTCAGTGAATCCCATCCTTTCGAGTAGGGGTAGAAATTTGGGGGGTTTTACCACTATTCCAAAGGATAGTGAATTTTAAGAAACCCTTATTTCCTCAAAGAATGTACTGGTACTATACCATAAAAAAACGCTTGCCTAACTTGTTACCTTGTTATGCACAATAGCGCAACGATCAAGTGAGCGTGTGTCAGTGTATACTTCAGTGATGACTAGAACAGAAAGCAACCCGCACATTAGTTTCATTCAATAAAGTAGTTTCATTTTTAGTTTTTTTGTTTCAAGAATATATCAGGAGAATTACATTAGAAGATGGAATAGCCACATGTGAATTTCACTATTCCGTTTTTTTATTGCAACTTTCATGAATGGATACTGAAAGATTTGATTTACAATTCAATTTTAAAACAGAGTATTTTCTAAATAACAGTGTACTGTATCTTTCGACCCTGTCGAGTAGTTGAGACAGTGCAGAGCAGGTGGTCCAAAGCGACAAGCACAGGAAGACTTCACATCTGGAGGCACTGTCTAGTACACCAGAGATGGCTTTGGAACTAGCCCTCTAGAAGGTCAAGCCAAAGGACATGCAGTACATCAATGGATCCAATGTGCTCTCCTGTCTGTGGGATTGTGCATATAAAAGATCCCATGCTACTAATGGAAAAATATAGCGCAGGTTTCCTCACTAACATTATAATTTATATCATAAAAAATCATGAACCACGCTACTCCATAAACCAGTCTATTTATATCTGACTTGGTTTTAAGGAATCTGCATACGAATGAACACGGACATCAAAGTACTTTTGTCGAATTAAGAAAACATTCCCAAAAGCAAAGTGCACAAATGAAGAAAAGACAAGTAGACATCACAAAAAAATTTACACAAAGGGAAATGTATGTACACGACCACCATTTTGCACTGTGTGTATTAAAGTCTGTGTAATATTAAACAAATGTAAACAAACAAATGTTTTACACCGCTGTCATTGCATAAGAGTTTTGTTGATGTCACGTGACACGCGTCACTCTTGAGAACTATAGCCTGGTTTATGGAACTAGCTGAAGAATGTCAATATTAGACTACAACATGCATTTAATCTCTTCACAACAAAATATGGCATGGATATTAACATTTGCTGGTTGATTTTGACAATAAAGTGAACAAGGTAAAACATTTGTTCATCAAATCTATCGTACATTATAATGCACGTATGTAGAAACCATTTCCCATTAATTATCATACCGTCATATAAATTCGAACATCATATATTTTCGAACAGCTCATTTATACGCGATTTTCCAGGTGCATACTGAAGGTGTGACGTCAACAAACATCACAGATTGACAAGAAGAAGTTGTGCATCGTTCGCTACAAAAATGTTGCGTATAAAACTTCTTGTGTAATTATGGCAATTAATTTATTGACAAATAATGTTAATGAATCGCTGTCCAAGTTTTGGGTACATACCATCATGTAAATTTATACAAACGTAGCACTTTACTGCATCGGCTATATCTGCACTTGATGTGTCGTCTGCTTTGTTTATATCAATATTGAATACGTCATTCACTTTAAAGGAAAATAAATCTGATTCTTTTAGAAAAATATGGAAGCCTGGTTAGACCATTTCTTATAAATGTCTGCAAGACTTTACAATATTTCTTTTCTGAAGGTAGGGTTCCTTTTTCTTTTTAGACTACTTCTCGCACTGAAAGATCCAGATCATGTCAATACACCCTAGAAAATCTTTCTATGGCATATTCTGCTGTAATAAACAATCGCATAGACATCCGTAAGGCTGCCAAAAGGTTTTCAGTCCCAGTTACAACACTGTATGACCACTGTAGAGGGAGATTGTCATGTCATGTAGCAAATCTGGATCTCAAACCTTTTTATCTAAAAATGAGGAAGCTAAACATCTTGGTCACATCCAAGACATGGCATACCATACATACACATTCATGTGCTGCTACAGAGCATTGTTTATTTGTAGAAACTATCACGTGTTCGAAAACATATGACGTAACTTCCTCGCAATATATCCAGACACAATGTCGAAAAAACTTTTCTGTTGCAACCAGTATTGTGTTTAACATCTATAATTACGTCTGTTTCGTGGATTATATTGCAATGAACCGTTAAGAAAGATTATTTAGCTTTTAATTCAGAATTCATTACAGAAATTTGCAATATTTGCTTATCTATTCGAAAACATATTATGGGAGGATATACAGTGCTGTCCGGTGTATCGGCGCACCTAAGCATTCAAGGACCATTTTCTATGTGAACACTGAAATACTTAATAAAATGTGTCTCTCACCAATGAAGCAGTGCATAATCTGAAATACACTACAAATTGTTTTATGTCTGTAGTAAATAAACATTTTAAAATGGTGCATAAATATAGGCACCCCCTTGTATCCAAAACGATTTGCATGTCCAGTGATTCGGCGCAGTAGGTGTGGATCTTTGACCCTGCTATTTATAGACCGCCCATGACCTCACTTTTAGCCCATAAATGCTAGTTGTACCAGAATTATTTTAGTACTTTTTTGTTTTGTCTTGTTAAAAATATTACTATGAAAATGAACTATCACACATGACCCATCTCATGATCAATTTAGGACTCGTTTTCTCGAGTGGCACAATACTGCAGATGCATATATGTTCATTGTCATGCATGGCTATTAGCCTATTTAAGATGCCTACATGGATTTTATTTTTCTTGGGTAGATTGTGCACACACGTGGATCTTATTTCGCTTTTATTTTTTATAACAATGTCACAATTGTGAATTGGAAGGACTATCAATTAAGGTGTAAAAGTTTCATTTTGTTTGCATTTGTCTGTGTTTTACTTTTCAGTTTAAATAAAAATAACCGAACAAAAATAATTAGTTTACTATAATTTAAAAAATGTGGGAAAGGTGTTTTTAGATTGGTTTTAACATTCTTAATATCAATAAGGCTGACCTAGTTCGCGTTTATAGACATGAAAACAGGTCAATGATTTATTTTGAAATTGATATAATTATTGATAATTATTAAAACAAAATTTATTGCACCCGTAACAATAAATATGTTGATACCTGATTAACCACTGAAAAAGGAATTGAACTTTAATCCGTTAAAAAACCCAGACAACATGACAACTTCCTAAGCATACTTAAGCAAAATACCAAGTGCGCCGAATCACCGGACGTGCCGATACACCGGACACGGTTGTAATAGGCCAGTTCACAGTTACTTGAGGATATGTAAAAAATTACCAAATGTTTTACAATCAATAAAACAAAGTTTTTTTTCGTGAATCACAAACTTTCCAAAACTTTCAGAATTTGTGATACCCTTCAAAAAAATTTTCCTAAAAAAACACCTAAAAAATCTGATTTCTTCTAAATTGTGCAAATCATTTTTATTCTTTTGACTGAGCAGTCAAAATTATATTTTAGCTTTTAATTTCTGCTCCAGGTTTGTTTGGTTTCACACTAAAGCCAAATTCTGTCCACGTCAATAAATCGATGTGCTCCAGAGGTGTCGTTAAACAAAACAAATTTTAATTTTATCTTATTTTTCGCACCAGATACGCATAATACGGTTTCGTATGAATAGCCACGAACTAAAATTAAACATGCCGCCAATTAAAACGAAAAATTAAATCCATATAAAATATAATTCCACGTGGTATGTGAAAATACTGAGCATTCGACAAACTTAGTAAATATAACAGAAACGTTTAGGGGTATTGTACAAATCCAAAATATTTAGCCTACCGGGAATTACAAAATTCAGACAACAACTTTCTTTTCAGATCTGTCAAGAGAAGATAACTTTTAAAAGACTCAAAAACCCAACCATACAGCATCAACAACTATATTACAATTCATGAATCATAACAATGTCAAGAACTACACTTTTTATGATGCTGCCATCATGCTGCTGTTGGTGGTGGTGGTGATGATGATTTTGATAATAACCAACATAGTTATCCTGGATGACGACATCACCATTAACATGATGCATCATCATCACCACTGACCTAAATTTAATTTGGATCTTTTTGTAATGACCATTTAGCTACTTACCGGTACGGTATTTGAGTTTTATATTAGGCCATAAATCCTACATAGTTTGACATTCTTCGCAACAATTCGAGATGGTTACAAAATTTACTGCATTGTACATTAGACTGCAAATCTACTATTACTGATGGTGATGATGATGATGATGATGATGATGATGAAATAACATAACAAATAACAAAAATATTAAGGATCAAACTTTTAATATTCAATGTATCTTCTTCAAAATTGTAATACATTTGTCCCATTTTGGTGTACTTCCTACTATAATATACACGTGTCCTACTTTAAACACACATACAAAAAAAAAACCCCGTTAGACACGTGTATAAATGATTCTTTGCTGTGTGGTGAAAGTTTATATTTTTACAGCTCTAATAAATTGTGGGCTGAAGACTGGGGTTTTACACCAAATTATTTTATAAGTGAACTTATAATAATAATTTAATAATTTTTTTAGTAAGTAATATTAATTTTACTTTTAAATATGTTTTATATATTAAACATTAAATAGATGACAAAATGTATATTTACAAGTTATACATATTTATTTAGAGAATAAAAAATGCATTTACTGGTTTTCGACCAAAATCGTCACAATGCATCATTTTAATGTTAGAAAGGCGTAGCAATTCTGTAAAATCAGTTTTCAAAACATGGCTGGATTTATGCACGTGAAACCAAAATCGGACTGGAAACGTGTTGAAGTAGCCCCGTCGTTTTTATCTAAGAAGGGGTTTGAAGATTTTATATGTATCGAAGAACTGACTGATTATGATATTGTGGATGAGAGGGTTTCGGTGGTAAGGGAAGCTGGTCAAAACGTACCCAATTAAGGTCAAAATGTATCCTCGTGTTACTAGTTTTCGGCACCATAAGTTAACGGGATTCCGGGTCGTTTCGCCCTAAATATAGTAAATCCATTTTGAACCTTACGTTGTTTCGCCCATAGTCATAGTCACCCAGGATTGATTCGCCTTACATCTCATTTGTACCTAGTCGTTTCGCCCCCAAAATAAATATATTTATTATAGTTTTGAAGTCTTTTTTTTTTTTTTTTTTTCTGTTTATTCATTATCAAATATTAGGTAAGCCTCTATCATCGGAGTCTATGGGATACGGTGAACTCGTATGGAAACTAACTCTTATGAACGGAAAACAAACTCGGATGGAAAAAATAATGGTGAACTCGTACATGGGGATGTATGGATATGCAGATACTTTGATATTTCTCTTAAATGTGTATTTTGACACTTGTTTTGTATACATGCTTCTTATTTATGTCACCATCGGTCAACTATTTGCGTGTCAACCGCGGTTTGTGCGTGAACGGCAGTCACCTATTTTCGTGTCACCTGTGGTCACCTATTTTTGTGTCATGTTATATATTTTGTTTCGTACACAGGCATATGAGTAAGTCTTCCATACGAGTTCACTTGTGGATTTCCATACAAGTTCACTGCATTTTCCTCCATACGAGTAAGTTTTCCATACGAGTTCACTGAAAGCCTTTTCTGTCTTTGGATATTAATGCCTTATCAGCTGTTTATTTTTAGTCAGCTGAAGCTAGGCAAAATCAACATACCGTACTCGGCTTTTGAACCTCAGCTGGGTATGTAGTATGCAGTGTGAGTCTAATGCCTGTAGGCCTACATATTTCATGTATATGGCTTGAGTAAATGATAATAAACAAAATTGTAACATTATTTTTATTTGTAAATTTTATATAAACACACAATATAAATCACAATGTGTGACATCTAAAAATCAATGGATATAGAACAAATCAATGACATCTAAAAATCAATGGATATAGGACAAATCAATGAATAGATGTACTTTAACAAAATAAAAATTAGGGCAAATTGAAACATGGGTTAGAGATATGACCTGGGCCTGTTAATGGGGTAGGACTTTCCTTTGGCACTGTGATGTCTAAAAAAACATTATAAATACTTATTATAAATAGAGTTAGGGTTAGTGACAGTGCCAAAGGAAAGTCCTTCTCCCCAAATTTTATCCAGACACAAATCGTGAATTTTTTTTTTACAGTGACTCAGATTCCAATATACAAGACTGTAACGATGTCACTGATATTGACTTTGCTGAGATTGCATAGGGTATTTAAAGGTCCACAATCATGGCACATTATTAATACACAGTATATATACAAAATAAATAAAGATTACATTATTAAACAAAAAACAAAAATACCACCCCAATTATTAATAAAGTGACTTTTTGTAAAACGCTCAGGGGAAAAACACTGATCCAGTCGATTTGACCCACATCTGACCTGTGTCGTAACATCCGGTGAATTCCACTCATTCATTAGTAGGTTAGCATGGCGACAGCATGTAATGATTCTTTGGAAAATAGCTCATTCTTATCGGACGTTAGTTTGGACTTGTTGCATTTGTCTATTTATTCTATTGTTACCTCGATTGGTGAGGAAGAAGGAGAAAATCCGTTAGGGGTACTTCCCTGTCAGTTTGAACCAGAGTAAACTGACGATGATCCAGCGAGCCAAATGCGGTCAGCCTATTTATAGCCCGGAGCCCGAACGTCACCCGGAGACAAAAACAAAGCCCCAGTGTTAATGCAGAGGTGTACATTGTTCATATTTGGTATAAAGATACACCATAACACAATGTATTTATATGTTAAAAAAATAAATGTAGGAAAAATATTTTTTAGAAACAATTGCATTAACATTCGGTAGGCCTATCTATTTTTGTCTTCGGGCGATGTTCGGGATTTCATTATGTACAGCCCGAACCTCAAGCATCCCCAAACACTACATAATTTTTAATCCATTGATCTGTCAACAATACATGTAGTTAATATGTAAGTATGAGCAACATTCCTTTCAGTATTAATCATGTTTGGGCAAACTCTTTCTGCAAGTTGAGCATGCACCAGGGTGAGATTTTAATAAAATTTTGAGGGTGTGCAACTTGACTATACTGACTGGGGTGAATCTCTTTTTGGTGCAAGTTGACCAGCATTCGCAGCAAAACCATGTGTTATTAAAATTATTCTTGAATATTGAGCCTTAAAAGTTTTTTTTATTATACCAAATATGGCATATCTGTAACTCAGTCAGTCAGACTGACTTATTCATGGCCTCCAACTATATATACTCTTCAAAAAAAGAAACGCAAAAGGGTACAAATGGGTTATAACTCCGATTTTATGTTTCCTACCGGTTCATGCTTTGTGAATATAAAGTCATTGCATGTCCCAAACACATTCCCACGGTTACATTCGATAAAACGCAGCTACTGTACAATAAAGTTCCAAAATGTGAATATTCGTAAAAACGCAGCCACGTGCAAACCATGTCACCACTGCACGTGCGTTGTCTGCACGTGCAACATGAACACCGACAGTATAAAAGTGTAGGGTGTTCGCTTGCCTGGCCTCTGTATCTGGCCGACAGTTGACAATCCAGGACATCCCACGTCTCAGTGAACCGCAGAGAAACAATGCCATCGGCCGACTAGACGCAGGCGAATCCAGAACGGCCGTTGCCAGGGCATTCCATGTGTCCCCAAGCACCATCTCCAGACTGTGGGACCGTTACCAGCAACATGGATCAACACGTGACCTCCCTAGATCCGGTCGACCACGGGTCACTACCCCCGGGCAGGACCGCTACATCCGGGTACGCCACCTTCGGGAACGATTGACTACTGCCACCTCCACAGCCGCAGCAATACCAGGTTTGTGCAGGATATCCGACCAGACCGTACGGAACCGCCTATGTGAGGTAGGAATTCGTGCCAGACGTCCAGTTTGAGGTGTCATCTTAACACCACAACACCGTCGACTCCGACTGCAGTGGTGCCAGATTCATCGACAATGGCCTCAACTGCGATGGAGACAATTGAGCATCTATGGGACGAGTTGGACCGACGCCTCCGACAGCGACAACCACAGCCCCAGACCCTGCCCGAGCTGGCAGCAGCCTTGCAGGCTGAGTGGGCCACCATCCCCCGGGACGTCATCCGTACTCTGGTTGCTTCAATGGGCAGGCGGTGCCAGGCAGTTGTCAACACACGCGGAGGCCACACCCGGTATTGACTCCAGATGACCTTGACCTTGGTGGTGTGTCGTATCACTTACTCACAATGGACTAGAGTGAATTGTGAACAATCCTGCAACATTTGGTAATTATCGGACTCACCATTCAATAATGAAATCAATTCTCCAAATGTTACGACAATGTGGTTTTGCGTTCCTTCTTTTGAAGAGTATATATACTAGCCTCAATCTGTGTAGTCAATTTGCATCTCCAAAAATAACAGTTCATCCCATTATGTAGTGAACTCGCAGAAAGAGTTTGTTAAGTTTGTCCATTCATGATTAATATTGAAAGGAATGTTACTAGAACTTAAATATTAACTATTGGAAAGACTTCCAACCGTTCTAGCATATATATCATTGAATTTGCTTTGCAGGGATACATAGGTTTTGAAACCACAGTCTTTGGCACAGTATCCTAGAAATCTGTACCAAAAACATTCTCATTTGAACAATAGTAGCTATCATCTTAAATTGTAAATTCCTTCAAATGAAACCATAATAATTTATTGGAAATAGATAATGCACAAATAACTGTTACACAGGCCCTAATCTTGACGACAAAGTTAGTGTTGTTTTTTTCGCCGAAAGTCAGCTCAAGTCGCCACGTTATTAGCAGTAGTGAGAAGTCGAAGTCACCATAATATTCTGGACCTAATCCAGTTTCAAAAAACAAAATCACACAACAGACGTCAAGACCCCGACCTGTTTATTGTCATAGCTCACTTAGCACCTTGTCGCCGTATGTCAGACAGTGTTTTTACTTTCGTGTCAGATTGTATCTTTGAGTAACTTGAACTAGCCTATTAATGGGAAATAGTTTATGCACATGCGCACTGTAATGTTTTACCGTGTTCAATTTATTATCAAAATCAACCAACAAATGTTAATACTTATGCTAGTTTCTGTTGTGAAGAGATTAAATACATGTCATAGTCTAATGTTGACATTCTTCAGATACATCATACACCAGTAAACCGGGATATTTTTCAATTCTAGATTAGGGCCTGCTGTTACATTGAGTCCTTAAATTGCTTAACATACAACATTTTATTTGATTTTAAAGAATCATGAAGATTCAGAACAACCAAAAAAGAAGAAGAAGAAGAAGAAAAAAAGCGGAAGTTGAAAGAGAAAACCCAGACTCGTACATCTGACAATGCAGCATGTAGTGATAAAAGTGTCACAGCTAATAAACAGAAGATGCACTCCAACATTTCAAAAGGAGCCAAACAGACTGGTGACAGCATGTCAACTACTTGGCTTAAGAAAGCTGGAAAGATTGTTCCCATGAATAACATTATTGACTTGAACACGGACTGTGATGCAGTAGACACCAGCACATCTGAGAGCAATAAGAAGAACAGAAAAAGGAAGAACTCAGATGCATCTGCTGGTAACTATTTATACCTTTATAAATTTTCATTTTTATTTATTTTCTTGCCTACATATAGCTATGCACTCTGAGTTGAAGTGTGTACAAGGATATAAACATAGGTGTACATGCTCCCATTTTTGTAGGTGGGGGTGGGGGGCTAGTTATTGCCCGAATTAAAAAAACAAAGGCACAAATCTGGATAACAATGTTTATTTATATAAGCATTACTCCCAAACAGCGATATAGGGTTACAAATGAATCACTGCACATTTTCCAAAAGATTACAACTAATTTTGTGGGTAGAATGATGGAAATACATTGTAAAAAGGTCTCAGGTTAGCACATTTTGCCCGAATATCTCTATCGTTTTGGCCTGAATTTGAGGATTTATTCCAGCACTAGAGGACAGTTGCCCCCCACCCCCATCTCATACATTTATGGATATAAACCCAGCAGCTGCACTGATAATCAATGTTAAGAATGGTTTGTTGATTGTGAAGTTATGAAATCAGTGACAGCTCTGTACATTTTAAACTACGTGTATATATGGTGATCATCACTTGGTCGAGAGAAAGGGACAGAGAGGAAGCCTACTACCATATTACAGGATACATCTTCCAAACAGCATTAAGAGATTGATATACTCTTCAAAAAAAGAAACGCAAAAGGGTACAAATGGGTTATAACTCCAATTTTATGTTTCCTACCGGTTCATGCTTTGTGAATATAAGGTCATTGCATGTCCCAAACACATTCCCACGGTTACATTCGATAAAACGCAGCTACTGTACAATAAAGTTCCAAAATGTGAATATTCGCAAAAACGCAGCCACGTGCAAACCATGTCACCACTGCACGTGCGTTGTCTGCACGTGCAACATGAACACCGACAGTATAAAAGTGCAGGGTGTTCGCTTGCCTGGCCTCTGTATCTGGCCGACAGTTGACAATCCAGGACATGCCACGTCTTAGTGAACCGCAGAGAAACAATGCCATCGGCCGACTAGACGCAGGCGAATCCAGAACGGCCGTTGCCAGGGCATTCTATGTGTCCCCAAGCACCATCTCCAGACTGTGGGACCGTTACCAGCAACATGGATCAACACGTGACCTCCCTAGATCCGGTCGACCACGGGTCACTACCCCCGGGCAGGACCGCTACATCCGGGTACGCCACCTTCGGGAACGATTGACTACTGCCACCTCCACAGCCGCAGCAATACCAGGTTTGCGCAGGATATTCGACCAGACCGTACGGAACCGCCTACGTGAGGTAGGAATTCGTGCCAGTCGTCCAGTTCGAGGTGTCATCTTAACACCACAACACCGTCGACTCTGACTGCAGTGGTGCCAGATTCATCGACAATGGCCTCAACTGCGATGGAGACAGGTGTGGTTCAGTGACGAGTCCCGATTTCTGCTCCGACGTCATGATGGAAGATGTCGCGTGTATAGGCGTCGTGGTGAACGTTATGCGGCAAACTGCGTGCAGGAAGTGGACAGATTCGGCGGGGGTAGTGTCATGGTGTGGGCAGCCATCTCACACACTGGCAGAACTGACCTGGTCCACGTGCAGGGCAACCTGAATGCACAGGGCTACATTGACCAGATCCTCCGGCCACACATCGTTCCAATTATGGCCAACGCCAACGCAGTGTTCCAACATGACAACGCCAGGCCTCACACAGCACGTCTCACAACGGCTTTCCTACAGAACAACAACATTAATGTCCTTCCTTGGCCATCGACATCACCGGATTTGAACCCAATTGAGCATCTATGGGACGAGTTGGACCGACAGCGACAACCACAACCCCAGACCCTGCCCGAGCTGGCAGCAGCCTTGCAGGCCGAGTGGGCCACCATCCCCCGGGACGTCATCCGTACTCTGGTTGCTTCAATGGGCAGGCGGTGCCAGGCAGTTGTCAACACACGCGGAGGCCACACCCGGTATTGACTCCAGATGACCTTGACCTTGGTGGTGTGTCCTATCACTTACTCACAATGGACTAGAGTGAATTGTGAACAATCCTGCAACATTTGGTAATTATCGGACTCACCATTCAATAATTAAATCAATTCTCCAAATGTTACGACAATGTGGTTTTGCATTTCTTCTTTTGAAGAGTATATATGCACTTTTCTCATGGCAAGGATAGTAGGGGTCTACATACTTTGGCTTTTCGTGTATTGGTCACAGAGCACTGACTGAGATGTGTGTGGGGGAAACCAGACTATCAGATGTGATCAATCTCATGACCCATTGCACCTCAGTTAAGCATTCTACCACTGAGCTACATGTGTGTAGCATCCCAGGGCAAACTCTGGGTCAGCCGATAATTTCGCCAAATTATCTACTAAACTGTAATAAAATATCAATAAATACTTGAAATTATTGCGTCAAATTAAAATAAAATTCTCCAATTGTTGTTAAAATTGGCAGTTGGTGAATTTGGCGAGTGCCAGAGCTAGCCCTGATATCCCACCCCCATATTAAATGTTAACGGCAGATTTGAAGATGGTGCTGATTGTTATGTATATACCGTACTACAGGTTATAACGTAAGCACCTTTTAAATTTTATTTTACAACCACATTCTGTAGGGATGATTTAGATTTTTAGAGTACATGTTGTATGTTTTGTTTGGTTGTATTTTGTTCCATTGTATAATTTTTGGTTTTAGAACATAGAAAAAAATCGAAGAAAGGAAAATGGAATATCACAGACAAAGATGAAGCTAAACTGGAGACAGATACACCTGCAGTAGAAACTGTATCGCCTGCTAAAGTATTATCAGGTTTGTTCTTCCGTTTTGTAGACATGGGAAAATTGTGCTTGTGGCTAGATATGTATGTTCTACAGGGAATATTTTGTTCAATATCGCTACACAAGTTTCAGAGATTGCTACACAAGTTTCAGAGATCGCCACATTACACAGTGGTTGCTAATCAATTTTAGTTAATTAGAAATATTGCTAATCAAGATTTTGAAATGTTTTTTTTACTGTAATAATTTTTATGCTTACACATTGCCATCAGATGTTCCACTTGTTTATGACCTGTTATACAGCTCTTGCTTGATTTTTATAGTCTTACTTATTAAGAAAAAAGCCTTGAAAGTTCATCATGGCTGTAGGCCTAAACTACAGCGCCGTATCAAAAGTTTTTGCGATAATCCAAAATGGCCGACGTAAAAACAGGTCAGTATGTAAATTTTAAAAACAAAATTCGGCTAGTAGAATTAATAACCATACCTCACTATCTTATTTTTGGGTAAAATTCTTTGAATTGTCACAGGATGAACTTTCACTCTCCTACCTTGATTAAAATCAGCAGTTATATCTCTAAGAACCTTTTTTTTGACACTCCGAAGTAAACATAATTCTCCTGTAATTGTGATCTTTCGTGGTCGACCAGTTCTTTTGGCATTCTCAACACTTCCGCTTATACAATATTTTTTCCACCCTGATCGAATGGTAGACTCGGGCACCGTCAATAATTTGACAATTTCTGAGTTTCTGTGGCCATGCGATTTTAAGTCAACAATCAGTTGTTTTTTCTCGGTAGTGAGATCTGTGGATTTGCTACCCATTTTTGCAAGACACCATCTGCTTCAAGATCAAGGGAGCAGACGACTAATTCATGACGTCACCAGTGTAGCTACATAAAAAATATATAAATAGGGATTGTATCAAAAGGCTTGGTTTTACGTAACTTGGGAAAAACACGCATTTTGCGGAAGGTAGAAAAGTGCTTCCGTGTTACTGACGTCATTTTCGCGAACACTTTTGATACGGTGCTGTAGATGATAATCATTGCTGTCTGCCATTACTAATAAACACTTTGGATATTATGTTTCTGTTGTATTAATCAATAAGTTTCTCATCTATACATTTATCTTCTTGATATTTGTCAGATATCATATTTTATTAAATATAGTGATTTTGTTGTTGTTTTTAGATATGTCAGCCTGGAAAAAACTTTTTGTACCAGTTCCAGTTTTGAAGGCTCTTAGAGATCAAGGTTTTACAGCTCCAACTACTATTCAAGCTTTTGCACTTCCATCGGCAATCCGTGATCATCTTGATATCATTGGAGCTGCTGAAACGGTTAGTGATATCAAACATAATCTTACTTTACTATCTCTTAAATTTTGAATGTATTTGTAATAAGTGTTTTGTTGTATACCTATATTTTGTCTTTCAAAGCAGAGGCAAATCTAGATTAAAACATGTTAACTAATTTTGTATTTTATATATGGGTTCTGTGAGGGGAGCTTACTCTATATTTACAAATTAAAATAAGAATTTTTATTCAGATTTTTTTTTTTAATTTCAGGGCAGTGGAAAAACTCTTGCGTTTGGTATTCCTATTCTTAATCATATTCTGACTTTCAAAGAAAAACAAAACTCTGAACTGTCTGTAGATTGTGAAAGGGAAGACAACTCTGCACAGGATCAGATTTTTAAAAATGACTCTGATGACACTGGGTCTGACTCGGGTTTAGAAGTTCAAGGTGACAGTGGGTCAGATGAAGAATCTTTGAACAGTGAAAGTGAGGCAGGTAACACGGTTATTGATCTTGACAACATACCGATTCCAAGTAAAACAGTCGCTGATGAAAGTGATGACAGTGAACTGTTTGACAACCCTCCAGAAGAGGACGAAACCATTGAGATTGAGGTATTTTACAATTACTAAGTACTGTCTAATTCAGGCCTAATCATACTCGGACATATCTCTGTGTTCTGCCTACTGTTAACATGGTGCTTTGATGTTATATATGTTAACATGTCTTCTGTCAATGTTTTGCTATGTTCTGTCAACATGCATGTATAATACTATGACTGCTGCTGACATGTTGGTATATTTGCTGTCAGCATTTTGATATGTCTGTTGTTAACATGTAATGTTGGTGTGTCTACAGTCAACATGTTGATATGTTTGCCATTAACATGTAATGTTGGTGTGTCTACAGTCAACATGTTGGTATGTGTGGTATCATTATGTTGCTCATTTGTGCTGTTATGTTGGTTTGTGCTGTCATCATGTTGGTATATCTGCTATCAACATGTTGCTGTCTGTTGTCAACATGTTGGTAGACTATTCCATTAAGCAAATTAATATTAATTTTGTTAGGACCATATTTCAAATAGTTGTCCACTATAACTCTGAAGCCGAAATGTATCTTTGATTTATATCAAATACTGATTTTATGTCTAGTTAATAAGAAATGTTGGTAATGTTTAGTTTTACTATACATTCTTTTTGGAGTGTTTGAAATTAGTTTCATAATAGCAGAATTTCAGTAGTTACTGTTATATATTTTAAACTTTTTTTTTCCTTCCTCAAATCTTATGTTACTATTTGTATATTATGATAAATAATAATTTATGTTCTCTGCTTCAGTTTTACTTTATAAAGTTTTACACTTAATGGTTTAGTCATAATTTTTGACCTGAAGTTACCAGAGACATATTACAGAAATGTGTTCTGTGTTTGATACAGGACGATCAACTTGGATGTACCAGAGTAATGAACGACGTAGATTTTGTGGATGACATGGAAATAGAAGAACCCACAGAAAAAGCTGAGACTTCAAAACCGTTACTGGCCTTGATACTAGAGCCAACCCGAGAACTGGCCATTCAAGTTAAGAACCATCTGATGGCTGCAGCTAAATACACAGACATTCAGGTGAGATCCTTAGATAGTTCAAACTGGTTTTTGGTGGCTTACAGCTAAATAAACGACATTCAGGTGAGATCCTGGGATAGTTCAAACTGGTTTTTGGTGGCTTACAGCTAAATAAACGACATTCAGGTGAGATCCTGGGATAGTTCAAACTGGTTTTTGGTGGCTTACAGCTAAATAAACGACATTCAGGTGAGATCCTTAGATAGTTCAAACTGGTTTTTGGTGGCTTACAGCTAAATAAACGACATTCAGGTGAGATCCTTGGATAGTTCAAACTGGTTTTTGGTGGCTTACAGCTAAATAAACGACATTCAGGTGAGATCCTTGGATAGTTCAAACTGGTTTTTGGTGGCTTACAGCTAAATAAACGACATTCAGGTGAGATCCTTGGATAGTTCAAACTGGTTTTTGGTGGCTTACAGCTAAATAAACGACATTCAGGTGAGATCCTGGGATAGTTCAAACTGGTTTTTGGTGGCTTACAGCTAAATACACAGACATTCAGGTGAGATCCTTGGATAGTTCAAACTGGTTTTGGTGGCTTACAGCTAAATACACAGACATTCAGGTGAGATCCTGGGATAGTTCAAACTGGTTTTGGTGGCTTACAGCTAAATACACAGACATTCAGGTGAGATCCTTGGATAGTTCAAACTGGTTTTTGGTGGCTTACAGCTAAATAAACGACATTCAGGTGAGATCCTTGGATAGTTCAAACTGGTTTTTGGTGGCTTACAGCTAAATAAACGACATTCAGGTGAGATCCTTAGATAGTTCAAACTGGTTTTGGTGGCTTACAGCTAAATAAACGACATTCAGGTGAGATCCTGGGATAGTTCAAACTGGTTTTGGTGGCTTACAGCTAAATACACAGACATTCAGGTGAGATCCTTGGATAGTTCAAACTGGTTTTGGTGGCTTACAGCTAAATAAACGACATTCAGGTGAGATCCTGGGATAGTTCAAACTGGTTTTGGTGGCTTACAGCTAAATACACAGACATTCAGGTGAGATCCTTGGATAGTTCAAACTGGTTTTGGTGGCTTACAGCTAAATAAACGACATTCAGGTGAGATCCTTGGATAGTTCAAACTGGTTTTTGGTGGCTTACAGCTAAATAAACGACATTCAGGTGAGATCCTTGGATAGTTCAAACTGGTTTTGGTGGCTTACAGCTAAATACACAGACATTCAGGTGAGATCCTTGGATAGTTCAAACTGGTTTTTGGTGGCTTACAGCTAAATAAACGACATTCAGGTGAGATCCTGGGATAGTTCAAACTGGTTTTGGTGGCTTACAGCTAAATAAACGACATTCAGGTGAGATCCTGGGATAGTTCAAACTGGTTTTGGTGGCTTACAGCTAAATACACAGACATTCAGGTGAGATCCTTGGATAGTTGAAACTGGTTTTGGTGGCTTACAGCTAAATACACGACATTCAGGTGAGATCCTTGGATAGTTCAAACTGGTTTTGGTGGCTTACAGCTAAATACACAGACATTCAGGTGAGATACTTGGATAGTTCAAACTGGTTTTTGGTGGCTTACAGCTAAATAAACTAAATTCAGGTGAGATCCTTGGATAGTTCAAACTGGTTTTGGTGGCTTACAGCTAAATACACAGACATTCAGGTGAGATCCTGGGATAGTTCAAACTGGTTTTGGTGGCTTACAGCTAAATACACAGACATTCAGGTGAGATCCTTGGATAGTTCAAACTGGTTTTTGGTGGCTTACAGCTAAATACACAGACATTCAGGTGAGATCCTTGGATAGTTCAAACTGGTTTTTGGTGGCTTACAGCTAAATAAACGACATTCAGGTGAGATCCTGGGATAGTTCAAACTGGTTTTTGGTGGCTTACAGCTAAATAAACGACATTCAGGTGAGATCCTGGGATAGTTCAAACTGGTTTTGGTGGCTTACAGCTAAATACACAGACATTCAGGTGAGATCCTTGGATAGTTCAAACTGGTTTTGGTGGCTTACAGCTAAATAAACGACATTCAGGTGAGATCCTGGGATAGTTCAAACTGGTTTTGGTGGCTTACAGCTAAATAAACGACATTCAGGTGAGATCCTTGGATAGTTCAAACTGGTTTTGGTGGCTTACAGCTAAATACACAGACATTCAGGTGAGATCCTTGGATAGTTCAAACTGGTTTTTGGTGGCTTACAGCTAAATAAACGACATTCAGGTGAGATCCTGGGATAGTTCAAACTGGTTTTTGGTGGCTTACAGCTAAATAAACGACATTCAGGTGAGATCCTTGGATAGTTCAAACTGGTTTTGGTGGCTTACAGCTAAATAAACGACATTCAGGTGAGATCCTGGGATAGTTCAAACTGGTTTTGGTGGCTTACAGCTAAATACACAGACATTCAGGTGAGATCCTGGGATAGTTCAAACTGGTTTTGGTGGCTTACAGCTAAATACACAGACATTCAGGTGAGATCCTTGGATAGTTCAAACTGGTTTTGGTGGCTTACAGCTAAATACACAGACATTCAGGTGAGATCCTTGGATAGTTCAAACTGGTTTTTTGGTGGCTTACAGCTAAATAAACGACATTCAGGTGAGATCCTGGGATAGTTCAAACTGGTTTTGGTGGCTTACAGCTAAATAAACGACATTCAGGTGAGATCCTGGGATAGTTCAAACTGGTTTTGGTGGCTTACAGCTAAATACACAGACATTCAGGTGAGATCCTTGGATAGTTCAAACTGGTTTTTGGTGGCTTACAGCTAAATAAACGACATTCAGGTGAGATCCTGGGATAGTTCAAACTGGTTTTTGGTGGCTTACAGCTAAATAAACGACATTCAGGTGAGATCCTTGGATAGTTCAAACTGGTTTTTGGTGGCTTACAGCTAAATAAACGACATTCAGGTGAGATCCTGGGATAGTTCAAACTGGTTTTGGTGGCTTACAGCTAAATACACAGACATTCAGGTGAGATCCTTGGATAGTTCAAACTGGTTTTTGGTGGCTTACAGCTAAATAAACGACATTCAGGTGAGATCCTTAGATAGTTCAAACTGGTTTTGGTGGCTTACAGCTAAATAAACGACATTCAGGTGAGATCCTTGGATAGTTCAAACTGGTTTTGGTGGCTTACAGCTAAATACACAGACATTCAGGTGAGATCCTTGGATAGTTCAAACTGGTTTTTGGTGGCTTACAGCTAAATAAACGACATTCAGGTGAGATCCTTGGATAGTTCAAACTGGTTTTGGTGGCTTACAGCTAAATACACGACATTCAGGTGAGATCCTGGGATAGTTCAAACTGGTTTTGGTGGCTAACAGCTAAATACACAGACATTCAGGTGAGATCCTGGGATAGTTCAAACTGGTTTTGGTGGCTAACAGCTAAATACACAGACATTCAGGTGAGATCCTGGGATAGTTCAAACTGGTTTTGGTGGCTTACAGCTAAATACACAGACATTCAGGTGAGATCCTTGGATAGTTCAAACTGGTTTTTGGTGGCTTACAGCTAAATAAACGACATTCAGGTGAGATCCTGGGATAGTTCAAACTGGTTTTGGTGGCTTACAGCTAAATACACAGACATTCAGGTGAGATCCTTGGATAGTTCAAACTGGTTTTTGGTGGCTTACAGCTAAATACACAGACATTCAGGTGAGATCCTTGGATAGTTCAAACTGGTTTTTGGTGGCTTACAGCTAAATAAACGACATTCAGGTGAGATCCTGGGATAGTTCAAACTGGTTTTGGTGGCTTACAGCTAAATACACAGACATTCAGGTGAGATCCTTGGATAGTTCAAACTGGTTTTGGTGGCTTACAGCTAAATACACGACATTCAGGTGAGATCCTGGGATAGTTCAAACTGGTTTTGGTGGCTAACAGCTAAATACACAGACATTCACAGACATTCAGGTGAGATCCTGGGATAGTTCAAACTGGTTTTGGTGGCTAACAGCTAAATACACAGACATTCAGGTGAGATCCTGGGATAGTTCAAACTGGTTTTGGTGGCTTACAGCTAAATACACAGACATTCAGGTGAGATCCTTGGATAGTTCAAACTGGTTTTTGGTGGCTTACAGCTAAATAAACAGACATTCAGGTGAGATCCTGGGATAGTTCAAACTGGTTTTGGTGGCTTACAGCTAAATACACAGACATTCAGGTGAGATCCTGGGATAGTTCAAACTGGTTTTTGGTGGCTTACAGCTAAATAAACGACATTCAGGTGAGATCCTGGGATAGTTCAAACTGGTTTTTGGTGGCTTACAGCTAAATACACAGACATTCAGGTGAGATCCTTGGATAGTTCAAACTGGTTTTGGTGGCTTACAGCTAAATACACGACATTCAGGTGAGATCCTGGGATAGTTCAAACTGGTTTTGGTGGCTAACAGCTAAATACACAGACATTCAGGTGAGATCCTTAGTTCAAACTGGTTTTGGTGGCTTATACACAGACATTCAGGTGAGATCCTGGGATAGTTCAAACTGGTTTTGGTGGCTAACAGCTAAATACACAGACATTCAGGTGAGATCCTGGGATAGTTCAAACTGGTTTTGGTGGCTTACAGCTAAATACACAGACATTCAGGTGAGATCCTTGGATAGTTCAAACTGGTTTTTGGTGGCTTACAGCTAAATACACAGACATTCAGGTGAGATCCTTGGATAGTTCAAACTGGTTTTTGGTGGCTTACAGCTAAATAAACGACATTCAGGTGAGATCCTTGGATAGTTCAAACTGGTTTTGGTGGCTTACAGCTAAATACACAGACATTCAGGTGAGATCCTTGGATAGTTCAAACTGGTTTTGGTGGCTTACAGCTAAATACACGACATTCAGGTGAGATCCTGGGATAGTTCAAACTGGTTTTGGTGGCTAACAGCTAAATACACAGACATTCAGGTGAGATCCTGGGATAGTTCAAACTGGTTTTGGTGGCTAACAGCTAAATACACAGACATTCAGGTGAGATCCTGGGATAGTTCAAACTGGTTTTGGTGGCTTACAGCTAAATACACAGACATTCAGGTGAGATCCTGGGATAGTTCAAACTGGTTTTGGTGGCTTACAGCTAAATAAACGACATTCAGGTGAGATCCTGGGATAGTTCAAACTGGTTTTGGTGGCTAACAGCTAAATAAATGACATTCAGGTGAGATCCTGGGATAGTTCAAACTGGTTTTGGTGGCTTACAGCTAAATACACAGACATTCAGGTGAGATCCTTGGATAGTTCAAACTGGTTTTTGGTGGCTTACAGCTAAATACACAGACATTCAGGTGAGATCCTTGGATAGTTCAAACTGGTTTTTGGTGGCTTACAGCTAAATAAACGACATTCAGGTGAGATCCTTGGATAGTTCAAACTGGTTTTGGTGGCTTACAGCTAAATACACAGACACTCAGGTGAGATCCTTAGATAGTTCAAACTGTCTTTGTTGGTTTAATCCTTCAGGCCTTTTAAAATTGAAATTTTTTAAAATTATACAAAAATAAATTCAGATAACCCATTTCCTTTTTGTGTAACCCATTATTTAAATTTTGTGTGAAAGAAAAAGTTAAGACAAAATTAGATTTGTGCGAGCAATATATGGATGAAACAATCATTCTTGCAATTAGCTGAGTTAATATAAAAATTATCAGATTGGCACAAATAGTTATTTTTCTTCTTATTTGTTGTAGATTGCGACAGTAGTTGGTGGAATGTCTACAGAAAAACAACAAAGAATACTTCGACGCTGTCCCGAAATAGTGATTGCGACACCTGGACGTCTGTGGGAACTTATTCAGGAGGTTACACATCAGTTTCTTCATTATATCTAATAATTTGCTTTGACAATAGTATTAGACACTCATAGGACCATATAAAATGTCTGATATTCAGGGAATCAAGTTTACAGGTTTTTTCACCGAGACAAAGGCTTTTGTTAAGACCATGAAAATGTCTGGTTTTTACACAGTTCCAGTTTCCTGAGGGATTTATTGCTGCTTATGGAAAAATTCTGAGGGCTTTTTCTGAAGACTGTCAAAATGACAGGTTTTTTTTACATTTAGTATCCGATAATTAATTGATCAAAATAGTGGTATTATTAAACAAACTGAATGTCTTTAGATTTTCTTATCCAAGCATGATTTATGTTTGTTCAATCATAAAGTAAATACATTTGTACTAAGATAAACACTATTACCTATTTACCATGTAGTGGACTATGATATATATATATATATATATATATATATATATATGACCTTGATATTAATGATAATCGTTTATTGTAGCGGGAACCTCACCTGTCTAAAATTGAAGGAGTCCACCAGCTGGTCATTGACGAGGCAGATCGGATGGTTGAGAAAGGACATTTTGAGGAACTCACAGGGATCTTGCAGCTCGTTAACTCTAAAGAGTACGTATTTATCGAGTGCTCAGTGTGTCTGGTTTAATATTTTAATATTTCACCGATTATCATTTCACTTACAACATTCTTAAACAGAGGTCTTGTTATGGCAATGTTTGTTGGTGATCAGCAAGGATTTTTTATTCTACTGATTTCTGTCACTTTTTTTTTTTTTTTTATACATTGGCCTGACTTATACCACCTATATCATAAATACATGACAAGGCTCTTAACACGGTTACTACATATTTAGTACCTAATAGCTGATGATTACACTAGTTAAAATCGCATTTACAAGGAATCTTTGTGTTTAGGAATTCTAAAAACAAGTCCAAGCGACAGACGTTTGTATTCTCGGCAACGTTAACCATGCTACACAGCGGACCCCAGCGACATCTTGGCAAGAAGAAGACGAAAGAAAAGATGGATGTTAAACTAAAACTAGGTAACAATAAATTTGTTAAATAATATTAATGTTTTTCAAAATAAACTAGAATAACACTGTAACCAAATTATTTAAAATGAGATATAGTTAAGTTTTAAAAATATTAATTTTTTTATTAGAATAATATGTATATTTTAATTGTGTAATATTCGGAAATGGATGGTATCTTTTTCAACCTTACTTATAGCAGTAAAAAATTATATTTGAAAATCAGTGGGTTTTTTTGTTATGCATCACACTTTTATTAATATATGATATTAGACCTACAATAGAATTTGTGACATGAAATAGATAATTTTAGTTATGTAAGTGTCATTCATTCACAAATATACATCAGAATCCCATAATCCTTTATTATCAAGCATCTAAGTATTTAAGCTTGCTATAATATGCAGAAAGACTTATGACAAGAATCGGCATCAAAGAACGGCCAAAAGTGATAGATGTGACAAGAAAAACTGGAACGGCAGAAACCCTGACTGAAGCTAGAATCAACTGCACCACAAATGAGAAGGTAGTTACATTTGGGCCAAACCTAGCTTAATATAACGGGGGTGCAATACATATACAGAACCTCAAATATGTTGTTTTCACTTCCTATTTATTGCACAAGTTTATTTTGCACAAGAATAAATATACCATGAGACTGCGTAGTGATCGAGTGGTATGTTCTTGTGCAAAATAAACAAATGCAATAAATAGGAAGCGAAAACAACATATGTGAGGTTCTGTATTTATTACATACCTTCTTTTACTTTTTATAAATCACTTTTTAATTTAACGTCATAAATACACTTTCTTAAATCTATGATCAATCCTCGTTTCATGGATTTACTTAACGTTAAGAAATATACTCTGCGGCAATCTTGTGTAATGTTTCAAATATGATGTGACGTGATTTGTAAATCATACATGACGTCAGTAACAAAATGGTGCCAACTCCAGTAAAAATAAAAAGGGAATTCCCCATTTACAAGTTCTGGTCCAGATCGCACATATATGTAATACAAGATAAATTTATCACACGGTTTGAAAATGTCTTTATCACTATAGTAAGATTGAATAGGTATGTAATAAAAACAATTATGAGGGCACATTAATATATGGTCTTCTCCAGCTAGACCCAAAAGACCTTTTCTTGGGGCCAGCTGACACCTGGTACTGTCTTTGTAATTTGCTAATTAGGAACAGAAAGGAATAAAATAAATTAATAATAATAATAATAATAATATATATATAAATAAATATTTATTTAACAATATTCTCCCACATTGTTTATAATTACTTTCCCCATAAACACAGATATGGCAGCACATACCACAGACTTTCATTTTCAGCCCACAAAGCTAAACTGTTAGTTCAAATTCCTTACCAAATATACTAAATTGTGCTTACATTTCTTGTAAAGTGAAATAAAATGAATCAATTATCGTAATTGTTACCACAAAGTGTGTACTATTTGAATGTTTTTCAGGACATCTACCTATACTACTTTCTGAAGCAGCATCCCGGCAGAACACTTGTGTTTGCCAACAGTAAAGACTGTATTCGCCGTCTCGTCTCCATCTTTACTCTACTCGGGTGTCACCCACTGCCTCTACATGCTGACATGCATCAGAGACAGCGCCTGAAAAACCTGGACAAATTTACAGGTATTTAAGATAGGCTCACATGATATTTGACATACTAAATGATCCAAGAAAATATTGCCTAAAAAGGTATAAGGAGTAACTGGTTACTGTCTTATGATATCAGCTTTATCATGCAGAGGTTTGAATGGCTAATGCTGCAGGATAAATAGAAAACAACAGGTAGGTTGTTAATTTATCCTGTGCAGGTAAAAATAGGGAACTCTGCAATTGGCAGAGTGCTTGCCTGAGATGCTTCGGTCAAAGGATCAAATCTTCTCAATGGAACCATACTTTGATTGGGTTTTATCTTTGCATTTGTTTTTAAATTCTCTTCATCAGGAAACAAGATGAGTTTGTTACTGGCGTCTGATGTGGCTGCCCGTGGTTTGGACATCCCTAATGTGGATCATGTGGTTCACTACCAGGTCCCACCGACAATCGAGGTTAGGGTATTAGCTTTATTTAGATCTGTAAATACTCCATGACATAAATAGCTTTTTTCCTAAACACTGTTGGGGCATTTTTACCATTTTGAGGGTAATTTTTCTTTTCATTAAAGACAACACATTAATTGAAATAAAAGCTTTGAAAAATAAATGTAATTAATGGAAACAGTGAATGGCAAAATACCTAACAGGCATATTTTATTAATTAATACATTTTCTGGGTGTTTTATAAAGGTAATTTTAGAATTAATTATTAAAAAAGGCTTGTTTAATCTCAGGGCAGCATGACGCTAATTATGGGAAGATGGCACTAGGCTATTAAGGTATGGTATTGCATCATGCTAAAACAAACTAGGAAAAATACTAATAGATGATGTATGTCTAAAGCGTTGGCACATTATTGTCTCAAAAATTAATTTTTTGAAATGGGAAGCAGTCTTTGCTTCTCATATTTTAATCTGGAAGCAAATGCTAGAAATTGAGAACAGTTCTAGATCGCTTGTACTGATATAAACTTTACTCTCATTTTGTGTAAGTTTAAATTGATACATTTTTTTAAGTATTAACTTGAGATGTGAGTTGTCATAGAATTGCTTTCCCTTCATTGATTTCGTTAATGAAAATTCATGTACAGAGTGTAATATTATTTATTTGATATTCAGAATTACGTTCATCGCAGTGGGCGGACTGCACGGGCCTCCAGGGAAGGCCTCAGTGTCATGCTGGTTGGTCAGGAAGATGTCAGGAACTACAGGAAAATAATAGCCAATCTTAACAAGAGTTAGTTCCCTTTTTATGGCATCTTTTTTTTTTGTCTTAGTGTAGTTTTGTTCCACATGATTGTTTTTCATTGTTTCTTTTTCCTATTTTGAATGTGCAATAAATTGCTAATTTGTTATTATTAAGACATGGTTATAAAAATAATTTAAAATGTGAAATAATAAATAGGTATATAATTGTATTGTTTTTAGCTGATGGTGCCAGAATATTAATCCAAGTAGATACCCTTGTATTTATTATGCTAAAGATTAAATAGCTGAATAACATCTTATTATAGACAAAAAACTAAACTGAAACACATAAACTCCACATACCTAGATATTATTGATGGAGAATTAACTAAGCAATCAGCAATATCAAATATCGATGATATGTCATATCTTATGTATTAAAACACCAATAAAGGTTTTCTGCTTTTGCTAAGTAATAGATTTCCTCAATCTAGATTTCTTGGAGTTTTAGTGAAAAATTAATTTTTATATATTGAATAAATATTAATAATTTTAGGTGAGGACATTTCTGTGTTTCCAGTTGAGATGCAGTACATACCGGCTCTAACCGCTCGTGTAGCCATAGCTAGAAAGATTGATATTCAGGAGCTCAGGTAAACACTCTCACTTTAAATGATAGCTTACAATTGCGACCCTCATTATGACCGTAATCTGAATAGTTTTCATTGAGTATTTTAAGTGCTTGGTTCATGCCATTTACATAAATCCAATGATAATATTTTTAGTTTGTTATAAATACACAATAGTTCATAAATATGAATAAGTTTGTTTAAATTTTATGCCCTTATGGTATTATGCTTTCATTATATTAATGCCTGCATAGTGTTATGCTTTTCATTGTGTTAATGACTGTGTATTTTCCCATCTCAACTAGTGCACCACACCTGGTAATCAAAGGCCATTAGTGATTTCCCTAGAGATTAAGCAAGGCATTGTAGACCAAACACTTTGGGGGCATTTTCACCATTTTCGGGGCACTTGTTTTTCATTAAAAATACACAAAAATTAATTGAAATAAACATTAATGTAATTTATATGTTTGCTTTAATAAATGAATGGCAAAATATATAAAAGGCATACTTCATTCATTAATAATACTTTTTGGGGTGTTTTATAAAGGAAATTTTAGCATTAATTACCGAAAAAGGCTTGTTTAATCTCAGTGCAGCATGCCACTGATTGAGGCAAAATGGTGCTAGACTATTGAAGCTAGGGAAAACACTATCACTGAATGTCTGTCTGTCTGGAAAAGTGCATTTACTGGTGCTAATGGAAAAATACAGCCGGTTTCCTCTAATGTCTACATATCCGAATGACTAAATGTTTGATTACCAACAGCCAGTGATTAATTACTCGTTGACATTCAATGTGCTGTAGTGGTGTCCTTGAAGAAAACAATCTTTAACTTTTCACTGCTATGCCTTCATTATGTTAATGGCTCCATAATGTTATACCTTCATTGCAGTAATGCCATTGGGCTATTTCTCGCTCCAGCCAGTGCACCACAACTGGTATATCAAAGGTTGTGGTATGTGCTATCCTGTCTATGGGATGGTGCATATAAAAGATTCCTTGCTGGTAATCGAAAAGGGTAGCCCATGAAGTGGCGACAGTGGGTTTCCTCTCTCAATATCTGTGTGGTCCTTAACCATATAACCATAAATAAAATGTGTCGAGTGCGTCTTTAAATAAAACATTTCTTTCTTTCTTTCATTGCAGTAATGCTCGCATAATGTATGGGTTTTTTTGTGAACTCATCTTGAATGGTCAACTTTAGTCATGGACAAGAGACATTATGTGTATTTTAGAAAATCAGTTGATTGTCTCATTTCAGGTTTAAAAAGAAAAAGCTTCATAATGAATGGTTTCAGAAAGCTGCTGAAGAAATGGACCTGGCACTAGATGAAAGTCAACTGTATCCTTGACAACAGTAATGTAAACTGAGAGGAAACTTGTCAGTCACAACACAAGTCTGTTGTCTCTTGTTCCGTCAGCAAAATATTTAGTAGTGAAATAAAAATAAGAGGAAAAAAAACTCCCATTACATCCAATAAAAACTCATTAAATAGTTTCAGTGTTCATTAAAGTATGCAAAAATACACGAACTTGATTTTTAAAAATAGCCATAATGTGAGAACCACAAATAAAAAAAAGTTTGGGTCTAAAATATATACGGCTGAAAAAGTGTTCCCTGTTTATTTCAAAATCTATTTATTCTGGTATATTCAGACAGATAGTTAAAACTTTAAATATGTTTGAAGTTCCAGCTATCAATGTGTTTGTAATGTCATGAATATTCCAAATTGTTCTGTTATGTCAAAGGCTGTGGTATGTGCTGTCCTTTGTGGGAAAGTGCACATAAAAGATTCATTGCAGCTGATGGTATAAATGTTGTGTGTATCGTTTGTCTGCATGTCAGAAATTACAGAATGCTCAACATCCAATAGTCGATGATTAAAGGCGCAGATCTTAGTTTCAGCCAGTGAAAATGGACTCTAAGTTTAGTTAATCTACAAACCTGCCACACACATTTGGATACGGTAATAACAGAGAGAAACTAAAGTCTGTGATGTTTAAACATGGAAATGTCGTCTAATAATAACTGGGGCTTGTCTCGATAACAATTATTTCTCAGATGAACGTGCATTTTTAGAATTAAGAATAATGCAATTTGGGGTTTTGCAAAAACCTGTATGACCAGAACCACTTCAAGTGTACAAAGTTTTTTATTCTAAATAATATAATGTATAGTACTTCTACTTTAACTTATCAAAAACCGATTTAATAGTGAAAAATATGTTGTAGGGTTTGAAAACTAGGGTCTGTCACTTTAATATATCAGACTGAGTGTGCTCTAGTGGTGTCATTAAACAAAACAGGTGCTCTATTGGTGTCATTAAACAAAACAGGTGCTCTAGTGGTGTCATTAAATATAACAGGTGCTCTAGTGGTGTCATTAAACAGAACAGATTTTATTTGATTTGTTTCTTAACTCTGGCCAGCCTGGACATGGGCGACACACAGGAACAGAAGCAGCACCAGCAGCAGTTGAAGCAGATGCGGTCGGAGCTGTCCATGCTGCTCAAACAGTCGCTCGTACCCAGAACCTTCTCCGGAAAATACCCCACTCGCATGGGCATGCTGGTCCTGCCCACGTCAAAAGGTGAGAAATGACGTGTCCTTTCAACCAAGACCAATTTTGTTAAAAAAAAATGTTTTAAATCTCCCTATAATATGTATGTAGGAGGAGGGATCTAGCTCAGCTGATAGAGCCTTTGCCTGAGGTACTTTGATCATAGGATCGAACCACCTCGGTGGATCCATTCTCTGGATTTTTCCCCCATCTAAACCATAGCCCACAATCTTTTGCTTAAAACAGAAGAATGTAGCAACTTTCCTCTGAAGATCACGGGTCAAAATTGTCAAAGATTAAGATGTGTGTTTTTTGTGTCTTTTTTTTTTTGCTCATTGGGCTATTTCTCGTTCCATCCAGTGCACTATAAATGATATATAAAAGGCTGTGATATGTGCAACCCTGTCTTAGGGATGATGCATATAAAAAATCCCTTGTTACTAATAGAAAATGTAGCAGTATTTAACATCCAACAGCCAATAATTAATCGGTCAATGAGCTCAAGTGGTGTCGTTGAACAAAACAAAAAGGTTAAAAAAAAGGACTAATATTTCATTTGCCAGTGATATATAATTGATTGGGTTTTGTTTTGTTTTTCAGAGGCTGATGCTATTACAAAGGTGAAGAAAGACTTGCCAAGCCAGCAGAACATGATGAGACAAATTGCAGCTAAACAAAAGCTGATAAATAAAAAAAATGTTAAAACAAAAACAAAGAAATTCAAAAGTAAAAAGCAGAAATAAATTAGTAAGAAGTGTTTTGTGCTTGTTAATTTTTAAGGAGGGTCAGAACCTCTGCCACTAAAAAAGTTTGAAAGTCCATCCTCAAAAGATTAGAGTTTACAGAATTTAACTTAATGCTTTTTAAAATTTATTTAAGTTTTGAATCAGAGTTTTATCATGTAAAAAGTTAATATGTAGAAGAGCATAAATTGTCCATTTTACCCATCCATAGAAATGATTTACAGAGATATAAAGACATATAACAATATTTAAGACTGTTGTCACAAAACTCGAAGTAAACCATAAAAATATTACTGCAGTCTATACGCTGGTTAAAACGTTATTTTGTAACATCCTAGCAGATTGTTTTAGTTACAAAATTGTTGCAGTAGAAATAGATATTTTTCAGATTTTAAATCGGTCCATACTTATAAAACAAACATACAGCCAGTTCTGAAACGTGCATTTTGATTATCTTTAGGTCAGGTCAGTGTTTAATGTGCACTTAGGAACAAGTTGTTATGGGCTCTCTCCGGCTCCTTCGTTCAGGACAGGAAAGGGGTGGGGCAGGTGGGACCACCCGCATTGGCAGATGCAAGTGAGCACAGGCAGCCTGACCGGGGTCGGTAGAAGACGGGATGCTTTTGGTGCTATTGAATTTGCAAATTTTCTCTAGGATTATATCCAAACTGAAAGTGTTGTGCAATTTCTTGGGAGGTAATTTCGACGCATAATTTGAGTGTTTTGCCTAAAGTGTAATGGAGGATTATATTTGGAAATTACCAGCAGATGTGTGTATTATACCAGGTACTGACCATTCAAAATTAGTGAAGTAAATAACATGTTATGTCAACGTTCCTAAAACTGAAATAATCGTAAGAGCTCATGATCTTGTTGCCAACAAGTGCCACTGAACAAAATGTATGTAGTTATGAAACATGTTGCAACAAAAGGATGTTTTCGTCAAAAAGTGCCCATTTAACAGTACGTCTATAAAATATTTTATATTCCCTCCAAAATACAAACACATCTATTTTAAAAGTTTATTTTATTTTAAGAGCCATTTACTTTTTATCCTAAATACCAAATGAAAGTTATTATTTAAAACAGTGGTTTGTATAGCAGGAAGTTCATCTCTTTGGATAATTCCATGATTGATGTTACATTCATAGTAACTTTCTGAATTCCAAATACCTGTACTTTGGTCACAATTGTACCCAAGTATTTCTTCCTGTTATGTTCATATCAGATGCTATAAGTTATTTAATGCTGCATAATGCTAGGTTCAAACTACCAACTGCCATCAGAAAGTTAGCCAACTTTCTGCTGTCACCACTTCTACGACCGACTAGTTGCTAGTCTGAACACTTTTACAACTCGATTCTCATCGTATAACCCGTTGGGAGTTGGGGGAAAATTGCAATGCGACCGTCGAGTTGGCCAACTTCGTTGTAACAGTTGGCAGTCTGACTTTAGCATTAAAATTCACCATAAGTGGTCTTTGACGGCCATTTAATTGATAGTAACTGAAACTATAGAATTAAAAAATAAATAAAAAATTAACATCTGATGTCATCAGTCACGGTCAAATAAATGAACCCTTTAACATCCATTTTTGCCTGAATTCCATCATGCAAAAAACAAACAAAAAATTAAATAAATAAATAAAAAACCAAACTCAGTCACCCAATCTGAACAACAAAATCTTTATTGAAATAATTCAGTCTGAAATCAAATCATTTATTGTAGCAGTTGCATGTTCATTTATACAAGATCATACACTTATATTATTTCAGAAGAAAAAAACAAAACATGCAAGAAATGTAAATTATACAGTATTCAAATAGTTTGGTTGCAAAATACAGTATATATGAAAGACTTTTTCAGATTCAAAATGGATATTTTAATAAATGGAAAACTATTTAATTTACCCTAAGCCATTTACTCAAAATATCTTCGGTATTTCCACATAATGTCAAAAAGAAACACTGTATGTAGAAACAGATTATGGAAATAGATTCATATATGGAAATTCATACTTTTAAAAAATATAAATGATGGATATAGCAATAAAAGAAATGTAAAATTATTGTTACAAATTTTTAGTGGCTTTATACATGACAAAATTAAGATTTCATGGCACAAAATATCAATGGTGATTCAAAGAATGAAGCTAAATATGACAAGATTACATTATGTTATAGAATTTTCACAACTCAATTGTTAAAGCTTTTATTTACCTAGAATGTTGAAGCTGAACACTTAACACAGAATGAGTTTAAACCAAGAATGATTTTGTAGCCGTGTATTACTATATAATAATTATCACAGTTCATGCTGAAAATATACACGATTTGTTTATGGATGGAACGATGCATGAAATGACCATTTCATGAACACCACAACTATACTGAACTCCATTTAAAACGCAACAGTTAGATTTTTATATGTTAAATGAATACAAAAACAAAATATAAAACATTTAACTGAATTTGTAAAACTGGATTTATTCTGGTAGGCAATAAATAACTCAAATTTTTTATACAAGAGTTATGGTTATTGTGTGTCATACAGCAACCTCACGTGATATCGACAACAACTGAAAATTAGATAGTGCATTTTCATTGGAGTTGGCTATCTCATGGTCCATTCCTTGACGTGGTGAGGTAGCTTGCATGTCTCAATGACTCGGAGAGCTATTTCAGCTGGATCATCAGCTCCTGATAGGGTCACCCAAGCTGGACTGGTCATAGGGTAGAGACTAGACTAATATGGACTGGACAGACAGAGGACGTGAGTCAAGAAAGACAACTGTCTAGGAGAAGCAAATTGGAGAGGCTCAGAATCCTAGTAAGGAAACTCTCCTAGGAGAAGGAAAACTCCAAACTCAAACCAAGTCTACTGAAGTCAAGAGTACAGAAGCTATGCATAAGCATTAGCGTGGAACTGAAAGGAAATGTCTGTACCTGCACCAAGCTCTATGATCATCATCACTGGAGTTGGTATACATGAATCTCAGCTCACCTGTGGCACTAAATGACACGACAACTTCACTTTTCACCCGAGAGTAATTCTTTCATAAATGATAACCTATTTCCTTTCTTTTTTAAAAATGTACTTTTGTAGAATTTCTAAACAATTTGTGAGATGAAAGTAGGATTAAATTTTTAAAGAATGCCAAACAATTTATTCTTGCCCCAAAAAGATACAGCTTATTAAAACTTGCTATTTTGGAAATACATCAACAAATAGCATGCTAATTATTTACTCTTTGTTAGATGTTTTTTTTTCATTTTTCATTTTTCAGTCATATTGATAAAATTGATTTTTTTTTCTTTTCCATTTTCTCTTTTGATATTTGACGTGTTACATAAATACACTTATAAGGATATCTTTGTGGCTAATCCCTGACATGTTACATAAATACACTTTAACTTATAAAAAGTTCTCTTTTGGGCTAATCCCTTCCATTATTAAACTTTATGTTCTTCAGTAAACATTTTTAAATTAATTTTGTTTTCAAATGTTTTGCTTCACAATACTGCTACTGGGCATCAAAATAAGTTGAGACCAGTTGTTCAGGTTATCAGAAGGTTACCATGTCAAGAAAGTCGACAACAGTACTTCATTATGCACAAAATCTTATTTAAATAAAAATTATCTTTATTAGTTAGTCATACAAATATGAGATACATATACAGGTGTCGGTAGAATGAGCAGTCAGTGTTTCTGCCAGAAAGAAATTTTTGGGTATGGCGCTATGGAAATGAATGCAACCACAGTCAACTCCCCCAGAAAGAAAAAAATATGGGTTACCGGTAAGTTTAGGGTTAGGGTTAAGAAAATCATACAGTAATGATAAAGAGTAATTAATTTTGTCAAAAGGTTATCTTAAAAACAAAAATCTGCAAAACAATTTGGGTATGGCGCCATACCCGTTTCACCCTCTGGCAGAAACCCTGGAAGTGATATGAATGAATATCTGTGAAGGAATTTTACAGTAACAACAGTGGGAATTGTAATCTTGATAAATGTTTTGTAAACCTTGGGTTACCAGGGGCCTGCCCAATTCACTAAACTCTTGCAACTGTGTGATCTCGCAGTGCAATGCTAAAAGATATGCAAAGAGGATGGTTTGTTCTCTAGCAGGGGCTTAATTCATAACGCTTTCTTAAGCAACATCACATTGTTCTTGTAAGCATACATGTGCACTGACCTGCGAGACTGCAAAATTACCTGAGTTTAATAAATTAGGCCCAAGACCTTACTTGGATGTCCAAGCTACTCCTACCAGTAAGCAGCAAGGGTATTTTTATATGCACAGAACAGAATGATACCATGAGTGTGACTGACTATCGATGTACCACTTGTGAAGCCCTAGTCGGGAGGAGAAATGAAATCCATCAAGGGTGATGGATCCTATGACCCGTCGCTCCTCGCTAACACAGGTATATCCTGCGACCGACAAATGACAAAGACACTGTTCAGTGAGACTGGTATATATTTCAGATCGCAGTATGTGAAATCATTCATTCATCCATTCATTAATTCATTTATACTTATTTTCAGCTATCGGGGCTGTCTGTGCAGGTAGTGATTGTTAATTGTTAGTGAGAGAGAAGTCTGTGACCTTACACCTACTCACCAAGTCGTTAAGCTCTGGGTGGGAGACGGTCTCAGGATGTGAACCTGGTACCTACATATGCACTCGGCTAATCACTGAATTACACTCCATCACAAACAAAATTTCATCATTACAGACTAAAGAGAAACAAATTATCACCATACAACTAGAAATTTTATGAGTTTTTAATAGACTTATCCGACTACTGAGAACCGTTACTCACTGTTTAACTAATAAAACTGCAAATGTACCACAAATCGATAAGAATCCACATTCTAATCACCAGACATATAACTGTTTGAAAATATTCATAACACTTTCTGCATTGATATAGTTCTGCTCCGTTGACATTACAGTTTCACAAAATGAAATCCCTGTCCCGAGTCAGATCCCCGATCCTATCAGAGGCCGGACTTGGGATAGGCGTGTTCGAAACCATAGTGGTACATGGACACGTTAAACCACTTAATAATAATAATAATCACAAAATGATATTCTGATACACTAGATTAAAAACCAACCCAAAACTCTGGACAACTATATTTCTTTACCAAACTCATCACAAAATCAAACAAATACAGATCTATACATTCATGAGATTTGGTAACACATGTATATAATTATGATAAACCACAATTGTGTTACAGCAGTAACTTACATTTTTAAAATCCGTCTTGAATTGCCATACCACTAGGTTCGGTGCATGGGTTTGACACACAAGAAGCAATATAAACAAAACGTTAAAAAGTGAAGAAACAGTTAAGAGAAAATATTGTAAAATTTCTAAAATATTTGTTGAAAACAAAGTTAGATTGCAAAAGAAGTAAACAATACTCCGAAGGGACAATTCGTAAAACAACCATAAATATCAAATTCAACTGATATAAAATCATCTTCAAAAGACAAAACCTAAAAAATAAATTTAAAATCCCTTAGAAAACATGATTACTACAGATGTAAGTCCAAGAAACATGCTTCATTGTCATCAAAGAGGCAATATGAATGCTTAAAAAAAAAAGAATTAATCCCATTTCAATAAACAAAACAATGTTTTAGCCTACACCACACTGACTACCACAATAGGATGGTACTTGAATGGATAATTCTAAATCAACTTTGTATGAAATAAACATCTTAAGATACTTTTTTTTTGTGAATAATTTATTTTATTCATTGATTGTATTGGAGATCTTTAAGAACTGGTAATACTGGATACTTTTGTTTTGTTTCAAAGATAATTTTCCTATAGATATATTTACAAAATAAAATATAAAAAATGACCATTTTAAAATATAATATTTAGAAATAAAAGGTGGTTCAGTTCATTGTGTACGCAGTCAATTCAATAATATAAACGTGTTTCAGATCTGGATTAAATTGATGAATACAAAATACACCTGAGCTCAGGAAACACCGAATAAAAAGTAAGATTTTATACAAAGTTGGAACTGTTGACAGCTAAAATCAGTATGCATCATTGTTAACCCAGTAATTACATATTTACAGAATTATCTAAAAATATAATAATACAAGTTAAGTTATAATGCTACAGATAAAATTGCAGTTAAAAACAACAACTTGACTGTATTGCACATTTCACTTGCAAGTAAATGCATATTGTTAGTCAATAATCAAAACTGAGCACAACAAATCATTAAGAAAGCACCAAATGTTTCCTCAAAACCTTTCTGTGAGATAAATATACACCTGGTAATTAATTAAGCCCCACTTGGATTGTACTACCGTGTGATGTCAGATCCATAGCTAATTACCAAACATTTTCATGCATATTTATGGATTCTTTTGTTGTCTAGAATACCAGCTGCCAGTCAAGCCTTGTTGTGAAGGAAGGAAGGAAATGTTTTTATTTAACGACGCACTTAACTTAATTTTAATTATGGATATATGGCATCAGACATATGGTTAAGGACCACACAGATATTGATAGAGGAAACCCACTGTGGCCACTTCTTGGGCTACTCTTTCCGATTAGCAGTGAGGGATCTTTGATATGCACCATCCCACAAACAGGATAGCACATACCACAGCCTTTGATATACCAGTCGTTGTGCACTGGCTGTGACGAGAAATAGCCCAATGGGCCCACCGACTGGGATCGATCCCAGACCGACCGTGCATTAAGCGAGCGCTGTACCACTGAGCTATGTCTTGCCCTGCCTTGTTGTGATGTCACACGTCATTATGTAACTTGGTGTGTAGCTTCCAGTGTTTTTTCCAGAGAAGGCTAAAAATGCGACTGAACATTACGAATAAATAAAAAACGGCCTGTCACTTTTTTTTTAAATTTGGTATGATTCATATACATTGTAAATGTGACATATAGGTACCAAAAGACAGAAAAATACGTGTTTTATTACTGTGGCTCTTTAAATACTGATGTAATGACAGTCTCACTTGCTATCAATACACAGAACATTAATTTCAGTGTTTGGTATCCACGAAATGGTCGCACTTACATGTAAGCTGGTGCTGCATGGTGCTTAATTAATTTCCAGGGCCCCGTTCCATGAAGCGATCTTAGCACTAAGATCACCTAAGTGCATAACGTAGCTATGCACTTAAGGTGATCTTAGAGCTAAGATTGCTTTGTGGAACAGGACCCAGGTGTATACTAACTGCTTTTCAGCCTGATATTCAGAATTAAATGTAGACATTTGCTATAAACTTCATTTTATTATAGATTTAAAATGAATTTGTCAGGTTTTTATTACTAATTTAAAAGGTTAAAACATTTTTTTTAGGAGTAGATACATGTATTTAATCAAAGATTACTTAAAACAACTTAGAAATTTGGATTTCAGGGTATTCAAGGAACTACAGATACCTGATGAGCTTATGAGCAAATGAATGTTTATACTTTAACAAACCCTAAAATACAACAAAACAAAACATCACTCAATAATTTCAATACTGATTTTGTATTCTACCCAGCATAACAATCAATGCATCACAATTTACTGACAAATATACTGTCATAAATTTGTCTGAGCATGGTAATAACTAAATCTTTCAGTATTCTAAAAGTAACTTTCTAATATAAGATGTTTTTCCTCTTCTCTTTTGCGGGGTAAATTTACAGATGTATAATATTTTAACAGTCAAAAACTGAATAAAGTCACATAATGCAGTAAACTGATTTTATGCTAAATTTGTGGCCTACATGTTTATCTATAAATCTCCCCCCCCGCCTCCTCCCCTCCCCCCCCAAAAAATAAATAAAAAATAAAATTAAAACAGCAATTCAATTCATTCATATACAGCAGAATCTAACTGGGTGGAACTCGGAAGAGTCGAATACACTGCAACAAACCAAAAACCAAGTCCAGAGTTACACTTACAGTATGTTAACTGAATGGTTAGGTTGAACTACCCGATGGGTTGAACTCTTTCTCGAGCACTAACAAGGTTCGAGCCAACGAGATTCAACTGTACTTTGAAATCAATTTCTTTTATCCTTAGTATGATTAATTTTGACGTTTATAATTATACACATCAGGTCATCCAATTAGAATTCAGAAATGATCATACAAAGGAACAATAGTTACCACCACTGTTATTTTATGCCTGATGGGTCTATAACATTTTCACTATACAAATTTGCTTTAAATACAATTGTGGAAAACCCCTATGGGGTGTTTTCAATGTGCATGGTTTTTGACACAGTGAAGGTGTGAAATGTGGAAAACGGATGTACATGTAGTTATCAATAGCAGCATTTCCATATGCATGGCACAGTTTAGGGTAACCACACATGCACTGCACCTACATGAATGTCATATCAAAAACCATGAACATGGAAAATGGCTCTCAATCATAACACAAAACAAAAGAAGAAAAAAGGAGTAAATTGTAATTATACTCCTGTGAGTGTCTTCTTGCCTCAGGGTTGACTATACATGACTGTATGTTTAAACATGCATAATTATAAATATTGTGGTTCATGTACATCCAAAATCAACTGGCATTCATAAAACTGATTTAACATTTTCTTATTCCATCAATCTCTTCTTTCAAGCGACATGAATAGTAAACATACCAAGCGTATTAAACAGTTAATTTTATATATACACATTCCATAATGCAATCTGTATGTCATTTGTAAAATAAAAAATATTTTTACACAATGTATAAAGAATTATAAACGCTTTAGTCTCCGAGGCTTTAATCTATACAGATCGTCACTGTAAAAACCAAAAAATGAAGGCATTCACATATTGGCCCTATACAACGTGTATGTAAAATTGTTGAAAACTGTTGGACGTATGATTGGTAATGAAATCACAACAAATACAATGTACGTTCCTACAGGAAGTATAATAAACACTGATACAAGGATGGACAATGGGGTGGTGGGGTGGTGGTACAGCAAGACAGAGTACCTATTTTACTTCATACCTGACTCAATGTTACATACACCATTTTCTTTATGTTATGTAATGATTCAGTGCAAATTCACAAAGCCACAATGAAATCTAAAGATGGGGAAACATCATCTGATGTTTCAGGCAGAAATTATGATCCAAAATGTGAACAAAGTGGTTTTATTCTACAATGATGCATCTCATTTTCATGTTAATTTGTTCTTCGATACTAAAAAAATTCATATACTGATGAAAAAAAAGAGAAGGGAACACATGAAATTGTAGACCACATTTAATTCACTACTAGTGTAGTAATGTCTGTATTTTATACAAAGTCATAATGTGGGAATGAATATCAGTAGTGTCAAATTGACCGCCAGTAACATGGTTAACTGTTGACACCATGAACTGAGGGTGTTTGTTACAGTCACTATTTGCTGTGTTATGTTTATGTGATCCCTTTTTTTTATCTCAAATAGTATATAAATTCACTGCTTCTTTTTCAACTGGTACTATATACTCCCCAGACCCAGCTTAGGTGTGTTTTGGGCCTAATACTTCCCCCAAGTCACAGGCTATGAGAAGTCTGGTTATTTGAGATGTTTGAAATGGTAGGCTATAACCTGACATAACATTTGACACAAGACTCAACTGTTAAAGTACTAGAGGTGCCTGTCTAAGAAAGCAGACTAATTATTATCTAGAACTCGACAAAGTGTTTACCCTACATCCAGTTCACAACCTTCATGTACAAACGAACAGAGGAGTTTCCATTTTCTCTACAGACCTGCCAAACCTAATAAAGTGCTAATATTTCACAACAGTTTTTAGTAAGACACCAGGGAACATTTTGTATTGTATCGCATTGCGATTCGCTGCACAAGTTTCGGAGATTGCTACACAATTTTAAAACATTAAACAGTAGTCGCTAATCAATTCTCAATTGACTAGAAATATCGCTAATCAAAGTTTTGAAAACAAAATGTTCCCTGGACACACTTCAATAATTGACTGTGTGCACTGACCCAAACAGTCAAAACACTCTATACATTTAAATCAAATCAGGATATTGTTTTGCCCTCTTTAAAAAAACTACCCAGAACATTTTCAGCCAAGCATACACACTTGAATAACTGAAGAAATGTTTATTTACTGTTATGTACTCTAAACCACTGATAAAAATAAAATTGTATATAAAAAAAAATTCTACTGCTGTAAAAAAAATTCTTTTCAAATTTCTGGGGGGGTTTCTGGGTTTTTTGGCTGGTTTATATTATTAAAAATCAAAAAGTTCCTGAAAAATGTTGGGGGTTTTGGATGGGGTTTTTTTAAGGAGATGATTTAATTATGAATATCAATACGACATATTATAGCATCAAGGGTTGGCAGGTCTGCCTCCAGTTCATATTTTTAATCACATGTTCTGAATTCTGCACAGAAGTGTTCAGAGGACACGGCACTTCAGCGGTATTCAGTCAGCCATATTTACAATGTAGTAGAATACACTGAATCAGTAAGAGAACACATGCCGCTACGATTCTTTCTTTCACAAGTACAGCAAAACCTTCCAGAGCAAATGCCTCAAGTTTATAAATAGGGAATTGGTCATAGGATACAAATGAAACAAATGGAGTGTATATCAATCTATACTCAAAGGTCAACTCTTACATTTCAGACACAGTTTGCCTGATGAGAATTACTCAAATCAAATATCAACCTTTGGGCCATAATAAATTAGATGCTAGATTTTTATCAAATTTTGTTTCAATGGAGTAAGAGGTAAAAAAAAAATATTAATGTTTTCAGGACATTAAATCTTTTTTATACATGTTTTTTGTTTAAAATAATATTTTCAAGATATTTGTACATCACTATATATTTTAAGGCCAAAACATTTTATTCTTGACCAGTTAATAAGTTAATAAACAACCAGTGGGGGGGGCATACCTTTATTCTTGAGGTGGGCAGGACTGAAAATCCAGGATTTATCTTATTATGTCCTTGCTCGAATAAGACATTCTATTAGAAGTAAGAGGAGGATGCATCAACATATTGTCTGTTTATACTTATTTTCATGCTTATATCCAATTAAGATTCAAGCACGCTGTCCTGGGTACACACCTCAGCTATCTGGGCCTCATTCACTACCTCACGCAACTTATGATATTATATCACAGTGCAATGCTAAAAGACTTGCAAAGAGGATGCTTTGTTGTCTAGCAGAGCCTAAGAGAGCTTTGTGAATTAGGCCCCAGAACAGTGGGTTAGTGGTTAGTGAGAGATAAGTTAGCATAGTGGCTTTACACCTAGCCACTAAGTCGTTAAAACTAGCTCTGGGTGACAGCCCGATACCAGGATATTAACCTAGTACCTACCAGCCTTAAGTTGATGGTTAATTAGCCACTTCACTACTGAGGCCACCAGTATTAACATATTCTAGGATGTCTGCATAAAAGGACATTGCTTAACCTAGAAGGCATTAGCTGCAGATTGATTTTTACTGTACATGTATATATATATATATAATATATATTTGTATAATATATATAGTGAATATGAGTAGGTCAACGTACACAACAAACAACACGCAAAACACACTTGGCCACTCTTGTAACAAGGCCACAGCACTGAGGTAATAGAGGTGCAGGTCAGATCTTCACTCTAATCGTAAACTCATTAAATGTTACAAAAATAGGTTCCGTCGTCGTATATTCCTTCACAACCCAAGAGGCATTCACTTGCCATTCTCAAGGCCATTATCTCCTTCTTTTTTAATGAATATTCACTTGGCCACTTTACCGAAATATCTCATCACAGTTGCACATTATTCTCGTTATGTGAGAAACCATATATGGAGGAAACCAACCGACTGGAAGTCAGTTCAGGTCTTTAAATCCACATGCACCGCATCCAATACCCTGATAAAAACAACACGTAGCAACCCATTGCTAACAAATTGCATTGTTTGGATATATTCTTTGTTTTCTCATTTCTTGTGAAACATGCTTTGTTTACAGGTAAAGCTCATGTACTGTCTTGACTAGGTTTGTACCGGTGGGGTTGAGGTGGGGGTGGGTGAGTTCACCGGTTCACCCACCTCCGCGTGGACTCCTCCCAGTCTGTGTTCCCGCCCTCCTCGTCGTCTGTCCGTATGTACGATTCCTCGTCCGTCTGGAGAAAACTTTCTTCATCGGTCGTGTAACGAGAACTTGTCATCAGCTCCTGCAAGTAAATAGAGAATATTATACGAGTTTCCACTAGATATACTGATGGAAATAAATAAAAGATCACACAGATAGCAACAAGAAATATTGACTGCATCAAAATATCAATTCATATTGTCAGAAGTTGACTGGGAACATATAGAATGAATAAAATTTCGTCTACAATTTGATGTGTTCCCTTATTTCTTTCCATCAGTATATAATTTTTTACGAAAAATTAGTGAACTTTCCATGTTAGTATCTGACCAAATGAAAGTGAAAGAAAGAAGTGTTTTATTTAACGACGCACTCAACACATTTTATTTACGGTTATATGGCGTCAGACATATGGTTAAGGACCACACATATTTTTTTAGAGGAAACCCGCTGTTGCCACATAGGCTACTCTTTTTTACGACAGGCAGCAAGGGATCTTTTATTTGCGCTTCCCACAGGCAGGATAGCACAAACCATGGCCTTTGTTGAACCAGTTATGGATCACTGGTCGGTGCAAGTGGTTTACACCTACCCATTGAGCCTTGCGGGGCACTCACTCAGGGTTTGGAGTCGGTATCTGGATTAAAAATTCCATGCCTCGACTGGGATCCGAACCCAGTACCTACCAGCCTGTAGACCGATGGCCTGCCACGACGCCACCGAGGCCGGTTAAATGAAAGTGAGGTCAGATACCATGGGAATTTCACATGATTTGTAAAAAAAATATATATCTAGTGAAAATGAGTGTGGTATTTTATTTATTACCCACCTTCAAATAATGTCAAATCTGATAATAGCTTCCAACATAATAAGACATATGAATGCGCAAATTAGGGAAGATTACATCACTTTCCGAAGTGACACACACGTGTGTTTGTGTGTGATGAAAAATAATATTGCAGGATTATCTTGGTTTAAATTTTCATATTTAGAAGATCAATTATATTTAAAGTGTTTCAGACTGTCCTAATGTTTATAACTGTTTGGGCTACTACAAACATCAAGATACCAAGGATGAATCACTGTTTAATGACTCTTCAGCACAATTTAAACTACCTGGTAAGTCTATTTCATGAAATTGAATATACAGACATTGAGTACATAGACATTGAAAACAAGATGTGTTTTTTTTAGTTTTTTTTTTTACTAACAACAATTAACAAATACAATGAAACCTGTCTAAACTGGACCTTGAACAAACCGGAATCCTGTCAATCCACATTTCATGGTCCTTAATTTTCTAAATTAAGTTAAGCAAACCAGTCGGTAACATTAATGCGATGACTCACCCCTGGCTGGTTGTCATACAGCTCGGTATCTTCATGACTCTTTGAGCTCTTGTCGTCATCTGTCCGTGTGTACGACTCTCCGTCCTCTGTCAGCAGAATACTGTCATCATCCGTCTTCACATACGAGTCGCCATCTTCTCCAGGAATGTAGCTAAAAAAAAATAATAATAAAAAAAAAAAAAAAATTAATGTTTAATGAAACTTCAGCACAAAAATCCTCGAAAACATCAGTGAATGTCAAACAAAGGAATACATGTACTATTTGAAAAAAAAATTGATGAGTTAAATCAATATAAAAACTCAATAGCTATAGAGTGTTAATGCCAAGGATTCAACCCCCTCTGTGGACCCATGCTCTGATTGGGTTTTTTCTCATCTGATCTAGTGCCCCACAAATAGTATATCAAAGGCCATAAGCATAACTCAAGCAAGCTTTCTGCCAGAGGGTAAAATGGGTACGGCGCCATACTCAATTTGTTTTGCAGATTTTAGTTTTTTAAGTTAACCTTTTGACCAAATTACCGGTAATTACTCTTATCATTACTGTATGATTTTCTTAACCCAAAGCCTAAACTTAACCCATTTTCTTTTTGGGGAGGTTCCCCCATACCCCCTGTTGACTGTGGTTGCATACAATTCCATAGTGCCATACCCAAAAATGTCATTCTGGCAGAAACACTGCAATGATATGTGGTTCTGTAAGTGTATATCAGAGATCCCTTGTTGTTAATGGAAACAATGTGGCAGGTGTTGTCTAAAACTATATGTAACATCTAATTGCTAATAAGTAATAAATCAATGTGTTCTAGTGGTGTCATTAAACAAAACAAAACTTTAAACTGTCATAGGCAAAAAGCAATAATGTGATCTGTGTATGCAGGTGGTCACATTAAACAAGATTTCCTGGCTTTACTCAAATCAACAACCCCTGCACGTGCTGTAACCTCACTGTGGTGCAGGGGTGTAACGTTCTCTTTGAGAATGGCCAATACAGCACAAATTGAAGTTTAGAGTAAAATTCGGTGTCCGTAAAATTCTGTGATATTTGTATTTGTATTTTTGCACAGTTCTTTACACTGTTTTTGTTTAAACCTTGAATTTTTATATTGATGTTGATCATCACTTTATTTATTTGCATTACCACAGTTTGACACCCAATAGCCGATGTATTTTTCATGCTGGGGTGTCGTTAAACATTCATTCATTCATTCAAACCAACAATCTTCTATCTACAAAAAAACAAAGCACAAAGAATTATTTTGTTACTAACAAAATCATTCTTTGTGGGGTTTTTTTTCAGTACCAATGTAAGGCAACAAAATGAAAACCCCCAAAACTCATCTAATCTAATCGTGAAAACTTTAATGCATTATCAATAAAACAGATTTGTATTTATTTATTTAAAAAAACATAAGAATGAAAATTTAATAGCTCTTCAGATTGCACACATCAAGTTATCAAGTTCTCAACAACAAAAAAACCCTGATTCAGCCTCCAAGTGAAAATGCCCAGCAAACAGATTACATCATGAATGAGAAATCAATTTCCTCTTACTGATACTTAAGTGTCCATAGGTAATGTAATATTATATCTTCAGTAAGGATTTAGAAAAAAGGGGGAAAAAATGATGTCATGTACTGAAGAAATTTAAAATTTATGTCTTGGTATAAATGATTAAAACTAATTCTTTTCATACAAGTATGACCAGAGGCAAATTACAGTAATCGATCAAATTTCTAAAAAGTTCACTTGCAACCAAAAAAAAGATATAATGATAAGTATATAAGTAGGTAAATGATGTGTATCCCATTACTATTACAATGACACTTATTATAATCATTATAATATTAGTTGTATTGTTTTCAATATACAGTTGAACTTGCTAAACGATCCACTTTTAAATATAACAATTAGGCACCATTATACACAAGAAATATGTTGTTTCAATATACAGTTGAACTTGCTAAAGGATCCATTGTTAAATATAACAATTAGGCACCATTATACACAAGAAATACGTTTCAATATACAGTTGAACTTGCTAAAGGATCCACTGTTAAATATAACAATTAGGCACCATTATATACAAGAAATACGTTTCCATTAACTTTTTTTTTTTTTTTAAATAAATGTTCATTGCCCATTTCAATTGGTTTGACTGGGCCTTGGCCTTGCTGTCATACTAAAAACCACATTCAGTTGTTCCCTTGGGTGATTCTTCCAATTTGACCTAACAGTAAAATTACTACTATAGCTTCTGTCAATAAAGGCTCTTTATACCTACCAAAGTGGTAAATACTACAACAATTGGACAATGGTTTATTTACTGAGATCTCCACTATATCTACTGTCAGTAGAGGCTCTTTATACACTAAACACACCAACAACCGGACAATGATTTATTTACTGAGATCTCCACTATATCTACTGTTAGTAGAGGCTCTTTATACACTAAACACACCAACAACCGGACAATGGTTTATTTACTGAGATCTCCACTATATCTACTGTCAGTAGAGGCTCTTTATACACTAAACACACCAACAACCGGACAATGGTTTATTTACTGAGATCTCCACTATATCTACTGTCAGTAGAGGCTCTTTATACACTAAACACACCAACAACTGGACAATGGTTTATTTACTGAGATCTCCACAATATCTACTGTCAGTAGAGGCTCTTTATATACTAAACACACCAACAACCAGACAATGGTTTATTTACTGAGTTCTGCACTATATCTACTGTCAATAGAAGCTCTTTATACACTAAACACACCAACAACTTGACAATGGTTTATTTACTGAGATCTCCACTATATCTACTGTCAGTAGAGGCTCTTTATACACTAAACACACCAACAACCGGACAATGGTTTATTTACTGAGATCTCCACTATATCTACTGTCAGTAGAGGCTCTTTATACACTAAACACACCAACAACTGGACAATGGTTTATTTACTGAGATCTCCACAATATCTACTGTCAGTAGAGGCTCTTTATATACTAAACACACCAACAACCAGACAATGGTTTATTTACTGAGTTCTGCACTATATCTACTGTCAATAGAAGCTCTTTATACACTAAACACACCAACAACTTGACAATGGTTTATTTACTGAGATCTCCACTATATCTACTGTCAGTAGAGGCTCTTTATACACTAAACACACCAACAACTGGACAATGGTTTATTTACTGAGATCTCCACAATATCTACTGTCAGTAGAGGCTCTTTATATACTAAACACACCAACAACCGGACAATGGTTTATTTACTGAGTTCTGCACTATATCTACTGTCAATAGAAGCTCTTTATACACTAAACACACCAACAACTTGACAATGGTTTATTTACTGAGATCTCCACTATATCTACTGTCAGTAGAGGCTCTTTATACACTAAACACACCAACAACCGGACAATGGTTTATTTACTGAGATCTCCACTATATCTACTGTCAGTAGAGGCTCTTTATATACTAAACACACCAACAACCGGACAATGGTTTATTTACTGAGATCTCCACTATATCTACTGTCAGTAGAGGCTCTTTATATACTAAACACACCAACAACCGGACAATGGTTTATTTACTGAGATCTCCACTATATCTACTGTCAGTAGAGGCTCTTTATATACTAAACACACCAACAACCGGACAATGGTTTATTTACTGAGATCTCCACTATATCTACTGTCAGTAGAGGCTCTTTATATACTAAACACACCAACAACCGGACAATGGTTTATTTACTGAGATCTCCACTATATCTACTGTCAGTAGAGGCTCTTTATATACTAAACACACCAACAACCGGACAATGGTTTATTTACTGAGATCTCCACTATATCTACTGTCAATAGAGGCTCTTTATATACTAAACACACCAACAACCGGACAATGGTTTATTTACTGAGTTCTGCACTATATCTACTGTCAATAGAAGCTCTTTATACACTAAACACACCAACAACTGGACAATGGTTTATTTACTGAGATCTCCACTATATCTACTGTCAATAGAAGCTCTTTATATACTAAACACACCAACAACCAGACAATGGTTTATTTACCGAGTTCTGCACTATATCTACTGTCAGTAGAGGCTCTTTATATACTAAACATTCCAACAACCGGACAATGGTTTATTTACTGAGATCTCCACTGTATCTACTGTCAGTAGAGGCTCTTTATATACTAAACACACCAACAACCAGACAATGGTTTATTTACTGAGTTCTGCACTATATCTACTGTTAGTAGAGGCTCTTTATATACTAAACATTCCAACAACTGGACAATGGTTTATTTACTGAGATACCACTATATCTACTGTCAGTAGAGGCTCTTTATATACTAAACACACCAACAACCGGACAATGGTTTATTTACTGAGATACCACTATATCTACTGTCAATAGAAGCTCTTTACACTAAACACTCCAACAACCGGACAATTAATGGTTTATTTTGTGAGATATCCACTATATCTACTGTCAGTAGAAGTTCTTTACACTAAACACACCAACAACCGGACAATGGTTTATTTACTGAGTTCTGCACTCACTTGGTTGAATCGGGCTCGGTGTCGCTGGCATTCTGACTACTACTCTCACTGCGCTGGCGTCGCGCCCGCAACTGTGCGAGGAATTCAGATTCTTGTTTGAGTCGCCACTTGATGTCGTCGCGCCATGACTCGATATCGTCGGTGCCAGATGCTCTCATCAGCGAGACGCCGTAACTGTCTAAAAATATCAAACGTAATACCCAAGGTTTAAGCTGTCATTCACCAGGCAATCTGCACAAATTGAAGATGAATTTTGTGAATATATTTCATGAGTGGTTCATCAAACAGCAAATCCGACATTCTCATATCACATCGTTTCTTTCTTTATCCTACCAGCGATAGAAATAAGCAGAATTTTTCACTAGTTCACTGGACAAGTGCATCTAGAAATCTACTGGTCCACTAATATTTTCACTTGTCCAAATAAATGTTCTGTTTTATTAAAATACAAGGACCTGACTGCTCAAAATGAAACTGCATTGAACATTTTTATTTGTCCATTACGATACATTCTGCTTTTCCAAGCAGATTTTCACTTGTCAAACGGACAAGTGCTTAATTATTTTGAACACTGCCTACTATACTACAGGCCTATATATTTGGCAAGGTATGATGTCTATAACAATTTCTATTTTGTTAATCTTTGCAAGGCCAAAAAAATATTGCTTTGTTATGTGACAGAGATGAAAATGATAGAAGATACCACAGCATACAACATACCAGCCATATATCTACTTATAGCAATGCTTAAAATGGAGATGGATCACATGAGTGATTGACTTCAATACTTTAGGTTTTCTCCATCCCAATTACAATCAGTGTCCCATGACTGGTACATGGTATGTACTGTCCTGTCTATTTGGAAGGGTGAATATAAAAGATCTCTTGGTTTTTGGAAGGAGAATCCTGTGGGGTGACAGTGGGACATTTCTCCATCTGTCTAGGTTGTCTGTCTGTCTGTCTCTCTGTCTCTGTCTGTCTGTCTGTCTCTGTCTCTCTCTGTCTCTCTCTCTCTCTCTCTCTCTCTCTCTCTCTCTCTCTAATCTAATTTCTCTTATCTCATCTAACAGCCCTGTGGTAAAGCGCTCGCCTGATGTGTGATTGGTGTAGGATCGATACCCGTCGGTAGACCCATTGGGCTATTTATCGTTCCAACCAGTGCACCACGACTGGTATATCAAGGGCCGTGGTATGTGTTAACCTGTCTATGTGATGGTGCATAAAAAAAGATCCCTTGCTACTAATGGAAAAATGTAGCAGGTTTCCTCTCTAAGACTGTGTCAAAATGACCATATGTTTGACATCCAATAGCCAATGATTAATAAATCAATGTGCCCTAGTGGTGTCATTAAACAAAACAAACTTTAACTCTCTATCTAATCTCTCTGTCGGGAGCAGGACGTAGCCCAGTGGTAAAGTGTTTGCTTGATGTGCGGTCAGTCTAGGATCGATCCCCATTGGTGAACTCATTGAGCTATTTCTTGTTCCAGCCAGTGCTCCACAACTGGTTAACAAAGGCCATGGTATGTACTATCCTGTCTGTGGGATGGTGCATATAAAAGATCCCTTGCTGCCAATCGAAAAGAATAGCTCATGAAGTGGCGACAGCGGGTTTTCTCTCTCAATATGTTTGGTCCTTAATCATGTCTGACGCCATATAACCATAAATAAAATGTGTTGAGTGCATCGTTAAATAAAACATTTCCTTCTGATCTTTGTCTGTTTGTTTATCTGTCTTCCTGTTTGTCTGTCTCTCTCTCACCAAACAACCCAAACTTAAAATGTGTTGAGGTGTCATTATACAAATTTTCATTTCCTGATTGAAATAAAAAAACAAAAAAAAAAAAGGAAATCCGTATCTATTAGTGTGATTAATCTTATAGCCCATCACCTCCCAGGTGAATACCCTACTCTTGAGCTAAATCCTGCTGCGACGTGACTCGAGAGAACTGCGTCTATTTATAAACATGTTTTTGCTTCCTCCCCCTATGCGTGCCTGTACTGACGAAGTTATCCGTAATGAAGCTAGTTAGCGCATTGATGACAGGCAAACAACTTGTGCAATCTCATTACATTTAGCCTGTTCCTGCATTGATTTTTAAATCAGTCTGATGCTATTACTGTAAGCCATTTTGTCTCAAATTACTTCAGGAAATCTCTCATTATACTATTTCTAACATACGTCCTCAAGGGAAGGTCATTTAAAATTAAAAAAACTTTTTAATTTAAAAAAAAAAAATACATGAAATTCAATCCAAAAAAAACCTGATCGGTTTTAAAATGTACTTTGACAGGACATAGCCTGGTGATAAAGCACTTTACTTGATGAGCAGTTAGTCTAGGATTGATCCCAGTTAGTGGGCCCATTCGACTATTTCTTGTTCCAGCTAGTGCACCACGACTTGTATATCAAATCCCATGGTATGTGCTATCCTGTCTGTGGGAGAGTGCATATAAAAGATCCCTTCTTACTAATGTAAAAATGTAGTGGGTTTCTTCTTTAAGATTATATGTCAAAATTACCAAATGTTTGACATCCTATAGTCGATGATTAATAAATCAATGAGTTCTGGTAAGTGCTGCTCCGTCTGTTGGATGATGGATATAAAATATCTCTTGCTACTAATGGAAAAATGTAGTGGGTTTCTTCTATAAGACAATATGAAAAAAGTTACCAATGTTTAACATTCATTAGCTGATAATTAAAATCAATAAGCTCTAGTAATGTCGTTAAGCAACAAAGAAAAGAAAAGAAAAGTACTTTGATGAATGAATGAATATATAAAGACACTCTAGCACACAAAAATACATCAACTACTGGGTGTGAAATATACTTTCATGATGTTTTTCTTACAAATAAACCATAAAACCTACACCCTTGTTTTTCTTACAAATAAACCATAAAACCTACACCCTTGTTTTTATTACAAATAAACCATAAAACCTACACCCTTGTTTTTATTACAAATAAACCATAAAACCTACACCCTTGTTTTTATTACAAATAAACCATAAAACCTACACCCTTGTTTTTCTTACAAATAAACCATAAAACCTACACCCTTGTTTTTATTACAAATAAACCATAAAACCTACACCCTTGTTTTTCTTACAAATAAACCATAAAACCTACACCCTTGTTTTTATTTTAATATCAAGCTGATCTTACTGGACTAACATTATGACTGGAAGAAGGAAGGAAATGTTTTATTTAACGACACACTCAACACATTTTAACGACACACTCAACACATCTTATTTACAGTTATATGGCATCAGACATATGGTTAAGGACCACACAGATATTGAGAGAGGAAACCCGCTGTCGCCATTTCATGGGCTACTCTTTTCGATAGCAGCAATGGATCTTTTATATGCACCATCCCACAGACAGGATAGTACATACCATGGCCGTTGATATGCCAGTTGTGGTGCACTGGCTGCAACAAAAAATAGCCCATTGGGCTCACCAACAGGGATTGATCCTAGACTGACTGTGCATCAAGCACTTTACCACTAGGCTACGTGCCGCCCCAGGCTGTACAACTGAATTTCCTTGGTGAATCCAAAATATTTCCACATCCCAACCAGTGCCCCACGACTGGTATATCAAAGGTCATGGTAGGTGCATTTTGGTTTGTGGTAAAAAGCTGCCTTGCTCCTAATGGAAAAATATAGCCGATGATTAATAAAGCAAAATGCTCTAGTGGTGTTGTTAAATAAAAACAAACTTTAAACTTTAAAGACATGGTTGAAATATCATATCATATTCCTTGATGCGTATATGTGTGACTCATGGGATATGACTGTAGATTTTACTCACTGAGCTATAATTCCAATCTGTACAATGGCTTTGATACTACGCCATTCACACTTCTGGTTCATATTTTCAGCAAAATAAAAAATGATCACCTTCCGTTCTTAAATATCTCATATTTGACAATTAAAACACATAAATTAGCCTCTATTTATCACTGATAATTCAGTAAATTGACTATGCCACAAACTGACATGACAATGATGCACCCAGTACTACAAACAATTGCAACAAGGTCAATTTATATACAATTACCAGACTTGAACAAATTGACTTCTGTCCGCCAGTACAATGTGGACCCATTCATAGCAGAATCTTTTCACTCAGAATAGACTAGACGGTAATGTGTTTAATGAAAAACCTCTCATTGCTCATAATACCAGAAACCAGAGACTCTTCAAGATGTGACAGCACCTTGCTGATAGGTTTGCTACAGGATTCAGTCCTTACAATTCAGAATTTGCATCAGCAAACATAAAACTTTAGATGCTAAGGTAAAAGTAGTTTGCTTCAGCTAAAATACAAGTTTCCTTGGGTTTTGTATGTTAAAGGAAATGTTTTATTTAATGACGCACTCAACACATTTTATTTACGGTTATATTGTGTCGGATATATGGTTAAGGAAGGAAGGAAATGGTTTATTTAATGACGCACTCAACACATTTTATTTATGGTTATATGGCATCGGACATATAGTTAAGGACCACACAGATATTGAGAGAGGAAACCTACTGTCACATTTCATGGGCTACTCTTTTCGATTAACAGTAAGAGATCTTTTATAATATGCACCATCCCACAGACAAGATAGTACATACCACAGCCTTTGTTCCACCAGTTGTGGAGCAGTGGCTGGAATGAGGAATAGGCCAATGGGCCCACTGACGGGGATCGATCCTAGATTGATCGCGCATCAGAGGAGCGCTGTACTACTGGGCTACACAATGTAGTTCCCGCCCCTTGTATGTCAAATACTTACATGTAAAATATATCTTCATGCAAAAAGTTTCAATGGGACAAAATTATGAGATTAATCAATTTTAGTTCATCTTTTAAATCAGCATTGCTGAATGTCGATGTGAATTATGATGGCTGTGATTACTGTTACCAGCAGCTATGTAATGGCTGTGAGGTTGTCAATGGCCAAACTTGTGCACTTTGTTTTTAAAGTCATTGGATGTTGGCAACTGTTTCTTGATGAAAAAGTATTCTTTCAGGAAATTAATTACATTATCAAATGATCATTTCTTGATTTTTTTTTTGTAATATCTTTTTCTTAAAGTAACAGATCCTAAGTATTAAACACTAAAGTATATTTTTCTCTATTAGAGCCATTTACGATCACTGAAATCAAACATTATTTATATTTTATTTTTTAGATAATCCATTTCCGTAGAACCGAAGTGTTTCTGGTCATCCTAGTGTTTCTAATACCACAAAATGTATTTTTCATATTTTAAAAAATGCACGTGTGTCTGAGTAGTAATGGTTATGGAGTCAAGTATTTTAAAGGCTATTTCCCTGTTTTAATGTCACCGACTCTTGTTGCACTCTGTTGTAACTTTATCCAAATGTGTTACAGGTTTGTAGATTAACTAAACTTAGTGTCCATTTTTAATGGGTTGAAACTAGGGTCTGTAACTTTAACTTCCTGTGACAATAATGGTATTATAACATATCAATTTATGTTTAATAATAATGTAATGCCTTCTATACAACTCATTTAAACATGGCTCGGCAGAGTTGTTCTTTAAATGTTACTTCTAAAAGTATTAGCTGACAAATGACAGATGACAAGATTCTAATCTGGCATAAGTGAAACAATTTAATACATAAGATTAAACCACCAGACAGAAATATCACTATTCTATTTAGTGCAATAGAGTCATTACTAGACTTTTGAATTTATTTATGTACACCAGTTAAGTGCATGACAATATTAAATGGGATTTTTTCTAATCTTACATCAATCCTCTTTAATAATTGTATAAAGCAAAAGTTTGTTTGGTTTAATGACACCACTAGAGCATATCGGCTATTAGATGTCAAACATTTGGTAATTTTGACATATAGTCTTAGAGAGGAAACCTGCTACATGTTTCCATTATTAGCAAGAGATCTTTTATATGCACCATCCCACAGACAGGACAGCACAAACCATGGTCTTTGATATACCAGTTGTGGTGCACTGGCTGGAACGAGAAATAGCCCAATGGGCCCACCGACAAGGATCGATCCCAAACCGACCGGGCATCAAGTGAGCACTGTACCACTGGGCTACGTTCCACCCTGTATAAAGCATAGGAGTAGCCTATGTGGTGAGGAGTAGCCTAGGAGTAGCCTATGTGGTGAGGAGTAGCCTATGTGGTGAGGAGTAGCCTAGGAGTAGCCTATGTGGTGAGGAGTAGCCTACGTGGCGAGTGGCCTACGTGGTGAGGGGTGGCCGTGGTGATGGGTGGCCGTGACGAGGAGTAGTTTACGTGGCGAGGAGTAGCTTACATGATGAGGAGTGGCCTACGTGGTGAGGAGTGGTCTACATGGTGAGAAGTAGCCTAGGAGTGGCCTACGTGGCGAGGGGTGGCCGTGGTGATGGGTGGCCGTGACAAGGAGTAGCTTACGTGGCGAGGAGTAGCTTACATGGTGAGGAGTGGCCTACGTGGTGAGGAGTGGTCTACATGGTGAGGAGTGGCCTACGTGGCAAGGAGTGGCCTACGTGGCGAGTGGCCGACGTGGCGAGGGGTGGCCGTGGTGATGGGTGGCCATGACGAGGAGTAGCTTACGTGGCGAGGAGTAGCATACATGGTGAGGAGTGGTCTACATGGTGAGGAGTGGTCTACATGGTGAGGAGTAGCCTAGGAGTGGCCTACGTGGAGAGTGGCCTACGTGGTGAGGGGTGGCCGTGGTGATGGGTGGCCGTGACGAGGAGTAGCTTATGTGGCGAGGAGTGGCTTACATGGTGAGGAGTGGCCTATATGGTGAGGAGTGGTCTACATGGTGAGGAGTGGCCTATGTGGCAAGGAGTGGCCTATGTGGCAAGGAGTGGCCTACGTGGCGAGGAGTGGCCTACGTGGCGAGGAGTGGCCTACATAGTGAGGAGTGGCCTACATGGCAAGGAGTGGCCTACATGGCGAGGAGTGACCTACGTAGTGAGGAGTAGCCTATGTGGCAAGGAGTGGCCTACATAGTGAGGAGTGGTCTACATGGTGAGGAGTGGCTTACGTAGCGAGGAGTGGCCTACGTGGCGAGGAGTGGCCTACGTGGCGAGGAGTGGCCTACGTGAGGAGGAGTGGCCTACGTGGCGAGGAGTGGCCTACATTGTGGGGAGTGGCCTACGTAGTGAGGAGTGGCCTACGTGAGGAGGAGTGGCCTACGTGAGGAGGAGTGGCCTACGTGGTGAGGAGTGGCCTACGTGGTGAGGAGTGGCCTACGTGGTGAGGAGTGGCCTATGTTGTGAGGAGTGGCCTACGTGATGAGGAGTGGCCTATATTGTGAGGAGTGGCCTACGTGGTGAGGAGTGGCCTACGTTGTGAGGAGTGGCCTACGTGATGAGGAGTGGCCTATATTGTGAGGAGTGGCCTACGTGGTGAGGAGTGGCCTACGTTGTGAGGAGTGGCCTACTGGTATGGTTAATTAGTGTCTAACATACATGTATGGCTATTTTGACATTTGGTTGAGAGAAACTATAAAAAGCAGTAACGGATCTTTTATACACACTTTCCCAAAGACAGAACAGGGCATACTAGAGATATAACCAAAGTTTCCCAAAGACAGAACAGGGCATACTAGAGATATAACCAAAGTTTCCCAAAGACAGAACAGGGCATACTACAGAGGGTGATTGATCCTGTGACCCGCTGTCACCTAGAGCTAACATCTAAGAAAACGCTTGATAGGTCAATCTGATAACACATTTGATTGGTCAATCTAACAACACACTTGATAGGTCAATCTCATGACACACTTGACTGGTCAATCTAACAACACACTTGATTGGTCAATCTAACAACACACTTGATTGGTCAATCTAACAACACACTTGATAGGTCAATCTCATGACACACTTGATTGGTCAATATAACAACACACTTGAATAGTCAGTGTAACAATACCCTTGATATGTCAGTCTAACAACATGTTTGATATGTCAATCTAACAACACACTTGATCAGGTCAATCTGACAACACACTTGATTGGTCAATCTAACAATACACTTGATAGGTCAATCTAAAAACACACTTGATAGGTCAATCTAACAACACACTTCACAGGTCACAATCTCCCTTTTGGCTTATTCTCCATTCCAACTAGTTCCTCATGACTGATATGATGTATCAAAGACTTTTGTGGTGTTCTGTAACAATGGGGCACATAACATCTAGCTCAGAAAATAGATTGCTCACCTGAGGTGCTTGGGTCATAAGAATGAACCTCTATGGTGGACCCACTGTTCCCCCCCCCCCCCCCCATCCCAATCAAAAACAGTGGTATGTGATGCACTGTCTATAACAAACACAATATAAATGACTGCTTGCTGTTAAATGTGGTGGCAGTGGATTTTTTTCTCTATTTCTCATTGGGTGTTTATTTACCAGATGTTATCCATGCAGTAGTTCCATATTTAACAAATCACTTGAGTATCCTTAAACAAAATTCTCCCATCCTTTCCTTTTACCTAAGTAGTAAATCTCTCTAATTACTTACCAATACTTCTCCCATTTACTTCATCATCATCTTCACTGCCACTATTTTCTGAAAAACACAAGTTATTGATTTTAGAATATTAATTACTGGAGAGAGAGAGAGAGAGAGAGAGAGAGGGGGAGAGGGGAGGGGAGGGAGAGAGAGAGAGAGAGAGAGAGAGAGAGAGAGAGAGAGAGAGAGATAACGATTACTGGATAGAGAGAAAGAGAATAATTAACAAACAACCAGATGAACTTTCATGAAAATAAAATGTATGCAACAAAACTGATCCAGCGAAAGAAATATGAGCATAGGAAGTTCTAGCAAACAATTACCCTCCTTTGTATATATTTTACTTTTATTTTATTTTGTAATTAACCTTAAACACTGCTTATATGCTTACAGGTAATATTTTCATTTTTGTCATAATAGTCCATTTACTACAAAAGCCCATTCAAATAAAATATCAATTTAATGTTTATTTTATGGTACTTTAAATGACACCAAAAATTATTTAAAATTTTATTGTATCAGTTTGCAACCAGTTTCCCAATATACAAATTACACTAACTGTATGTATGTATGTGTATTCCATGCTTTAAACCATTATGTCACACATACAAATTCTATACATTGTAATTTTACTTCTATGTATAGCAATAAAAGGCAAAATATGTTTTAAAGTCAAGTAATTAAAAAATATATATAAAAAATAGATCAGATCAGAAAATGAAAAATGAATGAATAGAAAATTAAAAATTAAAAAAGAAGAAGAAAGAATAGAAAAGAAAAGAAAAGAAAAAGAAAAAAAATAATAATAAAAAAAAAAAATAAAGAAAAAAGATTAGAAAATGAAAGGTATGAAAAAGGAAACCTTTATTAATAGAAATATACAAAACAGAACTCCTTAAAAGCAATGCATTCTGCCATGTCATGAAATTAATTAACCGGAAAAAAAAAGAGTTGAGCACTAAAAAGCTGTTATATTTTGAAATATCCGCAACTCAAAGATCTGCACTCCAACACACTGTAGAGGACAAAGCTGCACGAATTGTGCAGTGAGGAGAGAGATGATTGAACAGCCAACAAAAGACCTGATTTATGCTGATGGAACATTAATAACGGACATTTTCAAGGGTCGAATCAATTTGTCTACTTTTGAACACAAATGTATGGATTATTAACTCAGAAAACTTATGGTAATTAATTAATTCTAATAGCACAAAAGTTATTAGGGGGGGGGGGGAGAAGAAGCATTATGAGAATACTGCTAAAGCAATACATGTCCCTTACCAAACCCAACAATTTTTCGTATCTCCTAAATTTCACTTTGTTAAAAGTGGGACCAGGGTAAATTACTATGATTAAGAAATATATATTTTATTTTATCTCAATATCTTCAGGAAAAACAAAATTCCAGAAAACAAATTTTCACATCTCCTAAGTTCAAGGGCCATAACTCTGTAAAAATGGGTAATTTGCAAAGAAAGTCAAAACATGATCTGTAACTGTACATTATAAAGTTATACACAAAATTTCAGTTCAATATCTCAAGGCTTTCTAAAACGAAATCTGGAAAACTACATGTATATGTCGGACACCATGGGAAATCGCCATAAAAAGTCAAACTTGATCTGTAACAGTACATTATAAAGCTATATACATAATTTCAGCTCAATATCTCAAGGCCTTCTAAAAAAAAGTCTGGATTTTTTTTCTCTCACATATCCTAAGTTCAAGGGCCATACCTCTGTCACAATGGGTTAATGGCCATGAAAGTCAAACTTGATCTGTAACAGTACATGATAATGCTACATGTATACAAAAACGTTCAGCTAAATATCTCAAGGCATTCTAAAAAAAAAATCCGGAAAACTATATGTGAGACAGACAGATGGACAGACGGACAGACAGACAGACAGACAGACAGACAGACAGACAGACAGACAGACAGACAGACAGAAGGACGGAGATGAAAGCTATAATTCCCTCCAGTTGGCCAGGTATGGGACTAAAAAGAAAGAATTTATAAGATTATATATTATAACAGATGAAGAATCTACCCCTTTTAAAACTATTTTTTCCCCCAAAACCACCTAAGACCCCCCCCCCCCCCCCCCTATAAAAAAAAAACCAAACTAAAACAGCCAGAACAACCTTTTAAAAATAAATCTGTTGAATATTGTCATGATTATTTTAAGCTTATGAGCACAATCTAAACATTAATTTTTTAAACTGTATTCCATTTTGGGGTCTTTATGAATCAAGTTATGGTTGTTTCCAACTTTTCTCAATGGGGGTCATAGAGAGGCACTGAAAGTATGACTATGCCCGCTGAGCACTTGAAGGCTATTCAGTATGAGATAACTTCCTTAACCTTATGTGGGTGTGGAGTATTTTGGGAAAGAAACACGACTCCCACTCCCCTCCTGTCAGTAGACAATTCCCGAAACTACCTTCAGGGCATCTGTAGAGAAACCAAGTTTTCTTCTTTCAAAAGAAAATCTCATTATTTTACATTATCAAAAAGAAAACCGGCAGACAGAGTCTAAAAGGTTTACTCCAAAATAGCAGACAAATTGTTTGTGTTGGCGGAACAATCAGTTGTTAGTGAACTGTTTACAGATTTTTTTATTTTTTTAAAATTCACATCTTTATGTCGACAGCTGAGAAACAACATCAATCAATATGCCACACAACACGGATGGTTTCTTAAATATCCTTCTAACCTGCAGCGCAAACTAATAAAATTCTTAACCAGATCAGTCAATATGTGGCGTGTGTAAACACAGCAGTAACAAGATTTCTCCTCATTTGATTATCTGGTTCTCAAAAAACCCCAACCTCTTCCAAGCTAAATATAATAATGTTCAGTTAATCACAGTGACATGACCATGATCACATCAGGCAAGCCATACTTCTGTACAAGACAGAGTTCAAGGGATGTTACAGAAAAAATATGGCACCCCAGCATACATGTCCAAAAAAAGGATATTATAGGGCTTTCAGTGGAATTTTGATGCAGGTAATATTTACATATGCAGAACATTTCTTAAAAGTATTATTCAAAAGTGGTTAGTGGTTAATGTTTGATGGGTGATGCACGATGATAGATGAAAAGTTTGAAAACAGATCACAATAAAAACATTAATTGAGCCTTCAGCTCAGATGACAAAAATTATCATTTTAAATAAATTTGAAAAATCTAAAGTAAAAAAAAAGATTAATAAAAACTAAATATAGATACCATACTTGAAGCATAAATGAAGATATAAACCAAAACTCACCAGAATTGAGCTCTTTGACTAGCGAAGACATTGCATTGGTAACAGAATCAGCAGCCACTAGCAGGTCGTTGCGCAGACTCCTCACGTTGGAGGTGGCACAAGCCGATTGGTTGAAAGCCTGTTGCACGTCCCCGCCCAGTCCCGTGAGTGACGTGTCCATTGTTGTGCTGGGCGTGGCCACTTTGTTGACAGCCGGCGCTATCGTGGGTGACAGACCGGAACGGGACCGTGGGGACGGGGAATTGGTGGGAGTTGAACGAGGAGAGCTCGGGTGATTCTGAAAATAAAAGAGTGTTAAGAATTCAAATACTGTAAATGTACGATGAACGTCATAAAATATTGGTAGAAATTCAGATAAATTAAAAAAAAAAAAATAATAATTGAACATACAAGCATTATATAACAAAAATTAAACAACAAACTTTAATAAATAGCTAAAAACAGACACTTTAATGTTCTTGAAAAAAGGTGTCAAGAAAATATCAGAAATATGATCATGTATGAATTTCAATAATTAAACTCAAGCCAAACCACAGGGCTCATGCGACTGGGCGAAGTGAGCCAAAACTTCGATTTGACCAGACTGACTTCGCTGTGCCAGTCACTGTAACGCAAAATCTGTGTTGCCTTTTTAAAAAGTCATCACTTGCAAGGTACACATCACGGATGAATGGTGAAGAATTTGAGGAACACCTATTCATTTCACAATGTCATATCCATCAATTAGCAGTACAGAAGGTAAAATAAAAAAAATAAAAAAAATAAAAAATACAGATTGTAAAATTTGCACCTGTATTAAGATAACTTCTTTTTTGCGAATTTCTTTTTTTAAATTAAAAATTAAAGTCTCCCTGCTGTTAAAAACTCCACCCTCTCTAAAGTTTGAGAGAGAAGTGACTTTGCTCTATGATTCTGACCTCGCGTGAGGCCTGAAACAATAACTATTAAATGTTGATGATGTAATATAAGATAGCCAGGCAACCAGACAGAAAATGTCACTGTACTGACAAGCATCAAGTGATGCATACATTATAACCTAATTAATGAATAGGATAATTTTCCAAGTCTCTGTACATCAAAGCTTAAGTTAGCAAGCTTAATTTCCAGCAACATGAGGGTCATTTCCAAAAACGTCTACTTAATTGAGGCTAACTCATGGGAGTGATCATATTGTGAAAAATATCCTTTTGACTCTGTACAACAGTGGGCGAGACATAGCCCAGTGGTAAAGTGCTGGCTTGATGCGCGCTCGGTTTAAGATCGATCCCCGTCAGTGGGTCCATTGAGCTATTTCTTGCTCCAGCCAGTGTACCACGACTGGTACATCAAAGGCCGTGGTATGTGCTATCCTGTTTGTGGGGTGGTGCATATAAAAGATCCCTTGCTGCTAATCGAAAAGAGTAGCCCATGAAGTGGCAACAGCAGGTTTCCTCCCTCAATATCTGTGTGGTCCTTAACCATACGTCTGACACCATATAAACATAAATAAAATGTTTTGAGTGTGTCATTAAATAGAACATTTCCTTCCTATACAACAGATTTGCTCATGGTTTTGTCATTCAGATTCATTTAAATGGATATAGCTGCAACAGAACATTTTACATTTCTGTATATATATACTGTTTTGGAAATAATTTGATTGGTCAAAATCATAAATTCAGTTTTCAATGTAAGGTACCATAAATTAGATTGGCACGAGGATTTCCTTTACACATACATGTACTAAGCTATGCTTTCTTCTCCAACCCTTGCAATTAAGAAAACATCCACGGCAAGAAACAAGCAGTGGAAAAAAATCTAATATAGAATGAAAAACTCCATGACAATCTCCACGGCATTGCCAATTGCCGGGATTGCTTTCTCACAGCAGGTACCAAATTACTGCCACAGCTTCACATTTATTTTATGGAAACCAATAAGAATTCCCAACAAAAACCTGCCATCTTCTACCTTAACCCATAACATGTAGAAACAGTGAGACTATTTGTTATGAAACCAATAACAATTCCTAATAAAACCTGTCATTTTCTACCTTAACTCATAACATATGGAAACAGTGAAACTATTTGTTATGAAACCAATAACAATTCCTAATAAAACCTGCCATTTTCTACCTTAACCCACAACACACGGAAACAGTGAGACTATTTGTTATGAAACCAATAACAATTCCTAATAAAACCTGCCATTTTCTACCTTAACCCACAACACACGGAAACAGTGAGACTATTTGTTATGAAACCAATAACAATTCCTAATAAAAACTTGTCATCTTCTACCTTAACTCATAACATGTGGAAACAGTGAAACTATTTGTTATGAAACCAATAACAATTCCTAATAATGCCTGCCATATTCTACCTTAACTCATAACATGTGGAAACAGTGAAACTATTTGTTATGAAACCAATAACAATTCCTAATAAAAGCCTGCCATCTTCTACCTTAACTCATAACATGTGGAAACAGTGAGACTATTTGTTATGAAACCAATAACAATTCCTAATAAAAACTTGTCATCTTCTACCTTAACTCATAACATGTGGAAACAGTGAAACTATTTGTTATGAAACCAATAACAATTCCTAATAAAAACTTGTCATCTTCTACCTTAACTCATAACATGTAGATACAGTGAAACTATTTGTTACGAAACCAATAACAATTCCTAATAAAAGCCTGCCATCTTCTACCTTAACCCACAAAATGCGGATACAGTGAGACTATTTGTCAAACGTGTGGAGGAGAGTAATGAGAAGAGAAGCCCCTGTCATATATGCTCTACCCTGAATAATCCCGCCATTATATTAAAGATTCTCCGAGGCCATCTCGGCTTGATCACTATCCGTCATAGGAGCAGAAGTCATTTATTTTATCACCACGAGCAAAATTAAGGAAGCAGCATCCCGTTCCGAGTTAATTTCACAGCAAAGTGATTTGGGGAAAGCTGCTAGTACCCTCCAGTCACTCAGTGAGATTTATTGTTTAATGTAAAGTGCAAATGTCTCGTGCTGTTTTTGCATTTTCCTCCGGTCTCCCACCACCGGTGTGTGCAGTTATCTGGTATTAGTCCATTGGCGGCGTGCTGCAGTGGGGATAAATCAATGAGCTTGTAAAAAGACAACCTGTGCAAGATGATTTTCCTGAACATTATCTCTTTCGGTATGCTCGGTTGAGAAATTGTTTCAAGGTTGTTGGGTGTTTTTTACCCCCCCCCCCCCCCCCCATCTATCCCTTAATTTTAAAGCATTCAACTGCTGTCACAATTCATATCTACTTGCAATGAAGGTCTAAAAATCTAGGACCTTTTATAGGCTTAATTTTTAATCAAATATGACCAAAATCTATTTGGATTCTAGCAAATTTGTATCACTGGAATCCACAAAAATTCACTTGTTTCATGGATTTTTCTTACAATGTGCTAACGAACTACTGGTAATTAATTCAGACACTGATGCTAAGAAGTAATCAAATTATTATCTGAACATGGAAATGATATTTTCTAATAAGTGTTGTCTGGACACATGATGTCGGACCAGATGCTTTTGTTTATAAAGATATTTGGATTTATGAAACTTTTATTTAAAGTACTGTAGAATCACTTTTGCTCATGGTGGTCTGTAATTCATGGAGGTGGTCTGTAATTCATGGATGAAGTTTGTTTTGTTTAATGACACCACTAGAGCACAATGATTTATTAATCATTGACTATTGGATATCAAACATTTGGTAATTTTGTCAATATAGTCTTACAGAGGAAACCCGCTACATTTTCTCCATTTGTAGCAAGGGAACTTTTTCTCCATTTGTAGCAAGGGAACTTTGATATGCACTATCTCACAGAGAGGACAGCACATACCACGACCTTTGATATACCAACCGTGGTGCACTAGCTGGGACGAGAATTAATTCATGGAAGAATGCAGTGAACAAATTTAAGAACAAAATGAAAATGATATATAATTCAATATGAATTTACGATACTGCCTTTTTGATAAATGAATTTAGAAGTCCCCAATGAAATGTATAATTTATCCAAACCATGAAAAAAAGAGAGAAGAATCTCACAGTAACATTACGGGAATTGGATTCATGGATTTAAATCTAAACATGAAGCCGAGCTGTCTTGGCCTCTCAGTGACCCTTGGTGTAATTCACCAATTTGCTCACCTTAAGCAGTGTACAAAGCTTTCAAGTATCAAATCAAGAACGAACATTAGCTTTTACTCCCACTGTTTGTTTTAAGTAGTAGAAAGTTATCTGTTAAAGTGAATATTAACTCCTAATATTTGTCATTAGGGTAAACAAACCCAATGCTTGTTGTAAGTAATAGAAAGGTGACAGTTACTGTGAAAGTGAATATTAACCACTAATATTTGTCAAACAATCAAGTGTAAATATGTTTAACTCCTAATGTTTGACAAAAATAAAACAATCAAACATGAATGTTAAACTCTGATATTTCTCAAAAAAGTAGATTTTTGTCCAAATATTGGTTCTAACTTCATTGTTCATACTTTTAGAAACTTCAAGAAATTTATATTTGTTCTAAAAGATCATCTATATTATTGTTTGCCACAATAGTGAGTTTTATCTACCGGTACTATTAATGTTTATCTTTATATAACTAAAAAGTCTAAATGTTGGTTTGAATTACTTCATTATCTATACTAGGTACCTTTAACAATTTCATCAATCTGGAATTTATCCTAATTTTAATGTTTGTTGTAAAAGTGAGTTCACTAATGTCTATGTTTTTAAATTAGTAGATAGTCCAAATATTAGTATTAACTTCATTTATTTATACTTTCTTATTTCCAGCCAACTGGTGCACAACAATTGGTATATCACAGACTGTGGTATGTGCTATCTGTGAGATGATGCATACAAAAGATCCCTTGCTACTAATCCAAAACAAAAAATTAAGCGGGTTTTCTCTCTAATGGTAGGTTCTGACTGTCAACAGTCACAATGAAGTTGGCCAACTCCATGGTTGCGTTGTAATTTCCCCAACTCCCGACTTACAACGAGTGCACTCAGATTAATAACTAATGGGTTATACGATGAGAATCGAGGTGTAAGAGTGCTCAGACTAGCAATTGGACCGTCATAAAAGTCGTGAGAGAAGAAAGTTGGCCAACTTTGTCATGGCAGTTGGTAGTCTTTACACTATATGTCCAAATTACCAAATGTTTGACATCCAATAGCCATGCACTCTAGTGGTGTTGTTAAACAAAACAAACTTTTAATTTTAATTTTATTTTTACCTTTAGCAATTTCATCAAACTTTCCAACTGAACCATGAGCTCCTTGCGACTCTCTTGTAAAGCCTGCATTCGACCTTCAAGTTCGTCTTTCCGTTGCCGTAACAACCGCAGTTCCGTGAGAAGGGTTGGGTTGTACTGGGCTTCCTCATTTTCAGCAGCGTAGGCTTCCTGCTCCAGCCGCAGACGCTGAATTTCTCGCATGATTTCCCTGCAAGATATTTAGAAATAGGTTTTAGGAAATAGCAAAAGTACAATTAACAAAAAGAAAAAAACATTCTTAAAAAAAAGCGCCACCCTAAAATCAAAAATATGTTTTTGATAACTACAATCTATATTTGATGGTTTTTGTATTAACAGCTGAATTTTTGCACCTGATGCTAAAAGAAATGAAATGTTTTATTTAACGGACATACTCAACACATTTTATATACGGTTATATGGCATTGAACATATGGTTAAGGACCACGCAGATAATGAGGGAGGAAACCAGCTGTTGCCACTTCATGGGCTACCCTTTTTGATTAGCAGCAAGGGATCTTTTATATGCACCATCCCATAGACAGGATAGCACATACCATGGCCTTTGATGTACCAGTCGTGGTGCACTGGCTGAACCAGGAAATCTGATGCTAAAAGGGGCAGGATGTAGCCCAGTGGTTAAGTGCTCAATTGATGTGCAGTCAGTTTGGGATCGATCCTCATCGGTGTGACCATTGGGCTATTTTTCGTTCCAGCCACTGCACCACGACTGGTATATCAAAGGCTGTGGTATGTGCTATCCTGTCTGTGGGAAAATAAAAGATCTTTCGCTACTAATGGAAAAATGTAGCGGGTTTCCTCTCTAAGACTATACGTCAAAATTACCAAATGTTTGACATCCAATAACCGATGATTAATAAATCAATGTGCTCTAGTGCTGTCAAACAAAACGAACAAACTGATGCTAAAACTAATAAAAGTCTGTCTTCGTACTGGTTACATACTGAGAGAAAGAAATAAGAGATCTCACAAATAGTACCGGTAACTGCAAATAATGACTGCAACCCAAAGCCTCAATCCGTAGTGTCAGAAACTGACATTGCTAATGGCAGTCAATTCAACACTACTGACTTTCAACCCCACATTATCACTAAAGCTGTATGAAATATAGACATTACTATGTTAGTAATTAATTAAAATTGGGTCTACAGTACAATGTTTCCTTATTTCTTTCCATCAGTATATACCAAGTTAATAGAGTCCATGTGTCTATGGTATCCATCCATCCATCCATCCATCCATCCATCCATCCATCCATCCATCCATCCATCCATCCATCCATCCATCCATCCATCATTCTCTGTACGTCCATCTATTTGAGGTGGGATGTATCTCAGCCAACAGAAAATGTTAAATACCCGCATACGCTATCGCTAATTGTCTCTAGACACGAAACGCCAACATGCTCGCTCATTGTAATAACGCACAAAACTAAGGCACTTTATTAATAACCAATCAGAATAATACATGTGTTTTAGTCTTGATAACAATTATCATATACCTTAGTCTTGATAAGAATGATTGTAAGCATTGTAAATTAGTCTTAGTAGTTACTAACATTAACAGAACGCTTGTATGAGGTGCACTGGATTGAGCCATAGGATTGATCCCTTTCAGAGATACAAATGATTTTCTTTCCATTCCAACCATGCAGTTTCCTATCACTGGTGTATCAAACGCTACACACAGCATATTATGTTTTCTGGTCCATCGAAGAGTACATATAAAAACTATTTTTGCTGCCACTTGATAAGTGCGTCCATAATATGGTGGTAACAGGTGTGCTCATAATATGCAGTAAAATCCCTCTAAACTAGACACCCACGGGGCCAAGAAAAGAGTCTGGTTTTAAGGTGTGTCCTGTTGAGAGAGGGTATGTTCTGTACTATTAATTAAAAAGAGACAAGGAAAAACATCCAGTTTTGAGGGAGTTTCTATTTAAGAAGGGTCTGGTTTTGAAGGTTTTCACTGTACTTGCAACGCTCAAATTCAACGATGGCACAGACGGCAACTGCCGTCGTTGAGATATAAATTGCTGTAGGTAGATAGCATCATTGATGGCACTTTTGTGCTGTCGGTAAAGCTCCTCAACAATGGTAAAACAATGGCGTACATTATCTGCCAATATTTAACATTTGCAATATGTTTACATACAGCAAAATAGCCTTACAGTCATGTTTACTTTCTGCAAATGTCACTTTAAAAAAAATTGCCATAGGCAGGCTGAAAATTGCCTTTGGTGGGCTGTTTCACTCATGGCAATTGTTTTAAAAATTGGTGTGGAAGACAACTTCTTAAGTTCGAGCCATGACTTGAGATAAAGTGTCAAGTAAATGTCAGACATCAAACAGCCATAATTTGAAATGGGCCACAATGTAATTAAACAAACGTTTTTGTTTTCATCCAACTACTAGCATCCATTTATGCATCCATTCACCAAACTCATCTTATTCACCCAAACCATGGTCCGACATTCTGTGCTAGTTTTCATTTAGTAAATTGGTCTGGGAGTGGCAGTCCTCTTTGTAGTGGTGTAAGACTGAAAGAATGAAATGTTTTATTTAACGACGCACTCAACACATTTTATTTACGATTATATGGCGTCAGACATACGGTTAAGGACCACACAGATATTGAGAGAGGAAACCCGCTGTTGCCACTTCATGGACTACGCTTTTCAATTAGCAGCAAGGGATCTTTTATATGCACTATCCCACAGACAGGATAATACATACCACGGCCTTTGATACACCAGTCGTGGTGCATTGGCTGGTGCGAGAAACAGCCCAATGGGCCCACTGACGGGGATCGATCCCAGACCGACCGCGCATCAAGCGAACGCTTTACCACTGGGCTATGTCCCGCCCATGTAGTGGTGTAAGAATGCATGTATTGTCCAACAAAGGATCTCCTCGGGAGTGGCTGTCCTCTGATAGATGAGGCACTAGATAGACATTTATGGACCAACCATTATTTTGCCAAATCCCCATTTGACTCTGTATTGTACAGAGATATGGCCTTGATTGTGGATAACAGTTTTGTCGGTCAGATGAAAAATCAATTAGCATAGTCAGTCATACCTCTGTACCAGCCAGTTCAAAGGATGTTTATATACAACTGCTATGACAAAACTACAACATGAAAGCAAACATTCCATGATATCTGCCCTATCCTATCTCATGCATTATAAATTATGCACAGCAATATGACAGACTTGCCTCAACAATGCATGAATGAAACTCTTATCACTGAATAATGTTAATCCAGTGCTCGTCAGAGAAATGTTAATAAGTTTCTACCTCAGTACACACATCCAGATGGAACACACAATATTGTGTCTGTGTGACAGCGTTAACGATTTCTAGTTTTAATCTCTTAAAATGACACTGTAATAGCAATCTTACTGCATGTAATACAGCACACAGTCTTTAGTTCAAATAAAGCCGACACTGATCACAAATACTTTTACCTATTTCCGGGAAACTATAGTTTAAAAAAATCTATATTTAAAGATAGAATCACTATGCTTGATCTCCTATTTCCAGAAAAAGTAATCAGTAGTTTAATATTTAATGACAACACACAACTAATTAAGTTTACATACATGTATGACCTATATCAGGGGTGGATGCATGCTTTTTCCAGGGAGGGTAAGCAATGTTTAAAAAAAAGGCACTTACAATATTCTTAAGTACACTAACTTAACATGTATTATATATGGCAATACTTCCCCTAAAACACCAAGCTGACAAATATATTACATGTTCTCCCCGCCCACACCACTATAAACACAAACTCAGTAGCTACAATGCATTTTTCAAGGCCCTTTGAAATTCGAGAGGGAGCATCTTTAAACAATTTAGCAACTAAACACAGATTGAAATTTTATCTGCTACTGTACTTTGTGTGTGAAATGGCTCTTGTTGTTTGTTTGTTTGTTTTGCTGTCCTTTTGTTTTGTTTTGTTTTGGGGTTTGATTTTTTTTGGAGGGGGGGGGGGGGTTGGAGGGGTGGTGTTTTTTGGTGTTGTTGGGTGGGTTTTTTTTAGGGGGTAAAGGTTTTTTTTTTTAATTGTTTTTTTTTATTATTATCTTCAGAAACAAATATAGTAGTCTCAGGGTTAGGGCCCTGGTATCTCTACCTTACAGTATTGTTATAGGCAAAAGGTTGAATATACCAATATCAATATGAATTTTATATATGGAAGGAAATGTTTTTATTTAACGACGCACTCAGCACATTTTATTTATGGTTATATGGCATCAGACATATGGTTAAGGACCACACAGATATACATGTATAGAGAGAAAACCCGCTGTCGCCACTTCATGGACTACTTTTTTTGATTAGCAGCAAGGGATCTTTTATATGTACCATCCCACAGACAGGATAGTACATACCACAGCCTTTGTTACACCACTTGTGGAGCTCTGGCTGGATCACTGGCTGGATCACACAAATAGAACCAGTGACTGCAACCCAAACCCTCAATACATAGTGTCAGAAACTGACCGTGCTAATGGCAGTCAATTCAACACTACTGACTTTCAACCCCACATTATCACTAAAGGTGGTTTTCTCAGTCACACCCACTGACAGGATAGCACATACCATAGCCTTTGGTAACCAGCTATGGTACTCTGGTTGGAAACTGGAGAGAACTGATAGCAGTCCTGATTAAATCACCAGTTTATGTTCAAATTGAGCAACAGTGAAAAGCAATTTAGCTTTATAGGCACACCATTTGACAGGATAGCACATACCATAGTCTTTGATAACCAACTATGGTGCTCTGGTTGGAAATTGGACAGAACTGATAGCAGTCCTGATTATATCACCAGTTTATGTTCAAATTGAGCAACAGTGAAAAGCAATTGGTTTTCCAATCATCTGCTGATCTCAGGATTTCCAGCACATCAAGTGTTACACAATTTAATACATTACTTCTTGCTACGATCTGCATATCTCATAAGCCAGTTCATCCTTTAGGATTTGTCCTCAGGTCTACAGCCCACACCAATCAATGTGTGACATAAAAAAGTGCCAAGAGGTACGTCAGATATAACCGCAAGGAAAACGAACCTATGTTTATGTATAGCCACTGCAGCCGGCATTCTTGTATACTTACGGAAAAAAGGTTCTTGGGCATGTATGGCATAAGGTACATGTAGATAGATAATCGTATTGAAGAAAAAAAAATTCAAATTGTTTTCAAGAAATTATTTACTGGTCATTCGTAAACCATATGAGAAAATTTTCACAATTATGTAGAACTTGACATTAAAAAAAAAAAAGGGGCGGAATGTGACCCAATGGTAAAGTGTTTGTCTGATGTGCAGTCAGTCTAGGACAGATCCCCATAGGGCTAGTTCTCGTTTCAGCCAGTGGATCATGACTGGTACAATGTATATGACCATAGGATGTGCTATCCTGTCTGTGGGAAGGTGCATTTAAAAGATCCTTAATGCAAAAATGTAGTGGGTTTCCTTTCTAAGCCTACTGGATGTCAAAATTACCAAATGTTTGACATCCAATAGGCGAAGATTAATAAATCAATGTGCTCTAGTGGTGTTGTTAGACAAAACAAAACTTTCAACTTTTAAAAACTTGAGGGGAGTGGTTAACTGCTCTCCTAACTCAGTCATTTAAGCTATTCATTTCATTTCATTTCAACTTATTTTTGTGCTTATATCCAATTAAGGTTCAAGCACGCTGTCCTGGACACACACCTCAGCTATCTGGGCTCTCTGTCCAGGACAGTGGGTTAGTTGTTAGTGGTTAGTGAGAAAGAAGTGGGTGTAGTGGTCGTACACCTACCCACTGAGATGTTAAAACTCGCTCTGAGTGGGAGCCTTATATATATGATGGCTTAACCACGACACCACCGAGGTCGGCTTAAGCTATTACTATACTGATACAGGCATCGAAATAAGCATTGTGTCTGGTAACCCATTTACAGGTTACCACAAAATACAGCCTGGTAACCTATAGGTTACCACAACTATATGAAAGTTAGAATTGAATTCCTGTTACTACTACTTTTAACGTTGACATTCTGAAATTGTTTACGTTTGGAAACGAAACTACCGTTACGTAAAAAAAATTGTCGAGAACGAAACACTGTTCTCGACTTTTCTTACATGTGGTAACCTCCTGGTAACCTGAACGACCATTCTCGACTTATTTCGATGCCTGCTGATACCATATAAAGGGAGCTAAAAATTACTCTACTAGAACTATTTTCAGGGAAAACGATGGGGAATGAGATCTTTCCACATGAGTCACACATTTCAACCATTTACAAACTTTACAGCTGATTTCATTTGAGACCATTTTACTTGGTGCACCGGAACTTGTTTTCTGCGAGTATACAATGGCATTTCCAGGCTGATCCTACAGAAATGAACAATAATTCTTTAATGGCTTACTGAGCTCATGAATATCCCATATAGGTCATAGGAATTGTCAAGTACCACAGACTGATTTGAGATAACCACTTCCTCATTTAGAACATTCTCTTCAAGAATACATCTGTCGGCTTCCATGCATGGTCAAATTAAAAGGGCAATCAAGATGTCTGCGAGAAAATTATAGTTTTTTTTTTTTTTTAAATGGCTGAAAAATTCCTCCCCCCCCCCCTACATATGTGGGTCTCTTTTGTCCTTTTTTTAATTGATCATATAAGAACACACAATTTTTTTTAATAATAATAATAATTAACTGCCATCATATAACAGTTCCAATATTTACCCATTTTTGTGATTAAAAACATTCATCAGAACCTGACGTGATGTACTCCATTACATAATTAAAAGTTTTTAAAAATAATAATAAAAAATAAAAATCCATGGAAACACAACACATTATGTACCATGTTTTTTAATTCATCTCATACACTGTGCTGGAACAGTTAGTGTTTTCCCTAGCTTGTTTTTGCATTGTGTTTTACCATGCCTCAATAGTCTACCGCCATGCCTCAATAGTCTACCGCCATCTTGACTTAATCAGTACCATGCTGCCCTGTTATTAAACAAGCCTTCTTCAGTAACTAATTCTGAAATTGCCGTTATGAAACACTCAGAAATGTAATATTAATTAATAAAATAGGCCTGTTATCTATTTTGGCATTTATTTATTAAAACAAACATTAATTACATTTAGTTTTATTTTAATTATTTTTTTTCTCTTTAAGGGGAAAAAAAAAAAGAATGCCCTGAAAATAGTGAAAATGCCCCAAAAGTCTTTAGTCTACCATGCCTTGCCAAATTTCTAGGGAAAATACTAATAGTGGTTTTTCATTCAACTCGCACACTGTACTGGAACAGTGGTTTTTCATTCATCTTGTACACTGTGCTGGAACAGTGGTTTTTCATTCAACTCACACACTGTACTGGAACAGTGGGTTTTTTTTTTATTCAACTCACACACTGTAATGGAACAGTGATTTTTTATTCAGCTCGCACACTGTGCTGTAACAGTGGTTTTTCATTCAACTCGCACACAATACTGGAACAGTGGTTTTTCATTCATCTTGTACACTGTGCTGGAACAGTGGTTTTTCATTCATCTTGTACACTGTGCTGTAACAGTGGTTTTTTATTCAACTCGCACACAATACTGAAACAGTGGTTTTTCATTCATCTTGTACACTGTGCTGGAACAGTGGTTTTTCATTCAACTCGCACACTGTGCTGTAACAGTGGTTTTTCATTCAACTCGCACACTGTACTGTAACAGTGTTTTTTTATTCAACTCGCACACTGTGCTGTAACAGTGGTTTTTTATCTCATACACTGTGCTGGAACAGTGTTTTTTCATTCATCATCTATAAACATACATGTACGTGCATGCACAGTGGTTTTTCATTCATCATCTATAAACATACATGTACATGCATGCACAGTGGTTTTTCATTCATTCATTACACACATTTGTTTTTTTGGAGGGGTATATATGCATGTACAGTGCTTTTTAAATTATCACATACATTGTACATGATCATATAATTATACAATATACATGTTAAAGTCTGTTTTGTTTAACGACACCACTAGAGTACAATTACTGGCTATTGGAGGTCAAACATTTGGTAATTTGGACAGTCTCAGAGAAAAAAACGGCTACATTTTCCCATTAATAACACTTTTGAGGGGTCTTTTATATGTACCATCCCACAGACAGGACAGCACATACCACAACCTTTGATATACCCATTGTGGTGCACTGGATAGAACAAGAAATAGCCCAATGTGCCCACTGACAGGGATCGATCCTAGACCGACCATGCATCAAGCGAGTGCTTTACCACTCTTTCCTGCCCATCCTATATACATGTATGCACACAGTTGTATATAAACCTGTATTAAGCAGTCACCAAAAGGAGTATCAAAAGTGACCTTATAAGACAGGTGCTTTATATTGCTACTATACTTTATACTATATCAGATGATTTGGGTGAATAAAAATGTGCCCTCTATATATATATATATATATGTGGCGTTATAGTCTCGTTAAAACAAATGTGTTAGCATTCAGTACTGCATAATAAATACCACTGTATTTTTTGTTTTTAATCTATATTTACATTTTCCCATTTCCTGACAATTTTCTCAGATGATATTAAGCTGCCTTGCTAAGAAATAAATGAATTTTGCTATTCCACTCTCATAAAAAGTGTCACTGGAATTTCGAAAATAGCAGAAATGTTAAAGTGACTAAATCTGTTAATTCCCCCGTCTGTTCATTGTAATCTTGGGCATTATGGAAAAGTATTCTTATCACTAGCATAGACAGCTTTGCATTCTGCTGACATATCATATATCGTTAGATGGATGGTTTATGGGAGGTAGTTATCAAAATGATATTAGAAGAATGATATCATTTGCTGATACATTTTGATACATGATATTTTATTACTTTGATACATGATATATTATTATTATCCTCCCATAATATGTTTTCGAACAGATAAGCACATATTGCAAATTTCTGTAATGAATTCTGAATTAAAAGCTAAATAATCTTTCTTAACTGTTCATTGCAATATAATCCACGAAACAGACATAATTATAGATGTTAAGCACAATAATGGCTGCAGCAGAAAAGTTTTTCCGACATTGTGTCTGGATATATTGTGAGTAAGTTACGTCATATGTTTTTGAACACGTGATAGTTTCTACATATAAACAATGTTCCGTAGCAGCACAAGAATGTGTATGTATGGTATGCCATGTCTTGGCTGTGACCAAGATGTTTAGCTTCCTCATTTTTAGATAAAAAGGTTTGAGGTTCAGATTTGCTACATGACACGTCAGTCTCCCTCTACAGTGGTCATACAGTGTTGTAACTGGGACTAAAACCTTTTGGCAGCCTTACGGATGTCTACGCGATCGTTTATTACAGCAGAATGTGCCTTAGAAAGATGTTCTTGGGTGTATTGACATGATCTGGATCTCTCAGTGCGAGAAGTAGTCTAAAAAAGAAAAAGGAACCCTTACCTTCAGAAAAGGAATATTGTAAAGTCTCACAGACGTTAATAAGAAATGGTCTAACCAGGCTTCCATATTTTTCTAAAAGAATCAGATTTATTTTCCTTTAAAGTGAATGACGTATTCAATATTGATATAAACAAAGCAGACGGCACATCGAGTGCAGATGTAGCCGATGCAGTAAAGTGCTACGTTTGTATTTACATGATGGTATGTACCCAAATTTTTGTAGCGAACGATGCACAACTTCTTCTTGTCAATCTGCGATGTTTGTTTACGTCACACCTTCAGTATGCACGTGGGAAATCGCGTATAAATGAGCTGTTCGAATTTATATGACGGTACAATATTAAGTCTAGAAAATATGACACACAAAAAAACATTACTTTAGTATACCGGTACATGAACTTTACACAATTTGTTTTTTTTAATTGCAATTATTTTACCATTAACACAAATTAAAGTTTATTTGACTTATAAATAATACACAAACAAACTTAAATGAAAGACATCTGGATTGGACTAAATTATAAAAACAGGTCACAATTACTGGTGATCCGATGATCGACTATATAATAAAAAACAATTGATAGGTTGGGTTTTTTGCAATGTAACTGATTATGAAATCCATATCAATTGTATTTTTTGTGCTGGGGTGTCGTTAACATCTATTCTATTCTATTCTGTTCTATTCCATATAAATTGTCGTGGAAAATTTTAATAATAATTATTTCTATAGCCTAGAATGGGCAGGAATATATGTTTAACAACACCTCAGCACATTTTAAACTACCGGTAGTTATTTTAGTGTCTAACATGTGGTAATTTCAAAACTGGGCTACATTTATATTCATATACTTATATTAGTACCGTGAAACCTCTCAAGACCGGACCCTCTATAAACCGGAATTCACTCAAAACTGGATGTTTAGGAGAGTCCCTTTTTAAAAACCAGTACAGAACTTAACCTCTCTAAACCAGATCCCTCTTAACACAGGACATTTGTCTTGGACCCAAGGGTGTCCAGTTTAGAGGGGTTTCACTGTAGTACCTTTTTGACGTCCAGTTAATAAGTGAAAGAAAGAAAGAAATGTTTTATTTAACGACGCACTCAACACATTTTATTTACGGTTATATGGCGTCAGACATATGGTTAAAAATCCCATGCCTCGTCTGCATGGGATCCGAACCCAGTACCTACCAGCCTGTTGACTGATGGCCTAACCATGACGCCACCAAGGCCAGTAATTAATAAGTGATGTATATTTTTTTGTGCCAGGATGTTGTTGAACATTCATTCATTTCATTTAAACACTTGAATGAGACGGAGAAGAAAATTGGTTCCACCATATACATGTACAACTCATGGCTGGTTCCACCATATACATGTACAACTCATGGTTGGTTCCACCATATACATGTACAACTCAAGGTTGGTTCCACCATATACATGTACAACATGTACAACTCATGGTTAGTTCCACCATATACATGTACAACTCATGGTTGGTTCCACCATATACATGTACAACTCATGGTTGGTTCCACCATATACATGTACAACTCAAGGTTGGTTCCACCATATACATGTACAACTCAAGGTTGGTTCCACCATATACATGTACAACTCAAGGTTGGTTCCACCATATACATGTACAACTCAAGGTTGGTTCCACCATATACATGTACAACTCAAGGTTGGTTCCACCATATACATGTACAACTCAAGGTTGGTTCCACCATATACATGTACAACTCAAGGTTGGTTCCACCATATACATGTACAACTCAAGGTTGGTTCCACCATATACATGTACAACTCAAGGTTGGTTCCACCATATACATGTACAACTCAAGGTTGGTTCCACCATATACATGTACATCTCCTAAAGTTTGGTTTGTTTAACAACACCACAAGAGCACATTGATTAATCATCGGCTCTTGGATTTCACAGTCATTACAGGAAACCCGCTACATTTTTCTAATGCAGCAAGGAATCTTTTATATATACTTTCCCACAGACAGGAAAGCACATACCACGGCCTTTGACCAGTTTTAGTGCTGTACTAATCCTATATCGAAAAGAAGCAAAAGCTCATTTATATCCACTTCCCAATGAACACCGGCCAGCCATGCAGCCTTATTCTATATGACAAAATGTGAGTTAAATCTGACAGAAAGAAAGAAAAAAAGAAAGAAATGTTTTATTTAACAACACACTTAACACATTTTATTTACAGTTATATGGTGTCAAAGATATGGTTAAGGACCACACAGATATTGTGAGGAAACCCGCTTTCGCTACTTCATGGGCTACTCTTTTCGATTAGCAGCAAAGTATCTTTTATATGCACCATCACACAGACAGGGTAGTACATACAACGGCCTTTGATATATCAGTCGTGGTGCACTGGCTGGAAAGAGAAATAGCCCAATGGGCCCACCGATGGGGATCGATCCCAGACCAACCACACATCGAGCGATTTAAATCTGACAGAGACTAAAGAAAACAGGTCCTGTATACGTATTAAAAGTAAAATTAGTCACATTAGTAGAGTCTAGATTGGTGAATTTGACAGATGCAAGTTATTTATCAGATGGTGCACACTGCTTATAATCAATGATGGGCCTCTGAAAGTTGTGGGAGTGATAGTTTCCTTCGTGCGTCACTCGCGAAAGTAAAGTTTTATGTGACCCATTTTTCGTTCGCGCACTGAATTTATGCAGGGTTTTATTTCTAAAATTTGACTTGACACCCATGGCTTTGAAATTGGGAATTTTAGCGTCGTTGTACCAAAAATTGGGAATTTTCAGTTTCATTTCAAAAACATCTTATTAAGCTAAGTTAGAATTAAAAAAGTAATGCTATATATATATATGTATATACATGTATTTGTGTTTATTCACATAAATATATCTATTGTGCATTACAAAACGTTATTGGGGAGGGAAGGTTTGTCAAGTGAATGAGATTTACATTCAGATTGGGAATATTTTATTCCAAAATTGGGAATAAAAACCGACATGGCTTCTGTAGAATGGTGGGGAATGGTGCCCATTATCGGAGTCTAGAAACATAGGTGATAAAACCCTGTTATGACATCATTTACATGATCATGACGGGTTCTGTAAAAACGAAATGGATTACCTGAATTTATTTTTGCGTAATCCATAAATGATTCGCACAAAATGTTTATGTTCAGAGGCCTGAATGACAGATGCCGAAATTCAAACTGATTCTTAACACTAGCATCTCACACACAGTATATCATTTCTCTCTTCAACAAAATATCCTGTCAATCACAAAACCAATTATTCACGATGTACAGAAATTGAATTTTTAATAGAAAGGAAGATATTAAGAACGACCATTATCTATTTGATATCTATAACCAGGGAACATTTTGTTTTCAAAATCTTGATTAGCAAATATTTCTAGTCAATTGAAAATTGATTATAAACTACTGTTTAATGTTTTAAAATTGTGTAACCATCTCTGAAACTTGTGTAGCGAATCGTTCCCTGATAACATGTTTTTTTCACAGTTTGGTGTAGAGTGAAAAAACACTTTCACTTCCACTACTAGGCTATTTCAGGGGAAAAAATCTGAATCCATCACGAGTTCCCAATGGCAATCCTACAACAAGGCTCGAAATGCAGTTAGTACATGCACCGGTGCATGCAGATTTTTGCGTGTGCATGTAACTTTTAAAACTGGGTGCACGCGGTGCATGCTAATATTTTTCTTCAAGTACTGTGTATTGCGTATACTAGTATCCTGTTGCCTACCAGATTCAGACTCAAGTTGTTGAATTTTGCGTATGCATTTCGTAATCTGTTCGCCACATGAAAACGATAACTTCTATCTTATGGGCGCATCCATTTTGAATCCCATAATCCTACTTACAACAATGGCGCCCTTTCGGTCATTTCCGTGAAATATGTTTGCGAAAATTGCCGGTAATATCTCGGTTATATCCATGAACGGTATTAGGGAAGGTGCTCGAGACCGACTTTGGGGTATCCACGCGCATAACACAGTTGTTGTCACTGACAAATTGAACTCTGCCAGATCTGTGATCAATACAACGTACCGTAACTGCCTTGAACATTTTCGACCTCAGATATGGGCACTTAATCAGATGATTGCAAACGTGCAGGTGCGTTACTCGCATAGTTGACTCGAAGTCAGCCAGTGATTATTTCAATTGCAACTTCTCGTCGAATTCCGTAGGCTAATTTATATTATACCAACAGATCTTATAGAGTTAAAAAAGTTGATAACTTGCTTAATACAAAACACAAATATTCGTACGTTTTTGTAATAGGCCTATTATAGATTTCTGTAAGGCGTTTACGTTGGGTGAAATTTTCAAATTTGATCAAGAATCCGTAATAAACGCAGTTGTATAATGTTCCGGTACTGTTAATAAATAAATATAGGTATTGCTGAATAATTCCGAATAGCTTCGTATAAAAAAAAAAACGAAGTTGCTTATTTTTGGTGCATGCAACTTTTTTTTTCAGCATGCACCTGGTGCATGTAGAATTTTTGTTTCATTTCTAGCCCTGCTACAACCTATAACACTATCACACTATGGATGAGGGGATTCATTTTTAAAATTTGCTATTCCATTTTTGATATTTGGTCCTCAGATTTATTTGTTCATGACACTTTCCACAAGCATGCCAGCTATCACACATACATTTTAATAAACTAACAGCAAGAAACTTCATTTTTAATGGTCAAATGTGCATCATAAAAAGAAAAACTTTTATCATTTAACTACACCATGATATCATGTTGGGCCTATAATAGCCCATGCTTATATGTCACATACAGTGGAATTGAGCACTTTGATTGGCTAAAATGCCTTGTCACATCATCGGAATTCCAACCAGACAGAAGGAAGGAAATGTTTTATTTAACAACACACTCAACACATTTTATTTACGGTTATATGGCATCAGACATATGGTTAAGAACCACACAGATATATAGAGAGGAAACCTGCTGTCACCACTTCATAGGCTACTCTTTTCGATTAGCAGAAAGGGATCTTTTATATGCACCATCACACAGACAGGATGGTACATACCATGGCCTTTGTTACACCAGTTGTGGAACATTGGCTGGAACAAGAAATAGCCAAATGGGGCCACCGACGAGAATCAATCCTCAACCGACCGCGCATCAAGTGAGCGCTTTACCACTGAGCTAGACCGGCCTCAGCTGCGTCGTGGTTAGGCCATTGGTCTACAGGCTGGTAGGTACTGGGTTCAGATCCCAGTCGAGGCATGAGATTTTTAATCCAGATACCGACTCCAAACCCTGAGTGAGTGCTCCGCAAGGCTCAATAGGTAGGTGTAAACCACTTGCACCGACCAGTGATCCATAACTGGTTCAACAAAGGCCATGGTTTGTGCTATCCTGCCTGTGGGAAGCGCAAATAAAAGATCCCTTGCTGCCTGTTATAAAAGAGTAGCCTATGTGGCGACAGCGGGTTTCCTCTAAAAACAGTGTCAGAATGACCATATGTTTGACGTCCAATAGCCGATGATAAGATAAAATATCAATGTGCTCTAGTGGCGTCGTTAAATAAAACAGACTACTACCACTGAGCTATTTCCCGCCCCTCCCATCAGACAGAGTGTAAGGTACTGAAATGCTGATGTGCCATTTAAAAAAAAGAAGAGAAGTTATAACTGTGATATGCAAATTAAAAAACTGTGCATCGAACCGTGGGCCTATAAACATGAATATCACGAACCGCAACCAATTGTCTAGCCCATATATCCCGTTGCAGCCAAGCACTGAACTACATCACGTTCATTACCATAAAAAGACCAACAGCATATTGTTATAACATTACACAACACTAAAACACTCTCAAATGCACAAACATTATGGCAGCAAGACAAATATTGCTCTTTTCCTGTGCAAAGTGCAAAACAATTGATTATGAAACAGGTTTGTTGTGTACCTAATGCAGTTTAAACTTTCTAAACTGTACGCAATGACAAGAACAAAGCAGGGCACTCAGGTTATTGACGATGATTTATGATTGAAAAACAAAAATCAAACACTCAATACTTGTAAGAAACTGTTTGCATGTCTCCATATAATGACAACTAATTCATTGCTTGGAAGACAACCAGCAGTAAAAAAAAAAAATTAATCTTTAAATTATGTATTTCTACATGACAGAATCGAAAAGAAATTTACACAAAATTATGACATGCATGGTTAAAGAATTAATGCAATCATATTTGTTCTTTGTCTCTCAGCAGGCCAACAAAAACATACATATAACTACAATATACATGTAGTGGTATAATTTATCATAAGCTTGATAAAATATGCAGTTTAAACTTGTCACTTTGTGCACGTGTGTTGCCACTGTCAATGTGTATACTGAGTGCCCACTACATGTAATTAAGATTTGCTGTGCTAACGAGATACTATTTTCTTATTTATTACCCGAACACATTTCTGTGCTTTCTGGTAATTCATAAGCTCCTCACTGTCTGCTGTTATAAGTGGACAGGACTCAACTCAACAGAACATTCGTTTGAGGTATAATATGTCATAGGATCAATCCCCCTCACTAGACACCTCAGAGGTTTTCCCATCCAAATCAGTGCAACATGACTGGTATCAGGGTTTCTGCCAGAGGGTAAAATGGGTATGGTGCCAAAACCAAATAGTTTTGCAGATTTTATTTTTTTAAGTTGACTGTTAGACAAAATTAATGACTCTTTATCATTATTGTATGATTTTCTTAATCCTAATGCTAAACATAACCCATTTTCTTTCCACAGGAGGGCCCCAATATCCTCTACTGACTACGGTTGCATTCTTACAATTCCATAGCGCCAATGTGGTGAAGTGCATAAAAAGATCTCTTGCTATTATTTGGTCGGAACTGTAGCCAATTCTGTTGTCAGCCTTCATCATGAGCAAAATCAAGGCAAGCTAAAGATCACTCTCCTGAAATGGTGCTAGGCAAACAATCAGTTGAAATTTTAAATAAAATTTATTTCAAATTTTGCTGCAAGATGATCAATTCGCTGCTCTTGTAAAACATTCCAGGCACGAGTGATCACTTGCCCTTTCTGTTGAAGACTGATTGTAGTGGATTTTCTTTCTCATTTTTTTAAGTCAAGAGGTGAAATAAAAAATATATTAGACAGTAAATAGCTGTGGTTTAAAATATTCCTTTCCTTTCGAACATGTATGCTTATACTAGATATTTAGCCAAAACATTAAAATATGACAATAGTTGGGATTTCAAATGATGCCAAACTTTTATTACTAATTTACACAAAATATTAATCCACTAAGCACTAATTAATGTTCAAACTCTGGTGAACATTCAGAACATCTTTAAAAATTAAAAATAGACAAAATATGTTGCGTGCAAGTTGAACCATTTTGTCTGAAATGACAAACAAAAGCACAACAGCAATTGCAATCATTACAACTCCGTTTCTGACTTTTTTCCTTTCTTTTTTCAAGGAAGTATTCAAAATTGGCCCAAATGAAATTTCCAGTCTGCAACCTGAAATCGATTACCTGATTTCGTCTAAACTGAATTAGGAAATAAAAAATAGTTTAAAAAAGGAAATAGAAAAAATCCATAAAAAGCACCAAAATCCCCCAAGGTATCTTTTGATCTCTGAAAATACTGCTTCACACAGACGGCTGGTCAAAGAGTATTCCCTATATATATATATATATATATGTGTATGTGTATGTGTATGTGTATGTGTATGTGTATGTGTATGTGTATGTGTATGTGTATGTGTATGTGTATGTGTATGTATCTATATCTATATCTATGTATATATATATATATTGATATTAAAAAACTGTTTTTATTTAATTTCAAATGTCATTATAGTTTCCGAACAGAAACGTACGACTTGGAAGACAAATTAATATATAGACTTGTGGGCCTCACATCATTTTCTACCGTGAATGTTGATCATGCCAAGCCATAATCACGCCACACTGGTGGTAATATGAAGCCAATTTAAGGTAAATTGATCGATTCACTCTGTAAAGTGGTCGTGTTTTGCATCCATCAACACAGCTGAGGGGCACTCTTCTGATGATAGGGCTTTCCCCCGCAAATATAATGAGTAACTGGAAGCAGTGATTTCACTGTGTACCCCAGCCCGTAATGATGTATCATTCATCATACAAGCAGAATGATTAAGCAAGATGAGAAGGGAAGAGTTGGTTCGAGGACACCCCAGCACCATCCAGGAAGATGGGGCTAGAATTAAACTTAAATTTGAAACGTGCATTTTGTGCAGTGGCTGGAAGCAGGAAATGGTTTATTTAACGACGCACTCAACACATTTTATTTAGTTATATGGCGTCGGACATATGGTTAAGAACCACACAGATATTGAGAGAAGAAATCCGCTGTCACCACTTCATGGGCTACTCTTTTCGCTTGGCAGCAAGGATCTTTTATATGCACCATCCCATAGACAGGATAGCACATACCACGGCCTGTGATGTACTAGTCGTGGTGCACTGGCTGGAGCGAGAAATAGCCCAATGGGCCCACTGACGGGCTGGCTGGAAGCAACTTTGTTTCTCAAATTTTGATATGGAAGCAAATGTTACAAATTGAAAAGCTTCTTTTAGAAAATGGTTTGAAAATTATACAGGTATGTTCGATTTTTAACAGCAATGAGGTAAACTTGAAAAAAAAAATTGTTTTTTTGTTTGTTTTCTTTAACAACACCACTAAAGCACATTGATTTCTTAATCATCGGCTATCGGATGTCAAACATTTGGTCATTTTGACATATAGTTTTAGAGAGGAAACCCGCTATATTTTTTCATTGGTAGCAAGGGATCTTTTACATGCACCATCCCACAGACAAAATCACACATACCACGGCCTTTGATATACCAGTCGTGGTGCACTGGCTAACTTGAAACAAATGCAGATAAAAGAAAACAATTTATTTATTTACCCCTGAAAATAAGGAATTCTGGATATATCTAGAATAATGTCAAATATAAGGTGGACAGTAAAAGATGCCTGTGAAACTGATTATAAGAAGCATATTGTGCTTTTTGCAGAGAGAAAGGAATAAAATATTTGTTTACTGATACCTCAGCACATTTTAAAATACAGCTACCTGTATTTGTTATCTAAATATTTGTTATGTAAATTTATTAGGGTTATTCTGACACTTGGTCGAGAGGACATGTAGGCTATCACCAAAAAACAGCAAGAGATTGTTTTATATATAGACTCTTTCACAGATAGGACAGTACATCCCAGGTCAGCATTTCATGTACCAGTTATTGGGTACTGATTTGGACTAGAAAAACCTGAAATCCATGGAGGGTGATGGATCCAATAGTGCATCACATTTCGGCCTCTACTGCTAAGTTACTCTACCACACCCCTCCTAGCGAGGATAAAGGCAGAAATGTTTATACACATTACAGATTTTCTTTTCATTCAGAATAGCCTGATTCCTGGGTCTAATATTAGATAAATCCTTTACCAGTGGGCTTGAACTAAACCCAGAAGTATGCCATGAGCCTGAAACACCTTACCCGTACGGTATTAGGATTGCAAAATGAAAAATATTATTGTTTTACTACTAAATGACCCTATTTGATCATTACATGTTTCTGTGCTTGAACTAAACCCAGAAGTATGCCATGAGCCTGAAACACCTTACCCGTACGGTATTAGGATTGCAAGATGAAAAATATTATTGTTTTACTACTAAATGACCCTATTTGATCATTACATTTTCTGTGCATGTAACTGAAGGTGCAACCATATAAAACAAACAAAGAAAACAAAAAGTACATGCACTTTTAACAGTAAAAGTAATAAATATTATCATGATTATGTTTTTTTAAATATTAAAAATGGCTGCTCACCTATTCTTGGCCTCCAGTTGACCAATCAGCTCTCTCTGTGCCTTGCTGGAGTCCAGGCTGAAATTCAGCTCAGTGGGACTCCGCGACTGAAAATACAGATAAATAAATTATAAATTAGTCATAAAAAACACAAACAAACCCATTTAAAGCTCACTCGTTATGGTACAAAAAAAAGATTATAAATAAGTCATAAAATGCACACAAAACCACTTAAAGCTTGCTCAACATTGTACAGATAAATAAATTATAAATAAGTCATAAAAACAAACACAAACCCATTTAAAGCTCACTCTTTATGGTACAGAAAAATAAATTACATGTACATGTACACTGTGCACAACATGTATATGTAAGCCATAATAAACACATACAAACCTACATTTATTTAAAGCTCACTCAATATGGTACAGAGAAATAAATTACATATATGTACATGTACATTGTACACAACATGTATATGTAAGCCATAATAAACACATACAAACCTACATTTATTTAAAGCTCACTCAATATGGTACAGAGAAATAAATTACATATATGTATATGTACATTGTACACAACATGTATATGTAAGCCATAATAAACACATACAAACCTACATTTATTTAAAGCTCACTCAATATGGTACAGAGAAATAAATTATAAATAAATTATAATTAATACACATAAAACCATCTACACGTTATTGAACAAAATTTGTTTTAATAGTCATAAATATTCAGATATGACTTTCATTTAGATATAAATATTATCAAATCAATTTTTTTTAAATTTATTTATATTTAAAATTTTCTACCATACCAAAAACAGATCCTTTAGCTAAAAAATATTATCAAATCAAATTGTTTAAAAGACCGTACAATTTCCACCATACCAATAACATCAACAATTTTGATATAAATATTATCAGATCTTAAATATACACTCATAAAATTGAGAACACAACCCAATGTAGTTTCTTTGATACCATGGACAATAAATACATCAAACAAATCTTTCTGCCTTATGTGGTTTGCCTTTGTCACATTTATTGCCCTCAAAGGTACTGGGTTTTGTTGTTTAATATACAAAATAACCAATACCATAATGATTTTTTTGTTGAATTTTTTTTACCAATATAACAATGTGGTTTCTGAACAGCCCAAAACATCTGACATCCATTCCAACAAACCAGTGCTATGTAGCTCCAATAATTTATAGATGAAAACAAGTTCCGGCCTTCGTGATCAACTGATCATTACTAATTAAACCTTCACATGAAATGTTACGTAATACTTTTGACTGGTGTGGTCCCAAGTGAGACGGAATTAATAGGACTGGGTAATTGGCACAATATGGCCATTATGAGGCAGAACAATGGGTGGCCAAGGTAGTAAACAGCTGCCTGGAAGTCCTTAATGGTAGGTGATCAATAGCAGGCAATGTGTAATATGGAACGACAATGTCCCTAAATCAAACCAGCAATTTGATAATTGGATCTGTATGAACTATTCCTGTGGGTTGCAACAGCTCTTGGAAATCTCATTAATCAAAACAACAATGTTCCATTATCTTGACATACATGTAGGTCTCTAATAATAACTTATGAAAAGTCATAAATACATTTAACATGTCAAAGATGCAGAAATCTATAATGCCTATTCAATATCCGTAGAATATACTGAAATTATTTCAGGTGTGCATTAATGTAATGTTCGCTTTTACTTACCACAACTACATTACACGGCAATGAAAAACTGTTTGCTTTAACCCAACTGACTTTTACAATCCATTAATCTACATTTTTATTCAGCATTGTGTTTTTCCTTCTGTTATATAAAATGTATAAAAATTCCTATATGTTTGGTACATTTGTTTGCAGCCTTGCACGACAGCATACACATATTATGGATATTTTGGGCAGAAATGCATTAAATGTCTTCTTCTTTTTTTTCCTGTTGATATTTTTGGAACAAATTTTATCACAAGAAATATTTCATAACAACTGCCTAATGCACAAGAATATCCATGCTAAGCAAGAGCCAAGTAGGGTTTAGTTGGGAGGGGGGAGGGGAGAGGGGAGGTGGCAGGGTCGATAGTCATAAACATACATAAGGAAGAAAATGTTTTATTTAATGACGCACTCAACACATTTCATTTTACGGTTATATTGCGTTGGACATATGGTTAAGGACCACACAGATATTGAGAGAGGAAACCTGCTGTCGCCACTTCATGACCTACTCTTTTCAATTAGCAGCAAGGGATCTTTTATATGCACCATCCCATAGAAAGGATAGCACATACCACAACCTTTGATATACCAGTCGTGGTGTACTGGCTGGAGCGAGAAATAGTCCAATAGGCCCACTAACGGGGATCAATCCCACACTGACCGCGCATCAAGTGAACACTTTACCACTGGTTTAAGTCCCCCCCCTCCCCCCCACATATGTAAGTCAACATATATGATACTTATTTATATACAGTGAGACTTCTCAAAACCGGACCCTCTGTAAACTGGAATTCCCTCAAAACTGGATGTTTTTCATGGTCCCTTTTTAAGAATCAATACAGAACTTAACCTCTCTAATCTGGATACCTCTTAGTACCGGACATTTTACTTGGTCCCATGGGTATCCAGTTTAGAGGGGTTTCACCATACTTTAAAAATTTGTTTTGTTTAATGACACTACTAGAGCACATTGATTTATTAATCATCGGCTGTTGGATGTCAAACATTTGGTAATTCTGACATACATGTATAGTCTTAGAGAAGAACCCACCACATGTTTCTATTAGTAACAAGGGATCTTTTACATGCACCATCCCACAGACAGAATGGAACATACCACGGTCTTTGGTATATCAGTCATATAGTGTACTGACTGGAATGAAAAATATTTCAATGGGCACCGATGGGGATCGATCCATGAATGACCACACATCAGCCGAGCACTTTACCGAGCTACATCCCGCCCTCTATATTATTTAAATATGTTGATAAGTATGTTTATGAATATGGAGCCTGATGAGGCCATTTGGGGGTCATCTCTAGTTATGGACCACTCACAAATGACCATTTGACACTAATAACTACTATATAAAATTTCCGTTCCTTCATCAAGTTTTATGAAATAATCTCTTGATCAATTAAAAGCATCTTTTAAATGTGGTACCTCTCTCTTTCTCTCTCTCTCTCTCTCTCTCTCTCTCTCTCACAGAAATTCCACCCTGCACTTAGTCTGGTCAGGGCACAAGCCTGTTAATGTCAATAACACTTGTTTACCAAATTTGTAGAACTGAAATTTCTAAAGAAGCAGACGTGTTATTGACATTTCTAATGGGATCATGCCAGAGCAGTGTATTAAGATGGAGCCAAGAGCTACTTACTGAATGCTGGTAAATTAAAGCATAATACTCCATCAATATCTCAGGCCAGCTCTCACAACATGGGGAAACAGTACAAGTAATATTCATCAATAGGCTTATCATATGTGGTGCCGTGCTCTTCCGGAGTAGACATAGGAGTAGAAATATGGCAGAGATGTGTCCCTTGGTTGCTCCCAGGTAAGAGTGGTCAGCATTGGAGTTTAGTACAGGTAATGTAGGTGGATGAACATCACATGCCACAAGCAACTGAAGAATGCACTCTCCAAAATTGCTAATTCCACTAAGCCTAATACCAGTAATAGCAGATGATTTGAAATAGCAGGTGTGTAGTACTGTACTGTACCACAACAAATACACGAAGACACATGTACGTCATTAACTTAAGATGCAAAAACAAGGAAAACAAGAAAAGGCTAAAGTTTGTTTTGTCTAACAACACCACTAGAGCACATTGATTGATTATCATCAGCTACTGGATGTCAAACATTTGGTATTTCTGAAAGGTTAGTATTCAGAGGAAACCTACTACCTATATTATTTTTTCATTATAGCAACGGATCTTTTATATGTTCTTTCCCATGCACATACCATGGCCTTTGATATGCCAGTCGTGGAACATTGGTTGGGATGGTAAAACCCCAATGTGTCTGTTGCGATTCTATACTATGACCCAAATTAATCACCTCAGATGAGCACTCTACCAACTGAGCTATAAATCCTGCCCCAGGATATAAAAGGTGGTAGTAAAATAGAGAGAAAACATGCACTTTAAACTGGCATTGATGGTGAAATGGTTATGTCATCGGCATCAATACGTTTTGTTGGTAGTCAGGATTTAATAAACTGTCATCTGTCACCAAATGTGAACTAAAGTCACATTTGTATAATGTTATTATTAAATTGTCAAAAATTAAATTAAATGTAAAACTAAAATAACTGCAATTCTTTAAAGAGCCTTGATTTTGATATATTTTGACTAATTCGAACTAAAATGACTGCAGTGTTTTTTTTTTAAATTAAAATCATTAATAAACTAATAATAAGTGTTCAACCTTGAATGAATTTTAAAGCTCGATGGAAAGGTGTAAAATTAATGCAGTAACTTTTAATGTACTTCTTCTTGTTTAAATTTAAGAATATATATATATATTTTTTTAATTCAAGCACTTTTTATGCATAAAATACATATTTACAAAATTTAAGCTCTTTTCTTACACCATTCTGAAATTCACGGTCTAGACGGACCCTGTTTTATAAACATAATCATAACTTTTTTTTTCTCTCTTTTTTTCTCCATTTATTTCCCCAGACAAAACCTTGAGGAAATGTGTGACAACTAATAAACAGACAAAGACCCCGCTACCCATCTACTGAAGTACACAGACACCTAATTACAGCTGCCAAGTAACAACATGTTGTGTATGACATTTTACGGGTCCATTAAAAACACGGGTCCATTGAAAACACGTTCTGCCTTGGTGCATTGGAACTATGAAAAACGTTTTTGTTTAACCATTAGCCAATATTCAGTATACAACAGCACGTTTTCCAAACAAGAACGGAGAGGAATCAATACCAACATGGTTAAAACAGCCACACCAGCAGGTTTCCTAGGCAAACAGTTAACGTTTAATTTTTTAATTTTTAATTTTCTTTTCTTATGAAAAAAACCTCTTAAATTAGAGCGAAGGCAAACGTATTCTTTTTCTGACAGCCATTATTTCTTTATAGTTTAATTTTTAATTAGTTTTTTTTACTTGAATATTGAGCACAGGCAAATGTATTCCTTTTTTGACAGCCATTATTTTTTATACTTTAATTTTTTAATTAGTTTTTTTTTAAAACTTTAATTAGAAAGAAAGAAATGTTTTATTTAACGACACACTCAACACATTTTATTTACAGTTATATGGCGTCAGACATATGGTTAAGGACCACACAGATTTTGAGAGGAAACCCGCTGTCGCCACTACATGGGCTACTCTTTCCGATTAGCAGCAAGGGATCTTTTATTTGCGCTTCCCACAGGCAGGATAGCACAAACCATGGCCTTTGTTGAACCAGTTATGGATCACTGGTCGGTGCAAGTGGTTTACGCCTACCCATTGAGCCTTGCGGAGCACTCACTCAGGGTTTGGAGTCGGTATCTGGATTAAAAATCCCATGCCTTGACTGGGATCCGAACCCAGTACCTACCAGCCTGTAGACCGACGACCTAACCATGACGCCACCGAGGCCGGTAACTTTAATTAGAGCAGAGGCAAATGTATTCTTTTTTTCTGACAGCCATGATTTCTTTATAGTTATAAAAACATATTTATTGTATAAAGCATGATGACATTTAGAGTTATTTACCTTAGTTTCTGAGGTTTATACCTCCCCCCCCCCCCCATGGGTGGGATCTATAGCTCAGTCAGTAGAAGACTCACTTGATATTCTTACAATTTAAAATTTATACAATGGCTATAATCTAAACTACTACTAAAATGTTATAACAAAACATTGTTTTAATCGATGGCCTTTCTCTAATATTTAAAACGAAATTGATGATTGTTGGTTTAACAACACTTCAGTACGTTTCAAACAATGGTTATTTAATAAGTCACAAATGATTATTTTAACACTTTATCTAGATAATAAAAAAAGCAGCAAGTATCTTTTTATACACTTCCCATAAACATGACAGTACATACCATGGACTTTTATGTACCAGTTATGGTGCATATTCAACTAGTTCACGCAAGGTGATTAACTATATGACCCACCATCTAGACAAGAGAGCTCTCTACATCCGAGTTCCATTTTATCCCCAATATTTAACGGTGATTACAAAAATGTATCTTGAAAGTAATCACTGCTGCACACTGAACTAAAATTATTAAATTAAAATTTTAGCAGATGGCAGGAGACACAATAAAGTGTGGTGTGAGACCGACCTCGAGAGTCGACAACACAACACTGAAGTATGCTAGTTGACCTATACTCGACCAATGTGGCCATTAATTTCTTCTTGGGGAAACAATCAACCAGTATTACACACAAATGAAAGAAAATGGCGACAGCGCAGTATGCTAACCTAATTAATCATTGTGGCCATTCAATCCATTCTCAGAAGCCACTCAAATTATTAGCCGTCAATGATTAAATAATCAATCAATTGCAAATAACTATAAGTAATTACGATGTCATAACCAAGGCAAAACATCTCTTTTATGTGTGTAGCATTTCCTATATGTATATATAAATATATCTGGCCTATACTCAACTAATGTGAATGTATGAAGAGTTAATTTCGAAAATGAAATATATCCATTTGTTATTTTGAGAAAAATATAGTTTTCTTGGAAGATAATGTAGTGTATATCATATGAAGAACAGTTTTAACATTCTATTTAATGGGCACAGATCACGTTTCATGAAAACTATGTTGTTGTATTGTTGTGTTGTCTTAATGTCAGTTTTCCTTTACAGCTAACTCCTAAATCTGAAAATTGGCGTATATATGTATAATATTTGTTTAATGAACCCCTAATATAGTTCTATATTGTCAATATCAAGGCACAGTTCTCAAAAAATGGTTATTATGAACATACTATATAGAGGAAGGAAGGAAGGAAGGAAATCTTTTATTTAACAACGCACTCAACACATTTTATTTATGGTTATATGGTGTCGGACATATGGTTAAGGACCACACAGATATTGAGAGAAGAAACCTGCAGTCGCCACTTCATCGGCTACTCTTTTCATTTAGCAGCAAGGGATCTTTTATATGCACCATCCCATAGACAGGATAGCACATACCACGGCCTTTGATGTACCAATCGTAGTGCACTGGCTGGAGCGAGATATATCCTAATGGGCCCAATGACAGACATCAATCCTAAACTGACTGCGCATCAAGCAAACGATTTACCACTGGGATATGTCTCGCCCCTACTATGTAGAGATGTAACGATATGGTGTCCACAAAACGATAATAAACAATTATGGCACTGTAATGAGACCGATATGTTTCATGGAGTAAAAAAAAAAAAAATTCACAAAGACCAGAGTCCGAGGTCGATATTTATTTTTTTGCGCTCCATAAAATATCATATTGGTCTCATCACAGTGTTATAATTGTTTTACTACTTCAATCATTTAATAAAAGAGAAGAAGAAGAAAAGAAATTACACATTTTATATACGGTTATATGGCATCAGACATATGGTTAAGGACCACACAGATATTGAGAGAGGAAACCCGCTGTCGCCACTTTATGGGCTACTCTTTTCAATTAGCAGCAAGGGATCTTTTATATGCACCATCCCACAGACAGGATAGTACATACTACAGCCTGTGTTATATCAGTTGTGGAGCACTGTCTGGAATAAGAAATAGCCCAATAGGTCCACAGACGGGGATCGATTCTAGACCGATCGCGCATCAAGCAAATGCTTTACCACTGGGCTATGTCCGCCCTTACACTTATAAATTACAAACAAACTAGCAGTATGCAATCTAGAAAGCACAAGTGTTTTACACTATGACATCATTATCTGTAGACAAAATACCATTTCCATATTCTGTCGATGAAACAGATAACACTCATTGGGCAATGCTCAGGGGACTCCCCATTTTACACTGGAAATAGTGCAATTTATGGGTTCGCAAAACCTCAGAGCAGTGCATTATGATCTAAATTTTTTAACATGTGATGTAACACTAACCAATCGGGAGAATATGCATGAGGTAATAATTCAATGTATGTCATCAATATTGTGATACACATACGATACATACATGTCTTAAAGTCACTCTCCTTCATTCCTGAGATATGTAACTTTCTTGTTTTGCATAAAATGAATTTTCACCTACTACAAAGAAAAGGATGTAGAGAAACAAACTGGATTTGATAAAATTGATAACCTAAGCTAGACCTTGTAACTGATATGTTATTTAGGAGTTAAAAAAATTTGCAAAAATATTTTACACTACATGTATCTAATAACCAGGATCAATGTGATCAAGTATTGCAATACGTATCATATCGTGAATCACGTAGCTTATCAAGTATCGCAATACGTATCATATCGTGACTCACGTAGCTTATCAAGTATTGCAATACGTATCATATTGTGACTCACATAGCTTATCGTGACCCATGTATCAAGATACCTATCGTATTGCAATCTAACCATATCATTTTTTAAAAAATTAATGAAAAAAACCCTTAATCCCCCCATTACATATATTGTGATGAATTTGCAATAACAGTCATGGGTACATTTATAAACAAACTTTCATTGATGTAGGACTTATAGTTTGTGAGAAAGGTGAAATATCAATTTTGTACTAAATGCAAAATTTTAGGCTACATGTGGCTGCCACTGTCAGAAAAATAATACATATATCTTGTCTTTTTACTTCGTAAATGCAAGACAAAAAGAACCAATTATGGTCACCTAGAGACCAAAAATAATACAATGTTTTTTATTTTTAAGTTCATTAATCCCAGAAACAAATTTGATGTGTCAAGAGTTGGGGGCCCTGATATCACTACCATACAATCATATTATAGGCTAGACATTGTGCATAATATATAAATAAAAAAGATATACATGTATATATTTAATGAATTACATTAGAAATAAATAGATATGTATGCGTACATGAAAACCCCCCAACGTTTTAGGGGGTTAACAGCGAAGAAAGAAAGAAAAAACAAAGATAGAAGGAAAGAGAGATTGAATTAAAAAGATTAAATTTCGAGTTCTAACAGGAATAGTATACTTTATATTATTATTTCATGTCTATAGGGATAATATTAATTGATATAATAAAAATTTACCATCCTTTATATACTTTTTTTTTTAAATTAGAAGTCATAGACTTATACAATGTATACTACAAGACATAATGTTTCAATCTGTGTACGTTCAATAAGCTGTTCAATAAAATCAACACAACTCACCATCGCCTCACACCACCACTCGGAACCCATACAAACAAAAGTCCTGTTCTTGTTCACAAACAACAACCGTCTTACAAATGCTACAGTGTACAATGAACTGAAAATGTTCACAGTTCACTGTTTGTCCGTTTTCAGTTTCATTACAATGCTCCTGAAGTGAACACTTCCTGCCTGGCAGAAACAGACAGAAGCAAACCACAGTGCACAGTGCTACTCAGGTAAGTCCACGCACAGACCGTCATGATGGCTGTATCAGAGAATCACATCTGCAATCAGCATTGTATGAATGACACCTCTGGTCACCTAGCGTGTCGGAAACCATCGGACAATGTGGTGCATACAAAACATTTTCTTAGCGACTGATGTCAATCGGCGACGGGCAACATTCATTCATGCAATATTTATTCTTGTAATACCGTACCATTGGGGGGGATCAATAGCAGAATGTTTCTGTCTAGTGTATTGATTCATTGACTACACACACAGCCACATGCATGTACACAAAACCGGTACTCCTGGCCCTCTAACAACCTGATTTAGAAATAATATGACCATCATGTCAGCTTATCAACAGATGAATACAAGAGGGAGAAAAAAATAGCAATTAAGAGAAAAAAAAGCTCATCAATAATATTTCAATTCATTGATTTAATATATGAATCGACTTAATACATGTAACTAACAGGTATGTATTATATAGCAATCAGATTAGAAATTAAAACAAAGTTTGTTTTGTTTAATAACACCTCTAGAGCACATTGATTAAATAATCATCGGCTATTGGATGTCAAACATTTGGTAATTCTGACTCGTAGTAATCAGAGAAAACCCGCTATAATATTTTTCCAAATGCAGCAAAGGATCTTTTATATATACTTTCCACAGATTACAAATAATACCTCAACCATCAAAGTTAAAAGTTTGTTTTATTTAACAACACCACTAGAACACATTGATTTATTATTTGCCTACTGGAAAGAAGAAAATGATTTAACGATGTACTCAACACATTTTATTTACAATTATATGACATCGGACATATGGTTAAGGACCACACAGATATTAAGAGATGAAACCCGCTGTCGCCGCTTCATAGGCTATTCTTTTTTGATTAGCAGCAAGGGATCTATTATATGCACCATCCCACAGACAGGATAGCACATACCACAGTCTTTGATATATCAGTCGTGATGCACTGGATAGAACGAGAACTAGCCCAATGGGCCCACTGATGGGAATCGATCCAAGATCGACAGTGCATCAAGCGGGCGCTGTACCACTGGAGTACGTCCTACCCTTCATCGGCTACTGGATGCCAAACATTTGGTAAGTCTGACTCGTAGTCATCAGAGGAAACCGTTACATTTTTCCTAATGCAACAAGGAATCTTTTATATCACTTTCCACAGATTACAAATAATACCTCAACCACTAGAATACATTGATTTATTAATTGGCTACTGGATGTCAAACATTTGGTAATTTTGACTAGAGTTAAAGTTTTTTTTTGTTTAAAGACACCACTAGAGCACATTGATTTATTAATCATCAGCTATTGGATATCAAACATTTGGTCATTTTGATATACTGTCTTAGAGAAGAAACCCACTACATTTTTCCATTAGTAACAAGTTTTTTTTTATATGCACCATCCCAGACAGGATAGCACATATACCAGAGATTTTACTGGCCTCGGTGGCGTCGTGGCAGGCCATCGGTCTACAGGCTGGTAGGTACTGGGTTCGGATCCCAGTCGAGGCATGGGATTTTTAATCCAGATACCGACTCCAAACCCTGAGTGAGTGCTCCGCAAGGCTCAATGGGTAGGTGTAAACCACTTGCACCGACCAGTGATCCATAACTGGTTCAACAAAGGCCATGGTTTGTGCTATCCTGCCTGTGGGAAGCGCAAATAAAAGATCCCTTGCTGCTAATCGGAAGAGTAGCCCATGTAATGGCGACAGCGGGTTTCCTCTCAAAATCTGTGGTCCTTAACCATATGTCTGACGCCATATAACCGTAAATAAAATGTGTTGAGTGCGTCGTTAAATAAAACACTTCTTTCTTTATACCAGAGATTTTGATATACCAGTCACAGTGCACTGGCTGGAAAACCCCCCAGACCAGTTTGGCCCACCGATGGGGATTGATCATAGATCCCATCATTGAGCCCATTGGGCTATTTCTTGTTTCAGCTAGTACACCAGTTATCAACAAATGAACATGAAAGGTAAAAAAACAACAATAACTACTTGTAAGATAAAAAAACCCCACCCTAATAACTAATATTTCAATTCACTTAATTAATATATGAATTGACTTAATACAGACCATAGGATTTCAAATTTCAGGGGAAATACTTTTTCGGTTCCATGCCTTGTGATCATGGGAACCCATCAGAAATGGTTTTTAAAAAATAAATATATATATATATATATATATTATTTTTGTTTTGCCCATGTATTACATATAAAACAGATCAGAAGTAATACCTCAACTAACATATCATGTACGTAACAGGTACTCCAGCCCATGTATTATATATAAAACAGATCAGAAGTAATACCTCAACCATCATATCATGTACGTAACAGGTACTCCAGCCCATGTATTATATATAAAACAGATCAGAAGTAATACCTCAACCATCATACCATGTACGTAACAGGTACTCCAGCCCATGTATTATATATAAAACAGATCAGAAGTAATACCTCAACCATCATATCATGTACGTAACAGGTACTCCAGCCCATGTATTATATATAAAACAGATCAGAAGTAATACCTCAACCATCATATCATGTACGTAACAGGTACTCCAGCCCATGTATTATATATAAAACAGATCAGAAGTAATACCTCAACCATCATATCATGTACGTAACAGGTACTCCAGCCCATGTATTATATATAAAACAGATCAGAAGTAATACCTCAACCATCATATCATGTACGTAACAGGTACTCCAGCCCATGTATTACACATCAAATTGATTAGAAGTAATACCTCAAGCATCATATCATGTGCACGAAAAAAATAAATAAATCAACCACGAAAAAGACGAAATCTAAGGAAACAACAGTCCTCCTGTGAACCATGCAACACCACACAACTCAAATTGTATCATTTACTTCATCACCTTTGCCTGGGGTCACCATGGAAACAGCTTGTAAACAAGCACCATCAATTTTATTTTCTAATTGGAATCTTTCGTATATTAAGAAAGCATGACTGGAGCCAATTGCAGCACTCCAGCAAGTCCATTCAGCGCAGTACCAAACAGACAACCACCATGGTTTACCACTTAATACTAAAATGCAATATTCAATAAATACATCTGACAATGTGTTGATTGTACGTAATCACTTTACATTGATCTCCACTGTATTGTTTGAATACAAGAATAATATCCAAAAGGCATATTAAGAAAGAATAATAAAAAATAATAAAAACTATCCAAAAAGGAAAGAAAGAATCCAATAGAAAAAATAGAAGAAAAAAAAAAGAAAAGAAAGAGAAAAAATCCTCACAAAGAAACAAGCTAATAGAACAATAAATAATTTCTGCTGCATCATGGTATATGGTAGTATGGTCATACAAATATTTTCTTAACCCTATGGTCTTTTATCTTCTAGATTAATTATATGCCACATGACAGTAAGAATGCACTCCCATTTTACTCATTCCATACGAAAATTCCTGCACAGAATATCATACAAATGTGTTGCAGACGCTGTGCCAAGATGGCTTACAAGTGTGTTGGAACCAAGCAAATAATGCATGGCTGCCATTCCATGCTTCTTTACAAGATGGAAATAGCACACATTTATTTTATGTGTGAATCAACTTAAAAATGCTAAAATTTCTCTATTATAAAAAACAAAAAGTGAAAAGAAAGGAATGTTTTGTTTAAAGAAATAACAGAATACTTTTAACACTATGGCTATTTAGTAGTAGTGTTTTTCATAGCTTGTTTCAGCATGGTGCGGCACCATGCCTCAATAGTCTAGCGCCATCTTGCCTGAACCAGTGCCATTCTACCCAGAGATTAAACATGCCTTTTTCAATCAAGAATTCTAAAACTGCCTTATAAAACACTAAAAAACTATTATTTATTAATAAAATATTCCTGTAATATACTTTAAAAAAGCACCTTAATTACATTTATTTTTATTTCAATAATGTTTTGGTCTTTAAAGTTTAATTCAACAAAACAGTGCTCTGAAAATGGTGAAAATTGTGAAAATGCCCCAAAAGTCTACCATGCCTTGCCAAATTTCTGGGAAAAACGCTAAGTAGTCCGTGCAGTGTCCAGTATAGTATGATTATCAGAATAGATATTGGAGAAATCAAGGCATGAAATTCAATTAGTGGAGTGGAAAACAATCTCTGCTTGTCAAACTTTAATGTGGAAGTAACTGTTTGAAATTGAGAAGCATTGTAGAGTTATATACTAAGTCAAAAACATTTAGCAATTTCAGCGCTCACATAGCAACAAATTGTGTCTTAGCCAAGTTTGAGATATCTTGAATATTTCCTTGAAAATTATTGAAAATGGTTGATTTAAAGGAAAATGTATTAACCAAAGACTAAATGTTGTAGCCATTTTGTATACAAATTAGCAATTGGCTAATTTGGCAATGAACAGGGTGCATGAGCACTGAATTTGGTAAATGTGTTTTTTTAAAAACTAGTGACTTTCAAGGATGAAATCAGACACTGGATTTAATTAATGTATCATTTTTCAGTGTAAGTAAAAGGAGATTTTCAATACAAAATCATTAAAATACATAACTGTCAAGTCATTGAATGTAGCATGTACAGTCGAACCTGGTCTAACGGTCACCTGTACATAACGGTCACCTGCCTATAACGGTCACTATAAATCCCTCCCAATGCATTTCCTTCCTTATTTGACCTGTACATAACGGTCACCTGTCCATAATGGCCAGCGATCACTATTTTTCACCCAAAATCACAGGTTGAACCTGCTATAACGGTCACAAGATGATCGTCGTAAAGACGTTTTTTGGTTTATTTTTTTACCCTGGTTATGTCTTTACTTTTTCAAGCATCTTAAAAATTATAAATTAAATGTGTTTATATGGCCATGTCTGTAGCTTTGAGTTTATTTTCTGTCAAAGTAAAATTCCGTTGTAATTCTCTGATCGTAATTGAAAAACAAACAGACTCTCAGTAACTTCCGTGACACGCAGATACTGGTGGTGTAATTCGATTGGTTCTCAGCATCCTCACTGAATAGTAGACGACTTCCCATTGGCTGTACATAATGTAATTTGTATGTATGGTCACTCTATTAAGTCTCGAGAAACCAAACAAATGAGGTATTATGTTAGGTGTTTCCTTGTTTCTAGCCAGACATGATTGGTAAATAAACATGAATAGCTGAAGGCAGCGGTCATTGCAGATGTCCCGTGTTCGGATTTTGGATTTTTTAAGCGACTCCTGATTTTATTCAGCTGTAATCAACGATCATACTCCACTGAAGGATTAGCGGTGACATGAAACAAACAAATGAGTCAAACATGCCACATGGGTAATAACCTTCAATTACATAAAATATCTTCTGCAAGTCAATGTTAGCGTTTGCGAAATATATTAACGAACACATTTGTATGCAAAATGCCATCGAAAACTAGTACTGCTTTAATGTTAGAAGAGAGAATCGACATTATTAACAAATCTGAGAAAGGCAATTTAAGTGCGTGAAAGATCGCCGATCATTTTGGTGTAGGACGTTTTCAGATTAATTCTATTTTAAAAAGGAAAGCCGATGTTCTGGCCGATTTTGACAATGTTTCAGCTGAAAGAAAAAGGCAGAAGAAAGCAACAGGCAATGATGACATAAACAGCTAGTGTGGGAATTGTTTTAAAATGTGACATTTTTTTTTTTATGACAGTTGTGATATTCTTTAATACTATATGGGTTCTAATTTTGAACTTGTATATAAGGGTCACCTCTATAACGGCCACTTTTGTCAGGTCCCATGGGTGGCCGTTATATACAGGTTTGACTGTATTTTAAAATACAATGCAGTTGTACCAAATTGTCTTTTTTATGTGAAGTATATAGTATTACTTTTTTCAAAAGAAATGTGAGAAACATAGACAAATAAAAGTTTATGATTTATAATATAATTCCTTAAAATTAGGAATTCTGGAAATATCAGGAATACTGTCAAAAATAATAGAAAGCAAAAGCTGCCTGTGGAACTGGTCATAAGAAAGCATTTTATGTATTCTGAACGGCATTTGTTTCTAGCTGCTTCTTGTCAATTCTGACCTGAGAAATAGAAACCTGCTGCATCATGGAATTGTTTAATATGCATTTTCACATAGACAACACATACCACAGCCTTTGGTACTGAGTGGGACAAGTAAAAAATCTCAACCCTGATGGCAATCAATCCTATGACCTAATTAACACATGTAAGCAAGTACTTTAACACTGAGCTAAATCCCCACAGAATAAGACAGGAGCCTAAAATGTATGCTTTACAAATACCCCCCCCCCCCACGCAACCCCCCTACAAAAAAAACCCACACAACAACAAAACAAAAACCCAACCCAAACAAAACAAAACCCAAACCCAAACAAAACAAAACACTTTCCAATTGCCTGTATGTAAAGTTAATTTATTAAAACATTTACAGTAAAACCTGTCTACACTGGACCCTGAAAAACAGGAATCCTGTCAAAACCGGTCAAATTTCATGGTCCTGAATTTTCTAAATTCTAAAATGCGACCCTCTAAACACTGGATCCTGTCTAAATCAGATACATACACTCAACAACGAAAGTTTAGCAAATATTTTTTATGACGTCTACATTTGCCATGGTTGAATAAACTTAAAAGAAAACCAGGTCCTCCTGTTGTGTTATAAGGCAAAGGTTGATAAGTTTATGTTGTTTGTAAATGGTAAACATTTCAGATGTGAATACTAATTAATAAAAATAACCTAATTTATAAATGTTATGGCATTTTTTTAACATTAGCAAAACTTTTGTTGTTGAGTATATTAGGCCCCGGCATGATCTGGTTCAGACAGACACATTTTTTAAAGCCTATTCTTCTTAAGTATGGGTGTTTAAGCATCGTAAATGCACTGGCATTGTAAATGTATGTAATTAACAAGTGTAAGACAAATACAGGCTTTGTAAATTCAGGCTACAGTGTTCAGTGCATTAATTGCTCATACAGTTAGTCTCTGGTACATGTAAGTTATTTGTCACAACTGTTAAATGAGGTGCAATTAATATACACTGCTTTACATGCATATGTTGTTCTTATTTACGAAGGAATGTAAAACACAGCTGCATAAATACATAAATACGAACTAGACTAAAATGGCTAAAAACATTGTGGAATTCCAAATACAAGTTCACTGACTTTAGAAATAAATGAGACAAGGCACACACTCATTTTAACAAATTATACAAATGAAGACAAAAGTATTGATAGAAAACTTGCTCAGAGTCCGTCGGCATGACAATGAATGTGAAATAAATAACAAAAGAAATAACCCCTTGGGCCTGGAGATGAATTTAATTACATTGAAATACTTGTCACATTATTCTGTTGGGTTTACTTCTGCTTCACGCGACGCTAACGAAATATGTGTCAATTACAGACCAGGAACTGACATCTGTGAAAAATCTCAGCCAAGGAGGTATCAGTGCCACTTAGTGGACACTATTTCATACACACAGGGCGACACGTAGCCCGGTGGTTAAAGCACTTGCCTGACACGCAGTTGATCTAGGATGAATCGCAGTCGGTTGGCCCACTGGGGCTATTTTTCTTTCCAGGCAGTGCTCCACAAATGGCTTAACAAAAGCTGCTCACTGGGCTATTTCTCTTTCCAGCCAGTGTTCCACAAATGGTGTAACAAAGACTGCCCACTGGGCTATTTCTCTTTCCAGCCAGTGCTCCACAAATGGTGTAACAAAGACTGCCCACTGGGCTATTTCTCTTTCCAGCCAGTGCTCCACAAATGGTGTAACAAAGACTGCCCACTGGGCTATTTCTCTTTCCAGCCAGTGCTCCACAAATGGCTTAACAAAGGCTGCCCACTGGGCTATTTCTCTTTCCAGCCAGTGTTCCACAAATGGCTTAACAAAGGCTGCCCAATGGGCTATTTCTCTTTCCAGCCAGTGTTCCACAAATGGCGTAACAAAGACTGCCCACTGGGCTATTTCTCTTTCCAGCCAGTGTTCCACAAATGGCGTAACAAAGACTGCCCACTGGGCTATTTCTCTTTCCAGCCAGTGCTCCACAAATGGTGTAACAAAGACTGCCCACTGGGCTATTTCTCTTTCCAGCCAGTGCTCCACAAATGGTGTAACAAAGACTGCCCACTGGGCTATTTCTCTTCCAGCCAGTGCTCCACAAATGGCTTAACAAAGGCTGCCCACTGGGCTATTTCTCTTTCCAGCCAGTGTTCCACAAATGGCTTAACAAAGGCTGCCCACTGGGCTATTTCTCTTTCCAGCCAGTGTTCCACAAATGGTGTAACAAAGACTGCCCACTGGGCTATTTCTCTTTCCAGCCAGTGTTCCACAAATGGTGTAACAAAGACTGCCCACTGGGCTATTTCTCTTTCCAGCCAGTGCTCCACAAATGGTGTAACAAAGACTGCCCACTGGGCTATTTCTCTTTCCAGCCAGTGCTCCACAAATGGTGTAACAAAGACTGCCCACTGGGCTATTTCTCTTTCCAGCCAGTGCTCCACAAATGGCTTAACAAAGGCTGCCCACTGGGCTATTTCTCTTTCCAGCCAGTGTTCCACAAATGGCTTAACAAAGGCTGCCCACTGGGCTATTTCTCTTTCCAGCCAGTGTTCCACAAATGGCGTAACAAAGACTGCCCACTGGGCTATTTCTCTTTCCAGCCAGTGTTCCACAAATGGTGTAACAAAGACTGCCCACTGGGCTATTTCTCTTTCCAGCCAGTTTTCCACAAATGGTGTAACAAAGACTGCCCACTGGGCTATTTCTCTTTCCAGCCAGTGTTCCACAAATGGTGTAACAAAGACTGCCCACTGGGCTATTTCTCTTTCCAGCCAGTGCTCCACAAATGGTGTAACAAAGACTGCCAATTGGGCTATTTCTCTTTCCAGCCAGTGCTCCACAAATGGTGTAACAAAGCGCCTGGTATGTGGGATGTTAATCGATGCTAATCAAAAAAGAGTAGCACACGATGTGCAGCAGTGGTTTCCTCTCTCATTATCTGTTTGGTCCTTAGCCATATATAAAATGCCATATACTGTAAAATCCTCTTTTCCTGGCCTTAAATTTGTGTGGTTTTGCTAAAATATACAGTTTGTTGATCTCTTTCCAGTCAGTGTTCCACAAATGGTGTAACAAAGACTGCCCACTGGGCTATTTCTCTTTCCAGCCAGTGCTCCACAAATGGTGTAACAAAGCGCCTGGTATGTGGGATGTTAATCGATGCTAATCAAAAAAGAGTAGCACACGATGTGCAGCAGTGGTTTCCTCTCTCATTATCTGTTTGGTCCTTAGCCATATATAAAATGCCATATACTGTAAAATCCTCTTTTCCTGGCCTTAAATTTGTGTGGTTTTGCTAAAATATACAGTTTGTTGATCTCTTTCCAGTCAGTGTTCCACAAATGGTGTAACAAAGACTGCCCACTGGGCTATTTCTCTTTCCAGCCAGTGTTCCACAAATGGTGTAACAAAGACTGCCCACTGGGCTATTTCTCTTTCCAGCCAGTGTTCCACAAATGGTGTAACAAAGACTGCCCACTGGGCTATTTCTCTTTCCAGCCAGTGTTCCACAAATGGTGTAACAAAGACTGCCCACTGGGCTATTTCTCTTTCCAGCCAGTGCTCCACAAATGGTGTAACAAAGACTGCCCACTGGGCTATTTCTCTTTCCAGCCAGTGCTCCACAAATGGTGTAACAAAGACTGCCCACTGGGCTATTTCTCTTTCCAGCCAGTGCTCCACAAATGGCTTAACAAAGGCTGCCCACTGGGCTATTTCTCTTTCCAGCCAGTGTTCCACAAATGGCTTAACAAAGGCTGCCCACTGGGCTATTTCTCTTTCCAGCCAGTGTTCCACAAATGGTGTAACAAAGACTGCCCACTGGGCTATTTCTCTTTCCAGCCAGTGCTCCATAAATGGTGTAACAAAGACTGCCCACTGGGCTATTTCTCTTTCCAGCCAGTGCTCCATAAATGGTGTAACAAAGACTGCCAATTGGGTTATTTCTCTTTCCAGCCAGTGTTCCACAAATGGTGTAACAAAGCCCCTGGTATGTGGGATGTTAATCGATGCTAATCAAAAAAGAGTAGCACACGACGTGCAGCAGTGGTTTCCTCTCTCATTATCTGTTTGGTCCTTAGCCATATATAAAATGCCATATACTGTAAAATCCTCTTTTTCCTGGCCTTAAATTTGTGTGGTTTTGCTAAAATATACAGTTTGTTGATCAAAAAGGTTGCAGCATAAATTCATATTATATGTATCCACAATTTACTGATTCACGAAATCTTAATTTCCCACTCATCCCTTGACCATTCATCTTAAAAAATATTGATTTTGAAATGTGATCCACCTACTGATGTAGATTTTTTTTCAACCCATATTTTGACCATATAAAAGATAATCTTCTAACCTTTTAATGTTGACTGTCAAAATGTCAATCTTTCCACCCTTTAATGCTGACTGTCAAAATGTTCATCGTCCAACCCTTTAATGTTGACTGTCAAAATGTTCATCTTCCAACCCTTTAATGTTGACTGTCAAAATGTTCATCTTCCAACCCTTTAATGTTGACTGTCAAAATGTTCATCTTCTAACCCTTTAATGTTGACTGTCAAAATGTCAATCTTCCCACCCTTTAATGTTAATCAATGAAATGTTAATCAATGAAATGTTAATCATTGCCATTCACCCTTTAATGTTGACCATATAAAAGATAATCTTCTAACCCTTTAATGTTGACTGTCAAAATGTTCATCTTCTAACCTTTTAATGTTGACTGTCAAAATGTCAATCTTTCCACCCTTTAATGCTGACTGTCAAAATGTTCATCTTCCAACCCTTTAATGTTGACTGTCAAAATGTTCATCTTCCAACCCTTTAATGCTGACTGTCAAAATTTTCATCTTCTAACCCTTTAATGTTGACTGTCAAAATGTTCATCTTCTAACCCTTTAATGTTGACTGTCAAAATGTTCATCTTCCAACCCTTTAATGTTGACTGTCAAAATGTTCATCTTCCAACCCTTTAATGTTGACTGTCAAAATGTTCATCTTCTAACCCTTTAATGTTGACTGTCAAAATGTTCATCTTCTAACCCTTTAATGTTGACTGTCAAAATGTCAATCTTCCCACCCTTTAATGTTAATCAATGAAATGTTAATCAATGAAATGTTAATCATTGCCATTCACCCTTTAATGTTGATCAATGAAATGTTAATCTTTGCCACAAACACCCTCTGTACTAATGTTGATTCAGATTGCCAAACTGTTTAATCTTCTCAACCCCAAAACTTAAACGGTCAAATGTTATCTGCTTTCCTTGTGCCTGAGTAGGTGGATCACATCAAGTCAGAAAGCGATCTGTGTGATCTTCTGGTGGCGATATAATGCAACGAACACTGCCTCTCCAATTCCATTCACAGCTGTCTTCAGGCAAATTGACATTCTTTATAACCCCCCCCCCCCCCAGCACCACCACCACCACACACACACAAACAAACAAAAAACCTTCCACCTCGAAATTATCTCCAATCAGAACGCTCCTACATGTTTTTTTGTCAGCAATATACCTTCTGACAGATCAATGACCATACTCACAAGTTCAAGGGAATGCCACCAAATGTTTGATCAATAAAGTCAATTTTGTCAAACTTTTGTTAACTGCAGCATTGGTATTGCACAGATTTGAGTGAAAGAATACTCACTGCACGCTCTTTGTCATGTCGAGTACTAAAGCCATGATTTTCACTCCAAGAAGCATCTGTAATGTCTCCGACATCAACAACTTGGAATTCACGGTTTTTCCCCAAAGGAATTACAAAGAAGGATTCTCAGAGACATTTTTGATCAGACAGTTCCTCTGGGGTTTTTTTAAAATTAATTACATGCAAGTCTGTTAAAATTGAAATCTCTCAAAAACTTGACCCCAAAACCTTTATTTTAATACATAATGCTATTGTGCCATTTTATTAGCATTTCTTCAATCTAATATATGATAACATTATGCCATTTTGTTTATAAACTTTTATTCTAATACATGATGCTATTAAATCACTCTTGTTTGCAAACTATGCCATTTTCTTTGAAATTTTTTATAGGACTCGAACTTAAGAAATGTGTCTCCCAAAGGCATTTTGAGCCTGCCTATAGCCATTTTTAAAAAGTGACATTTGCAGCAAATAAACATGACTGAAAGTTTATTTTGGTTTATGTAGACATATTTCAAATGTGCAAATGATAAATATTGGCAGATAATGTGCATACATTTTGCCATTATAGAGGAGCTTTACTGTCGGCACAATAGTGCAGTCAAACTTTTATCAAATACACTATGCCACTATGCCCTTTATTTGCTGAACTTTATTCTAATACACAATGCCACTATGCCCTTTATTTGCTGAACTTTATTCTAATACACAATGCCACTATGCCCTTTATTTGCTGAACTTTATTCTAATACACTATGCCACTATGCCCTTTATTTGCTGAACTTTATTCTAATACACTATGCCACTATGCCCTTTATTTGCTGAACTTTATTCTAATACACTATGCCCTTTATTTGCTGAACTTTATTCTAATACACTATGCCACTATGCCCTTTATTTGCTGAACTTTATTCTAATATACTATGCCACTATTCCCTTTATTTGCTGAACTTTATTCTAATACACAATTTCACAATGCCATTTTATTTGCAAACATTTATTCTAATACATGTCACATGTGACTTTATTTGCATTTTCATTGCAAGATTAAAGAACTTCTTGAAAGTTACCCATTACTGCATAACTCATTTAACGTCAGCTATAGAACTAATTAGAAGCCAATCAGTATTACAGCATTCATTTAAAGTTCAACTATTGTTATTAGTATTAGAGAGTTCATTAAAAGTCTACCAGTACTGCAGCAGTAACTGAAATCAATGGATGGGCTATTACATAATTACGTAATACGTCATTAGTAGTATCACAGAACTCTTATAATATTGACAGTTATTACAGAACCCATTTTTGCACTCTTTAGAGGTGTGCATGTATACATATATACAATCAGGCAATCAAGTCCAGTAGGAAAAAGTTTTAACTAAATTAGTTAATACAACAAGAGGCTTATCGGTTTAGAGAAAGGAAGGAAGGAAATGTTTTACTTAATGATGCACTCAACACATTTTATTTACGGTTTCATGGCTTTGGACATATGGTTAAGAACCACACAGATACTGAGAGAGGAAACACGCTGTCGCCACTTCATGGGCTATTCTTTTCCATTAGCAGCAAGGGATATTTTATATGCACCATCCCACAGACACGATAGTACATACCATAGCCTTTGTTACACCAGTTGTTGAGCACTGGCTGGAACGAGAAATAGCCCAATGGGTCCACCGATGGGGATTGATCCTAGACCGACCACATATCAAGCGAATGCTTTACCACTGGGCTATGTCCTGCCCCATCGGTTTAGAGAGTTCCACTGTTTAATTTTCAATTTTATAACTAGTAGATGTGTATTCATTAATTTGTAAAAAAACATCCCAAAAAACAAAAACAAAACACACCTTAGAATATCTGTGTGTCAAGTTTATGAATGATCCAATTAAAACTGCATGAACCGTTTTGAGATTTGTCAACAACAAAAAATGATGAATTTGGCTGCTACATATTTTGCCTGCTGTAGTGGAACTCTACTTGTCAGCTATTCAGTGTTTACAAACTGGGGCCTAATTCACTAAACTCTCACAACTTTGCCATCTCGCAGTGCAATGCTAAAAGACTTGCAAAGAGTATGCTTTGTTGTCTAGCAGAGCCTAAGAAACCTTTGTGAATTAGGCCCCTGATTTCTATTATATGGGAATAGTAGCCTGAATGTCTTTAGAAACAGCATATAAATAAGCATCATCAATTTTATTTTCTAACCTGGAAGATAGAAACTCCAAAGGAAACATTGATGGACAGACGACTGACAGACAAATCAGTACTGGATACGCTCCACTGACAAATGTCAAAACAGAACTAAACGCTTTATACTCATGACTATATTTTTTATGGATTAAAAAAAAAAGATTTTCAAATTCAGTTTTTTTTTTTTTAAATTAAAGTACATGAACTTAAAACAAAGGAAAAAGGCTTCACATGTTCTTGACAGTTAATGCCATGTATTTGAAAAGGAAAGGAATGTTTGTTTAAGACACCTCAGCACATATTAAACTTTGGACATTTGGACAGTTGGTGACAGAAAGAGAGGAACCTGTCTGCCATCATTTAAGCCACTCTTACCAATAAAGTTGTAAGGGATCTATATTTAAAAAATAGAAATTATCAGTGACAAAGTGCCAAGTGAGCTCTGACAATAAACAAGTCGGGATCTTGACGTCTGTTGCGTGATGTCATTTTTAAAACAGGATTAGGTCCAAAATCCTACTGCGATTTGACTTCTCACTACTGCTAATAGCTCGGTGACATGAGCCGACTTTTGACAAAAAAAAAACCCACTCATTTTACCGGAAAGATTAGGACCTGCTCACTATCTTAATTGGTAAACATCAAGTACTAATCTGGGATTGAAAAGTAGAAGAAAGTAAAGAAGTTTGATAAAAATGGGCTTCGTGACCATTTCATAATGTTTTGTTATGTTCAACATTCATTTGGAAAGGATCCAAATTATACTATTGATCAGAACGGTAATATTTTGTTATTAAATACTTAGTTTCAGTGAAGATAACAATTTTAAATATTTCCATTAAAATTGTTATCTTCACTGAAACTAAGTATTTAAAAATGATAGCACATGTATTAAGTAACTGATAACAAATGTGTTATATTACAATAAGTAATCATTAGTATTTTCTGGTATTATTGAAATGAATCTGGCTAAAAACAGGACATTGCTTGAGTGGTCAATTGCAAATGACATAAAAATGCTTTCATGTACAGTTCCGTGTCAAAAGTAAAATATTGAGCCAACAAGTTGGTATGAGAGAAAAACAAGTCAGTGTCTTAATGTCAGTTGTGCTATTTGGGTTTTGGAATTGCAATGGGTCCAAAATATTATGACGACTTTGACTTCTCACTAATGCTAACAAGTTAATTGAACAACTCAGTGACTTGAGCTAACCTTCAGCAAAACAAACCCATATAGCTTAATGCCTGACACTTTAATTAAGACAAATTATTTAGCTTTCAAAAAATAACAAAATGGTATTAGAATGTTAATGAGGGATTTTGATTTAAGAAACACTGTTTTAGGATATTATTAACCAACTATTTGAATGTCCGACATCCAATAGCTGATGTGCTCTAGTGGTGTTGTTAAACAAATAACACTTTAGCAACAAAGACTTAAATAAAAGGTATCCATGGTCACTTAGATGTGATAGATCATAGGACTGACAGCGCTAGTGGAACTGATGGCAGTTTTCCTTCCTAACCAGCCCACAATTAAATTGGCCAATCAAAGACACATACGGTATGTGCTGTCTTGTTTATGTAAACAAGTTCATATAAATGATCCCTTGCTGATATTCAGTGGTGGCAGATATGGGATATTATTAACAAACCTTTCTTTCAGTGTTCCACAATTGGTGTAAAAAAGGCCGTGGTATGTACTATCCTGTCTGTGATGGTGCATATAAAAGAGTAGCCCATGAAGTGGCGACAGCGGGTTTCCTCTCTCAATATCTGTGTGGTCCTTAACCATATGTCCGATGCCATATAACCGTAAATAAAATGTGTTGAGTGTGTCGTTAAATAAAACATTTCCTTCCTTCTTTCCTGTTTTCTTTCCTTTTGTGTGTGTGTGTGTGCATGCACATGTGCGTGCGTGCGTGCGTGCGTGCACACGTGCGAGCTAGACAGATTATAGGTATACAACAAACCTTAACAGTGCATTTTCAAAACATGTCACAAGTATAAATATCATAATTATATTTGATCTGTTTTAACAAAAATATTTGCTTTAAATGTTTTATAAAAACAATGAGTTCAGTAAAGAATCAACCATCAAGAATAAATCTCAAATTTCTTAAAAATTAAATCTGTAGGCTACCAAAAATAGCATTCAAATAATCTTCTCAAAGGTCATTGAACTGACAACACTGTGTTTTTATTTTATGACAAAACGAAATGAACACCTGATTGAGTTTCTAAACCTGTAACACAAAAAGATGACATCAATCAATGCCGTTGAAAGCCGAACACAAACATGATGGCAATAATCAATGTCCACTCCCTCTGTACAATGGGAAACAACACACACAAACACAGACACGACACGTATATCAAAAGACTTACATAAATGGATAATCCACCAAGATAAAAGACTATCTGATCCATCTGGCAAATATTAAATCCAGCCATTCCCGAGATCACAAGTCGACGCTCATACCAAGAATATCAATTATCAAGCATATTCACTTGATGGAAAAATTATCAAAACGAAGCTTTCACAATCAGTCACAGAATCGTTGTAAACCTTACAATTTCCTCGTGCCACAGCCAACTGACACACGAGTATATATATACTACAAATCAAGCGGGAAAACCTGGCGGCTTCATTAGCGCGACGTGTGTTGACGGCGAAAACAAAGGAAAAGTAGCCGATGTTTGAGGCTTTTTGTGAAAGCAATCGGCTGCCGCAGGATTGATTTTACAACCGTTTACGATTACCTGTGACATAACGTAGTGCCTGGTCATTTGTCAACACACTCAGTTTGTCACCAGATAGAAACAGGCATAGTGGCTTAGAATTCCATAGTATTTGAAAAGTGTTATGGTTATAACATAGTGCTTGGTCATTTATCAACACACTCGGTTTGTCACCAGATAGAATTAGGCGTAGTGGCTTAGAATTCCATAGTACATGAAAAATGTTATCGTTATAACATAGTGCTTGGTCATTGGTCAACACACAATCTGTTTGTCACCAGACAGAATTAGGCATAGCGGCTTAGAATTCCATAGTGTTTTAAAGTGTTATGGTCTATACAGTGCTTTAAGTTATTCTGTCACAGACATGCTGATGAAAAACCTTTTAGTTCACCATTTAGTATTAATCTTTTGTGTACTTTTTAAAGAAAAAAACCCTACGGTATCATTTGGCTCTCAACTTGTTTTACTACCGGTAAATCTTTTTGCATCACAATAATTTCCACTGGATTACAAAACACTGCTTCAGGAGAAAGCGTATTCCACTTGAATTAGCAAAACACCGAGGAATGTTGACACTTTTTACAGGTAGCGTCTGCAGTATGCGAGAGATGAGCAGAAAGTGAACAAACGGATCCATCCTTCGACAGACCTATTAGTATCTGCACACTGGGAATCAATAGCAAGAACAATTAATGGGATTCTCCACACACTGATGGCTCCCCGCAGACCAGGAGGTCCCCTAAATGGATGAAAACCAACCCTGAGTGCAAATAACAACCATATGTCGATCATTAGCTGTTAATTATGTGTTACAAACGGAGCCCCAGAATTACCACCAAGATGGTCACATCTCAAAGAAGGTAATTGCCATCTGCAACCTCTGTGTCACCCTATGATCAACGTTTGTGGTCATACAGCTTGCGATATACCGGCACTCATAACCCGATAAACCAGCACTCGTAACCCGTGCAAACGCTAAACTGCCTCGGAAAACTATAACATATGCCGCTACACATATGCTGCATGTATATACTAGTAATTTTGAGAATAATAAACAATGGAGAAATAGATTCCGCACAACGGGGTACCTGGGTTCGACAGACAATCAGGTATTGATTTACATCCAGATGAACACTGCATCGCTGTTTGTTCGGAGAGCGGTGGTCAGCTAAGTACACTGATGTATGTAGACTCAGCTCCCATTATTAACAGCCAACTTGTTTCCTCAGCAGTTGAACCGTTAATTCGGAGTCCAATCATGAAAAGATCGAGATAATTTATATCCCTTATGGTTTCTTTTCATGATAAACATATAATAAATGTATATCAGCATTAGCAAGATTAAATATTTTTGTACTAATTTGTTTGACTTCTTTCAGTACTCCTTGAGGAATACTTTTGTTTTAAAAAAAATTGTTAAAGGGATTGTACTAAGTTTGCAGCCATTGTCAGATATTTCCAACTAACAGAGTACTTTTGGTAATTAAAATTACATATTAAATACGTTTTCTTGTTAGAATATCAGGGTCCTGATATCCATTGTGTTTGTCATCATGTGCTAATGTTTGTATTGGTCATTGTTCATTTTAATACATATTTTTTTCATATATACAAAATTATTGGGATGTAAAATCTGGTTTAGGGTACTACAAACAGTACTTAAGGTTTGACGCGAGCAATTGCTCCCGCTCATGTGTGCTTGCACAAAACTATTTCCACATGGGTGAAAAACTGTTCGCCTCGTCACACGCCGATATCGTTAATATATTTACAAAAAATTACTGTGAACTGTTACACTGGGAGCAATTGCTGTCCTTTATAATTTCAGGAGAGCAGTTTCTTGCTCACCATCTATTTCCAAACCATAAGCACTGACAAACATTTGAATGACAACAAACACCTTGTTTTTACAGATACTGATATTCAAAACAAGAAAAATATTTTTAATAAGTAATTTTAGTAATCAAAAATGCTATCTTAGTCGGACATATCTTACAATAGAAGCAAACTCTGAGTAATCTCTTTCAGGTTAATGACAGTGACTTTTCACACCCTTGTTTTGGCTTTGCACACAATAATTATAACATATCTTACCATCATTTCACTTCAAATCCAAATTTCATAAATAGTAAAAAAAAAAAAATTACAAGATTTTCTACAAAAAGAAATCATGTGCATTAGTAATTTTCAAACAAACCTTCTTTTAATAGCAATTTCACATTTCAAAATTTTCCAGTATTCTGAAAATAGAAATGTCTGTCATGCACCTAGTTTATTAATTATTGTAAGGATAGAGATGCAAACTGATGCTATTGGAATACTGACGTGATTCAAATTCAAAATTAGCTATATTATTACAATGCTTTGTCACATTAAAATAAAAACCGGTCTACTAACCTTGACCCTTCTGAAAATAGTTCAAAGATCTATGTTGAACAGACAACACTGGTTGCATGTAGGTATGTTTTTATTTTTCAAAATTTTAGACAAAATATTAAGTTTAATTTTTTAAAAGATGAAGGAAGTAAAAAGTACCATTTTAAACAAATATCATATAAAAAATTACCATTGGATATGTTATATTTATTGTGTGTGAATCCAAAACAAGGGTATGAAAAGTGAATGTTGTCAACCGTAGTGCCAGTTGCTATTAAAAACTGATTATATTAGCAGCTACAACTAATAAACATGTATAATATACTATTCAAAAAAAGTAGGGGAACTCTAATAAGGATTTACAATTGCCAAAATTGTAAGGTATATTAGCTGTGGGGAATGGTTATATGATAATAGTGAATTAATTGGGCAAACATTACAACCGGTAGTTCAGTATTACAGTAGGTTTATGACCACCAAAGATATTGAAGGACGAATGGGGTCAGAAGTGAAATTTGAAAGTAAATCACAAATTCAAACAATAAAAATGACTAAAAACTAAATAATAACAACTGTATGATTAACAGAATGAAAAAGATTGACAGAAATAATGTTCCAGTGATTAATGGACCTTCCTGGAAATTGTCAAAATCGAGAAAGATACCACACGCACGTGTATGGGGCAACTGTGTGGTGCATGTACAAACTATGGAATGTGTTTCGGTGTGTTGATAAACAGACCTGAACATTCTTTACTAGGATGTCTGTGGTCAAAACGTATAACATTAATATTTCAGGTTCCCCTACTTTTTTTGAAAAGTATATTTTAGAACGGAGTAGCAACCTCTAACATCTGTAACACAAAACTAAACAAAATATTCCCAGACTCCCATCTTCTCACCTGATCAATGCTACAAACCAGTCCCAAATGGTTTATGCGCTATATCAATTAGTTATAAAAGGTAAAGCGATGTATCTATATATGAATATGTGGAGACCCACTCAGTCAAGAATAGCAGCTCAGTGTCACCGCCGGTTGTCCTGCTAATGGGTGCCATCCCACTCTCAGACACGAAGTCATTTTCCGACCAAATGAAGACGTTTCATGAGCTTTTACGAATCATCATTTCAACATGACAAGTCTGGGATAATTAAGACCTGCTCAAGTCGCCTTCAGACAATAAATTATTTCAAGAAGTCGCACATTTGGAAACCTCAAAAATCCCGTCTGCTGCCAACTATCAATGTATGATGGTGTACAATAAAACCTATGATTAACAGTCACCTGCAAGAATGTTTTTAAAAAAAGGAAAGGAAAGGAAAGGAATGTTTGTTTGATGATTACTCGGAACATTTTAAATAATGGCTATTTTAGGTGTCTAACTTACGGTTATTTCAGGGGAAAAAACAGTTATTTTGTTACTTGTATTTTCTTTAAAGACAGAACAGCACATACCACAGTCTTTGATGCACTAGTGATGGGGCACTGGTTGGGATGGGGAAAGGAAAACAATATTTCTTTTTGACACCACAGCACATTTTAAAACACTGATATTTGACGTCTAACATGGTTATTTCAAGACTTGGTCAAGAGATATAGAGAGTATTAACCGACTGCCAACACCAGCTATTCCTACCAAATAAACAGCAATGGAACTTTATATGCACTTTCCCAGACAGGACAGCACATACCACAGCCTTTGATGCCCAAAATACATAGAAACGTCTTTGTGCACAAAGAAGTAGGAAACATTGATCGACAAATGTGCTAGCGTGTACTTGGCATTTACAAGTGATAAACATGACAGTACATATCACAGCCGTTGATGTACTTAACATTATTAGTGTGCACTCTACAACTGAGCCAAAAATACACAGAAAAACGTCTTCATACATAAAGGTGCAGGAATCATTGTCTTACAAATGTTGTGCACTCAGTGTTTACAAGTGATAGCGTTAATGAAATTAATGGCCCCTGCTTAATGGTCTTTCCTTACTTTTGAGCCAACGCCATGTGTCCACCAGGAACAGTGCACTGCTGGTGGCATACATTATTCATAAATGACAACATGCACGGCTAACAACGATCGTCCGGAAATTAATCATCCAAGTAGAACATAGCATGTGAGCTCACACTACCACTCATCCCCCACACACACCTCCTGCCCCTCCATAAACATATATCCACACAGCTGTATCTAATGGGTATCACTGGTAGGTGATGGTTGCACTGTACAAAAGAAGAAAGTTCTGGGTCAAAGTTCGCAGTGCACTGTTCAATATTTATGGAGATAAAAACAGCTGCCGCTCTGATTGGTAATAATGTGTGACATTGATTATTTGTGCCAATAAATAAAGTGTAAAGTTTGTTTTGTTTAACAACTCCACTAGAGCACATTGATTTATTAATCATCGGAACTAGGATGTCAAATATTTGGTAATTATGATATACAGTCTTTGAAAGGAAATCTGCTGTCCATTTCCGTAAGTAGCAAAGGATCTTTTATATGCACCATCTCACAGACAGGATAGCACATACCACAGCCTTTGATGCTGGAACGAGAAATAGTCCAATGGGCCCAATGATGGGGATCAATCCTAAACCTACTGCACATCTGGTAAACGCTTTACCACTAGGCTACGTCCCGTGATGCCAATAAATAAATACATTTGTATTTGTTACACAGTTGTTATGCAGTATATACAAGATGTTGAAATCACTGTAAGATACTCCCAGAAAGAGAACTGAGATTTTCAGCAAACATGAGGGTCGCTAATAAGAGCATTCATCAAATCCCTTAAATGGTATGTGACCCTAATTTTCTTGCAAGTAGATTAAATGTTAGGTGCAATACTTTTTATTGGTGTACTGCCTGGGTGTGTTGATACACTGCTTATAATTATATCAGTTTTATTAGTAAATGTTAACATTATCTGCAATAGAAACTGATATGGTACATTGGAACCTATATATCACAGTCAATCTATCAATTTCCTTTTAGTGTATTAAAACATCAGTTTGGTGTCGGTCACTGAAAATAACTTGCTTGATGCGAGGTCGGTTTGGGTTCAATCCCCACCGGTGGGCCCACTGGGCTACTTCTCATTTCAGCTAGTGTACACCGACTGGTATATCAAAGGCTGTGGTATGTGCTACCCTGTCTGTGGGATAAAGCATATAAAAGATCCCTTGCTGCTAATGGAAAAATGTAGCAAGTTTCCTATCTAAGACTATGTCAAAATTACCAAATGTTTGACATACAATAGACAATGATTAATAAATCAATGTGCTCTAGACAAACGTCTGAAAATTACCAACTAGACCTTTGGAGTTTTTTCATAACCGATACTTCATTCACAATGGTTTTAGTTCGTAATGCATGGTTTTCAAAATTTTCTCAGGCAACAGCACTTAGTGTACATAACAAATAATATCCAAATGAAATAACATGCTTCTAATTACATTTATTATACTTTTTGTGGTGCTAAAAATTCTTACACACACCTTTTTAATTGCATTAACATCTCGCAGGATTTATTATCGTGGGAATTAAATCTAACCTGTAAACATCCAAAGGCTTTGAAATTTACTGATCCACTTATCTGGGATTTAGTATGGCCATATTTTACCTTCTAGTTGAAATTTCAAAACTACAGTAGAGTAGTAACCGAATAGGTTACAACTGAGAAATACCACGTAAACTACTAAGCAGTTATAAGGACTACAGCTTATTTCGAGGGCTGTATATCCCTGTGCATCTTATATAGAGGAAATTTTATGTTTTTGTCAGATATGATTTATATCTCATCGAGTGAAGTTTGTAATCATATCAGTGTGATATGATTGCAAACTTCATGAGATGAGATATAAATCATATTTGACAAAAAACATGAAATTTTCTATTTATTATATAACCTTTCACAATTTACCTTTATTTTTAAAATGCCAGCAGCAAAATAGTTACGGCTTTCTTAAAGTGAAGATAACACTTTCTACAGTGATGATAACACATTTTAGAGTAAAACAGTGAAATTTTCACTCTAAAATGAGTTATCGTCACTGAGTGACTGATAACACTTTTATTTCACTGATATTTTAAGATATTTCACTAAATGTTATAAAATAATAACTATTTATTACCCATATGGTCAAAAATATCTTGGTTCATATCAATGTTTTACTTTGCACTAGAACGTCAAGTGGGACATAACACCTCGACGTCATGCAATAACGTCATACGACTGGCTCACTACAACCTTACCGGAATATCAGTCAAACAAGGTCTGTCATAAAAATTAAAATCGATTATGGGTAATAAATACGATATTAAACTCGCTATCATTTTGTATCATGTTTATGTCCCTCGTGAAATAATGTTCATTGTCACTCGCTGAAGCTCATGACAATTGAAAAAAAATGATTTCACTCGGGACATAAAACATGATACAAAATTATATGCACCATCCCACATATTCCACAACCATTAGATATACCAGTTATAGTACACTGGCTGGAACAAGAAGTAGTCCAATTGGCTCAATGGCGAGGATCGATCCTAGACTGACCGTGCATCAGGTGAGTGCTTTACCACTGGTCTACGTCCTGCCCCCACGACTACAGAGTACTACATTGTAAGTAGCTTTGATGGCTTCAGCAGCTTGACCAGCTTAATTAAGATGAACATTATGGATGTTCAGCTTATATCCAATTAAGCACGCTCAGCCATCTGGGCTGTCTGTCCAGGACAGTGGGTTAGTTGTTAGTTGTTAGTGGTTAGTGAGAGAGAAGAAGGTATAGTGGTCTTACACCTACCCACTGAGTCATTAACACTCTCTCTGAATGGAAGCTGGTAACGGGCTGCGAAACCTGTACCTACCAGCCTTATGTCTGATGGCTTAACCACGACACCACCGAGGGCGGTTATTATGGATGAAACAAATCTTTAAACCTTTTTACCAGTCCAGAATCTGGTTAGGCTACAAATGGTAATTATGACCATGTTAGGATCACAGAAATGCTGAGACCAGTCGCCTCCATTGGTAGAAAATATGATTTGCCTTTTTTAAATTTCATCAAAAGAAAATAGATACTTGCCCTAGGCTTTCACAACTAACAACACCATTATTAATAGCAATATTTAGCGGGGAAAAAACAAACTTGTTATAGCTCTGGTAATCTCATGTAATGACACAAGGTCAGAAATGGATGGTAAAGTTGGTTTTATTTAACGACGCCACTAGAGCACATTGATTTTTTATCTTATCATCGGCTAATGGACGTCAAACATATGGTCATTCTGACACTGTTTTTTAGAGGAAACCCGCTGTCACCACATAGGCTACTCTTTTACGATATGCAGCAAGGGATCTTTTAGTTGCGCTTCCCACAGGCAGGATAGCACAAACCATGGCCTTTGTTGAACCAGTTATGGATCACTGGTCAGTGCAAGTGGTTTACACCTACCCATTGAGCCTTGCAGAGCACTCACTCAGGGTTTGGAGTCGGTATCTGGATTAAAAATGCCATGCCTTGACTGGGATCCGAACCCAGTACCTACTAGCCTGTAGACCGATGGCCTAACCACGCCGCCGAGGCCGGTAGAAATGGATGGAAGAACACAAATAAGGTCATATGTGTTTTGCTGAATAATTAATATCATAAGCATCTGAAGTCAACCCTCCTCCCCCCCACCCCCCTCCAAAAAAACCCCACAAAAATCCCACAAAACCTCCACAAAAAAAAAAAAAAAAAAAAATCAGAATCTTTTTTGGCCAAATTATTCAGACCTAACTGAAAGACAAATTAACAGCTTCCCCACCTACCCCCACCCCACCACAGTTTCTGTTACCTTCAGTATCTATATCATATTATGTATGACCATGTATAACAAGATATTTTTATGGTATCTTTTGTTGAGGTCATATTCTTCAATTGATTTTTAAAATGTTCTTCTTCAGAAAGAAAGAAAGAAGTGTTTTATTTAACGACGCACTCAACACATTTTATTTACGGTTATATGGCGTCAGACATATGGTTAAGGACCACACAGATTTTGAGAGGAAACCCGCTGTCGCCACTACATGGGCTACTCTTCCGATTGGCAGCAAGGGATCTTTTATTTGCGCTTCCCACAGGCAGGATAGCACAAACCATGGCCTTTGTTGAACCAGTTATGGATCACTGGTCGGTGCAAGTGGTTTACATCTACCCATTGAGCCTTGCGGAGCACTCACTCAGGGTTTGGAGTCGGTATCTGGATTAAAAATCCCATGCCTTGACTGGGATCCGAATCCAGTACCTACTAGCCTGTAGACCGATGGCCTAACCACGCCGCTGAGGCCGGTAGAAATGGATGGAAGAACACAAATAAGGTCATATGTGTTTTGCTGAATAATTAATATCATAAGCATCTGAAGTCAACCCTCCTCCCCCCCACCCCCCTCCAAAACCCCCCCACAAAAATCCCACAAAACCTCCACAAAAAAAAAAAAGAAAAAGAAAAAAAAAAACTCAGAATCTTTTTTGGCCAAATTATTCAGACCTAACTGAAAGACAAATTAACAGCTTCCCCACCTACCCCCACCCCACCACAGTTTCTGTTACCTTCAGTATCTATATCATATTATGTATAACAAGATATTTTTATGGTATCTTTTGTTGAGGTCATATTCTTCAATTGATTTTTAAAATGTTCTTCTTCAGAAAGAAAGAAAGAAGTGTTTTATTTAACGACGCACTCAACACATTTTATTTACGGTTATATGGCGTCAGACATATGGTTAAGGACCACACAGATTTTGAGAGGAAACCCGCTGTCGCCACTACATGGGCTACTCTTCCGATTGGCAGCAAGGGATCTTTTATTTGCGCTTCCCACAGGCAGGATAGCACAAACCATGGCCTTTGTTGAACCAGTTATGGATCACTGGTCGGTGCAAGTGGTTTACACCTACCCATTGAGCCTTGCGGAGCACTCACTCAGGGTTTGGAGTCGGTATCTGGATTAAAAATCCCATGCCTCGACTGGGATCCGAACCCAGTACCTACCAGCCTGTAGACCGATGGCCTACCACGACGCCGGTTTCTTCTTCAGATATAGACTATAGGTGAAATATAATTCAAAACTATGTAGACAATATTTAATTGCATCTTACCTCACAAAGGCACATTTCACAAACTGTGTGTCATTTAGTGTGTTGCTATGTTAATAATATCGCTTGTATGAATCATAGCAACAGATTTCCTCTTGCTCTCTCTCCAATAAAATAAAAATAACCATACATGAATGTTATACACTAACTATTTTCTGTTCTTTTTTTGGGTAAAAGAACATAAAAAGCATCATTAAGAATACTTTATTTGATCTATTTTAACCTCTATTGAAATAGTAAATAGATATAGCAGTTTTAATATACCACAACAGAAGTACATGTATATATGAACTGAAAGTTTATTTTGTTTAATGACACCACTAGAGCACAATGATTTATTAATCATTGACTACTGGATGTCAAACATTTGATAATTTTGACATATAGACTGCTATAACCTGCTACATTTTTCCATTAATAGCAAGGGATCTTTTATATGCATTTTTCCAGATAGGAGAGCACATACCATGGCCACCCATAAACCAAAAATCAAAGAATGTGTCCACTGAGGGGGTTTGATCCTGTGACCAAAGCACCTGAGGTAAGGAAATGTTCTACCAACAGAGTGTGAAATCATCAATACAAACTACAATGAAGGATTTCTGCATCACACAGGATGACATCCCATCACACAGGATGATATCCCATCACATAGGATGACATCCCATCACACAGGATGATATCAATCACACAGGATAATATCCCATCACACAGGATGATATCAATCACACAGGATGATATTCTATTACACAGAATGACATCCCATCACACAGGATAATATCAATCACACAGGATGATATCCCCATCACACAGGATGATATCAATCACACAGGATGATATCCCATCACACAGGATGATATCAATCACACAGGATGATATTCCATTACACAGAATGACATCCCATCACACAGGATAATATCAATCACACAGAATGATATCCCCATCACACAGGATGACATCCCATTATACAGGATGACATTCCATCACACATGATGATATCCCATCACACAGGATGACATCCCATCACACAGGATGATATCCACAGGATGATATCAATCACACAGGATGATATTCCATTACACAGGATGACATCCCATCACACAGGATGACATCCCATCACACAGGATGATATCAATCACACAGGATGATATCCCATCACACAGGATGACATTCCATTACACAGGATGACATTCCATCACACAGGATGACATCCCATCACACAGGATGACATCCCATATCACACAGGATGGTATTCCATCACACATGATGATATCTCCATCATACAGGATGATATCCACATCACACAGGATGACATCCCATGACACAGGATGATATCCCCATCACACAGGATGATACCCCATAACACAGGATGATATCCCATCACACAGGATGATATTCCATAACACAGGATGATATTCCATCACACAGGATGATATCCCCATCACACAGGATGGATGACATCCCCATCACACAGGATGGATGACATCCCATCACATGATGATATCCCATTACACAGGATGACATCCCATGACACAGGATTATACCCCATCACACAGGATGATATCCCATCACACAGGATGACATTCCATCACACAGGATGATATTCCATCACACAGGATGATATCCCATCACAAGGATGACATCCCATCACACAGGATGATATTCCATCACACAGGATAATATCCCATCACACAGGCAACTTTATTTAAAAATTAACAGCCTATTAGTATTACCGAGTATTTACTTCTTGCTCGAACCATACAGGAAACTTTATTTACTTAACAGCCTGTTAGTATTACCGAGTATTTACTTCCATAAAATAACTACATGGCTCTTGCTGGAACCAGCTGCCTACTTGAGCTGACGAGGGTTTTTTGAATACCAGTACAACAACAGTGGAGACCAAGCGCCATTGCTCATTAACTGCGGCTTCAGAAAATATCAGAATTAGCTGAGCACTGTTGTCAAGACGTCTGTAAGACATCTTGATGTTATTCCCATTGAGAATAATTACACAAAATGTCTTATATTCAGAAATACAAAAATACAAATGATGAATAAATAATTTATTTTGGATATACATGTATTCTATAAAAAGAAAAGAAAGAGTTCTACCTATTTTGAAGTGATTATATAAGGGGCCATTCAAATATTATGTAACACTCGAGGGGGTGAAGGTCCAAACATTATGTCACATTACTGGAAGTGAGTGGGTGGGTGCATTGAACAGCATTATGTAACACACTTTTTTATTACTCAAAAAATTTTCCATTTTTTTGTGTCTTATTTATAAATGCTTTGTCACAGTGACAATGTTTAAAGTACGGAGCTATAGCTAGATGTATACACTCAATAAGGATTATAACTTGAGGTGAAATGCATATACGTTGTAGATCTGCACTTTTTCAAATCGCAAACAGATCATTAAAATTATATTACACCCATCACATGATTTGTTTGTGAATGGGAGGTGGCCTCGGGTTGGGTGGGGGAGTGTCTCCAAGCATTATGGAGTGTTACAGGGGGGAGGCAGGGCGTCTAATTTTGACAAAAATAGCATTACGTAATATTTGAATGGCCCCTAAATGAGAAAAGGTTATTTGCATTATACAGAACAAAATCAATTAGTGCTGCAAAGTGTTCTACAAAGGTCTGTGAAAATGTTCCAAACTTGATTTAAAACCAAGGATTACGTATCATGATTTATACATGACACAGTGTGCGATTTTGAGGAGAGTTCGGGAGCCTGAAGCTCGCAAAAATCATATATGACTCTCTAGATTGGCTAGCATATGAGCCTGCATGGCTCATAAAAATTATTTGTACAAATTACATTGATTCTTCATAATGACACAGTTAACATATATCTTAAAATCCTTGGAAACCACAGTCTTCAATAGCAATCTTTTCCATGGTTTCATGCAAAATATTTAGTGTATTATCTGTTTTACTGGAGACACATGGCAGGGCTTGCTGGGTTGGTGGTGGGCTCTAACGATTTACAAACAGGGAGTCCTTATGACACTTAAATTTTTAAAACCAAAATCACATACTGTGACATCATTCTAGATTATTTTCAGTACGTACATGTATAGTACACAGCAGATTGGGAAAATCGAACCAATTATGTTACTATTCAAAGGAGTTAACTCATGGTCCTTGTTTCTTTTAACCAAAAAAGCAATTTTAAAGTAGGATTTTTAATAAAGAAAAATTTATTAAATTAAAATAGACTTAATTGAAAATGAAAACATACATAATTTTATCTCCTGATATGGTGATATTCAACTACAACTTGGCAAAAAAAATTTTGTCTGGTTTTGACAGTTACATTATGATAAAGGAAAGTCTTACAAGGACACGGAAACTCATTCAATCATGTGACAAAAAGCAGGTGTTATTACAGTAATACGTCAACGCCTTCAGCCAATATTATAGCACAAGAGAAAGCAGGATGAGACTACTATAAAAATATCAGCGGTTTAGTCCATCCTGCCTTAATCATGTTTTTGCTTCCATGTAACAAAGCATGCAGCAGATTGAACATGAGACCAGAAAAACAGATCCACAGATGCAAGTATTTTATGTCAACATGAGCAGCTAGAGTCTGACTATACTGCCATCATTAGTTAACACTATAAAACACATGCGCTTTCAGAATATCTCCAACCTTTTTTAACCCTTTGTTTAAACCCTTTTAACTTCTTTGTAAATAAAGTTTATTTAACCATCAATTAAGTATTTTTAGCTAATCATCTGTATAAACATTTTTAACGTTGTTTTCGAGTACAGTTTCTGGCTCTAGTCAGAAATCGTGCTCGAAACAAGCGTGCTTGAACATTAAATTGATATAAGTTCGTTAATTCACGACATCTGACCTGACAGTCATTTGTGGGCATACATACATATGTCAAATAAAAAAGTTACTTGTTCAGCCATATTTTCCTGTTTGCGTAAAATAATGGTTTATTTACCGAATGAATGAGAGAAAAAGACTCCATCATATGCGACCATGTGGGATAGAAAAAGTACACCCTCGGTGGTGAAAATTTCGACCATGGGACTCGGCAAGCCTCGTCCCAGATCAAAATTTTCACCACCTCGGGTGTACATTTTCTATCCCACATGACCTCATATGGTGGAGTCTTATAGTCTACTGGAAATGAACGTAAAAAGATCCATGCGAAGTGCATGCAGCATCGAGTAAGTACGAAGCCGTTAAAACAACAGGAAACTATTAAAACAGCCTTGAATATTATAATATAGATTATTTCTACAAGTTTCTTATGATGTGTTTGTCCTTTTCATTCTTCTTTTTTAATCTTGCATAATACTGATGACATTCACCGATGGATTGTTCACAGAGATTGTAACATTGTCTGCTTATTATTGCATGATCTATATTATACATGTATATATGAAATTTGCATGATCCACACACACACACATATGTATGTGTGTGTGTGTGTGTGTGTATGTATATATGTATATATATGTGTGTGTATATATATATACATACACAGTTGAATCCTGTTGGCTCAAACACCATCGGTGCTCGAGAAAGTGCTCGAGTAAAGCCATAAGCCATAACAACTGTCCTTGAGGGACGGGATTATAGAATAAAATGCATACAGTAAGAATAGACCATTAAAATCATTAGTAACTAGATATAACTGAAAAAGAAAAAAACAATCATGATTTTCTAAATTTTAAAGTATAGCCACAGATGTAGAGTAGGGATGGTAAAAAGCCTTTATTCCCTGGTCTGGGACCAATTCTCAATCTTTGAGACCAAAATTATTTTTTAAAACCGTGTATTTGCCTGTCCATCCTATGTTATTTTTGTCGGTCCGAGGCACCTGTCCATTTCTATTATTGAAACAAATTCCTATCCATTTATTGACGGTGTTTCTGCACGTGTTTATTTGTCAATGTGCATTTTGATTCTCAAAAGACTTGAACCGGTCCCAAATTTAATAACATTGGTTTAATGACCCACGGTTATTTTGTTTCTCCATCAGTAGTTGGTAATAGAAACGGTGAATATATTATTTATGCCACTTTTCAATTGGACCTGCTCAGGCATTGGTATCTCGTACATGATTTAAAATTTTTTTAAATTAAAATGTGGTCAACAGAAAACCAGAGAGATATTGTCAGGTGAAGCAACAGTTAAAGTAATAATTAATATTAATAGTAAATAAAAGTAATTAATATTAAAGGGAGGATCAACTCAAATATGAGCCTGATGTGTTGGACAGATGCATACTCAGACAACCAACACATACTGACACTTTAAGAAATGAAAAAACGCATAATTTTAGAGTTAATAAAAAAACGTCATTCTTCCTGCTAACTGGGGGCAGCCATTTTGTTTCATTTTTGTGACATCCGGTAGTATAGCTTGGTGCGAAATCACGTCAGCTCTGTCCAACGCCTCTACGCACTGTGTAAACAAACACTCTAATTTATGACAAGGTGCTTCGCTTTCATCAACCTGACTTGTAAAACAACATAAATGACTTGATAATATAATAAACTATTTAACTAAATATATTTCAATTTGCATCAATAGAACGAAATGGAGTTATAGTATTTTACTCTTTTAAAAAATCCAAAGAAAAAAAGGATATCATTAGGCCTATTGGTAGGGTATGTTCGAGCAAAAATGACCACTCATAATACCCAAATGATCATTTTCTTTTCTTTGGGACTGCGTAATTGGTAAGTTTTGTGATATTAGATGGGAAAGTCTACTTAATCAAGGGTTTTACAGAATTACTTACAGTAATAAAGCAGGACGGCTGATAATGTCCATTACGATTTGAGGGGTGTCTGCACGTTTATCACACAATATCCTGTGACCTTAATAAAAGAGGCATGTCTTTTTAGTGTTGTCTAGACACAGTGTTTGGGGACTGTCTAAATATACACCTGCCAATCAGGAACCACAGGTACAGGCCACAGAAAGAAAATACCAATTAACCAAGAAAACACTCCGATTATTATTTCAGTATGTGGGTTAATTTATGTACAAAACATAAGACAGTTATTTCAACACTTTGACAATGGTTGTTTATTTTGTATTGAAAAATAATATATACTTGGTGCTGGCTTACTGGGATGGATATTATTACAGAACATTGCGATGCATTGGCAAAAATCAGATATGTTTTGTTTCTTCAGTTCGAAGACTAATTCCTGATGTGACACATTAGGTATTACGTAACCACCAGCTCGCCAGGATGGTACAAAATGGCTGCACCCGTTATATATAATAGCTGTCACATTTAAGCGTTTTATTAATTAACTATACAACTCTAATTCAACACATTTGTAAGAACGAATCTGATTGGATCTCCACTAAAAATTTCAGGTGGTAAAATCACTGATATACCGGTCACAAATTTTCTGGCAGAAATACATCATAGGTTAAGCAAAGAACATGGTTGTTTTGTAATGATGTCATAAACACAATTTCTGTAGCGTTCATATTACGTACAAAAGTTGTTAAATACTGAGACGTTTTTATGTCAGAAATGAACATGTCATTCTTTATTAGTCATTATCTAATCACGAGACCTGATTAAATATGTCAAATTACACATCTATGTTCGAGCCGCTAACTGTCCGACCACCCATCGTCTGTTAATGGGTTGCCTAATGACGTCACCAGCTGGTGACGTTTATATGCTTATTCTTACTAAAAATGTGACAATTTCCTATTTAAAATCAACCAGCAAACAGTTTAATTAGAATAGGGATAACCCTACTGTATTTTCCGATTTGCGGACGTATATTTGTAGTTTTACAGTCGCAAATTTTCCGTTTTATTGGCTCTGCTAACGCATCACCAATAAAACTAAATTTGCAACAGTAAAACCACCAATATATGATCGCAAATCGGAAAACACAGTAGGGTTATCCCCTAATTATACTTGTTGATATTAAGCAATAATGTGCTTTATATATCGTTGATTATGCATACCAGGCCAATTTAAATGACTTAATTGTCCCCTCCTTTAAGCATTGAAGATTACACAGAACTACATTTTGCATGACCTTCTGTCATATGTCTTTTAAAAAAGGACAATGAATTAAAAAAGAAAAAAAAGAAAGAAAGATAGGTTTTATTTAACAATGCACTCAACACATTTTATTTACTGTTATATAATGTATTACATCAGACATAAAGTTAAGCACCACACAGATGAGAGAAGAAACCCACTGCCGCAACTCTATGGGCTACTTGTTTCGATTAGAAGCAAAGGATATTTTATATACAGCATCCCACAGACAGGATAGCACATACAATGGCTTTTGTTAAACCAGTTGTAGAGCACTGACTTAAATGAGAAATAGCTAAAAGTGCCATTTCATCTACCACTTTTTTAAAATGACGTTTCCTGCATGCTTTCTTATTTCCTGCAAATTTGTAATATCGATTTTTCATATAACAATTAGAGAAACTCTCTGACATTAGCAGGCAATATTTAACAAACAAAAAGCAATTCACAACAAACACGGATCTGATCAATAAGCAGTAGAGCCAATTTTAAATTCAAGAAAATAATTTAAGTTTTTTTTGTCTCGCAATCTGACCCGAGTCGTTTTTTTCTAGGTCTTATTACAACAAATGATTAACCCTGATTTGTTTCACCTTTCTAATATATCAGATATCATATTGCACACTGACAATCTCAATGATTTATTATCTCAGCATAACACACAGAAATATCAGTAAATTAAAACATACTATATTAATAAAAAATACTGTAATGGCCAACTTTGAAAACACATAGCACAGAGAAATATCAGTAAATTAAAATATACTGTATTAAAGGGACATACCTGTACACTAGTTTCAACCTGTGGAAATTAACACTAATTTTAATTAATCTACAAACCTGTAACACATTTGGATAAAGTTACAATTGAGTGAAACATGAATCTATGACTTTGAAATGGTGAAATACCCTCTAAAAGTACACTAAAACTCGACTCCGTAACTGTTATTTCTTAGACGCATGTGCGTTTTTAAAAATATGAGAAATGCACTTCGTGATATAAAACACACTAGGATGACCAAAAAGATTTCGAATGTATGGAAATTGATAATCTAAACCAAAAATCTAAGTAAAGTATGATTTCAGTTATCAAAAATGGCTGTAATTGTCAAAAATATACCTTAGTGTTTAAAAACTAGGGCATGTCCCTTTAATAAAATTAGTGTAATGACCATCTTTGAAAATGCATAACACAGAGAAATATCAATAAATTAAAATATACTGTATTAATAAAAATACTCTAATGACCATCTTTGAAAAGTCTGGTCTGTTGCAAGCTGACAAAAGTTACACCAAACAATTAAGAATATGTAATCCTGTAAAAAATATGCTGTGGGAAATATACATATAGTGTCCACAGCATTTTTTAATGGCAATTTTGTGGTTAAATGTGTTTTTCAAATGTGACCTGTAAAAGGGGAGTTTAGCTGGCCAGTATTTAAACACCACCAACCCCCCACACCCCCCCCCCCCCACAAAAAAAAACAACCAACAATGAAATGTAACTGACAATTTACGTTAACCAATTACATATACAAATGTATGTACGTCTTCATTAGTGAACCCTAATATAACAAGATACACTGGATGGCATTTAGAATATAATCACCATTAAAAATAAGCTATCTGCCCTTTCTAATGTAAGTGTTCTGAAACAAATTCAGCATAATCAATGGTAACTTAAATAACTGACGTTAACTTACTTTTTTTTTTTTTATGATGCCACAAAAATAACTTTGCAAAAAAATAATTATTTCATGGTGTTTTTTTTCAAATTTACTTAATTGTTTTGCAGTTCATCAAAAGAAATTTAATTAAAAAGGTGTTGTTGTTTTTTAAACTGCACATTAAAAAAAATGCTGTCGAGAACAGAAAACACTGTGGCAATCTCTATGGCATTGCTGATTGCTATAGCTATTTCTCAAGGTTGCTTTGTCTTAAAATATAGATTAGAAAAAAAAGATGAAAATTATGGTCAGAACAAACAAACAAAAAATCTGGACACTGATGGGGTGGGACGTAGCCCAGTGGTAAAGCACTCACTTGATGCGTGGTCAGTCTCGGATCGATTCCCGTCGGTGGGACCATTGGGCTATTTCTCGTTTCAGCCAGTGCACCACGACTGGTATATCAAAGGCCATGGTATGTGCTATCCTGTCTGTGGGATGATGCATATGAAAGATCCCTTCCTGCTAATCGAAAAGAGTAGCCCATGAAGTGGCGACAGCAGGTTTTTTCCCTCAATATCTGTGTGGTCCTGAACCATATGGCCCACGCCATGTAACCGTCAATAAAATGTGTTGAGTGCGATGTTAAATACACCATTTTCTTCCTTCCAACAGCCGACATGCTCTAGTGGTGTTGTTAAACAAAACAAACTTTTTTCAACCACTGATTTTTTTTTTAAATGTTGGCTTCAATAAATTGTACCTTCGTGGTGTATATGAGCATGATAAAATTATCGCTCCGCTCAATAAATTGTAAACTTGAGGATTTCTTGTTACTTGGAATATACTAACAGTAATATAACACACATAATTATACTCTTGCATACATGTACTATTTTCGAATATATATTGATTTTTGTTACAAAATATAAAAACTTTTAATCAAGTGCTGTCATTTACCACTATGGAAACTGATGGCTTACAAGGCAATGTAAATACATGTAACTTCAAGTTATTTTAAAACTGTTATACATCGCAGGACTGGTAATGTAATGTACCTGACGACGTCAGTCACCAACTTTTGTGTAAGGCGCAAATTTCATTTGTTCATAATATACATAATCTGTAAAGTGCAATCCATAAAAGTCAGTTTCGAGGCAAACAGGCAGAGTAGATTCAGTAACCATAAGCGTGAATGTATGCACGTGTGTGTGCCTATGCATTTTCTTCTGTGTATCCGATTACTGTAATCATTATGGATTAAGGAGAAATGGAATTTTATTTGTGCCTAAGTTTTAAGGGTATCCTTTCTTGAAGGAATGAAGGAAATGTTTTATTTAACAACGTACTCAACACATTTTATTTATGATTATATGGCTTCGGACATATGGTTAAGAACCACACATATATTGAGAGAAGAAACCTGCAAGGGATCTTTTATATGCACCATCCAAAGGACAGTATAGTACATACTACAACCTTTGTTACACCAGTTGTGGAGCACTGGCTGGAACAAGAAATAGCCCAATGGGCCCACCAACGGGGATCGATCCTAGATCGATCGTGCATCAGGCGAGTGCTGTACCACTGAGCTGCGTCCCGCCCCACCTTTCTTGAAGTCAAAACAAAATTTAGGGATTGTGGACCTCATATCACTGACAATCAAGGAAGGGAGGTTTCACTTCTGAAGGTATAGGATTTTGAGAGACATGGGTGACATCAGAATTTTTTATTTTACTTTTTATTTTGACTTACCGGTACCATGTTTATATTCAATCAAGGTTCAAGTATGTTGTTCTGAGCACACACCTCAGGTTTCTGGACTGTCTGTCCAGAACTTTGTTTAATGATTATTTGTTAATGGTTAGTCAATAAGTGGTTTTACACCTCTTCATTGAGTCATTAAACCTCACTACGGGTGGCAGACAGGATACGAACCCAGTACCGTATTTGACCGGAAATAAGCCCAGGGGGCCAAGACAACTCATTGTGAGCTTAGCATGGGGTGGGCTTATTCCCAGACAAGGGGCCAGTTTTGTTGAAAATGTTTTTAATAATAATAATTAAAATAAATAATAATACTTAAATGAACTAGGAAGAAAACAAAAAACGTTCAGTAGCACATCTATTAATTAGTGTTCCATTTGTTATTAATAAATAATAATTGTTTATGAATTAAATTGTGGTTTTTTTTACTAGTATCTAATTATCAGAAACACCTTCTATGTTACAATTACTTACCAGTGCTGTTTATTTACATCCAAAATTTAATGCTGAGAAGACTTAAAACAACAGCAATTAACAACAAACTCAATAGTGTATACACACGTTTCTGACACAGGCAGCCAGCTTACACTACAAAGAATTATCAATCTAAGGTCATTGTTCTTAGCCAATCAGAATAAGGTATTTGCTTAATTAGCATTAACTGCGGACCCAGTGTGGTGGTAAAAATAGACATTGGTTTTTAGTTCATACTTTGGGCTTGGATACTTCAGAGAAATACTGCAGGCATGAAATTGAAAACAATGTTACACACTGTTATTGTTAGACTGCTAAATCTCACTGGTGGTAAAATATTGTGTTACATTTGTGTTTCATTATCTGCAGGAGGGTATGACCTTTTAAATGAACTTTGAGCAAACTTGAAATTTCATGTTATTTATAAGGTGACGAAGTTGGGGGTGGGCTTATTTACGAATGAGGGCCTAATTTCTTAAATGCTATCAAAACGGAGGGGGGCTTATTCAAAGACATGGGCTTATTTCCGGTCAAATACGGTATTTACGAATCTTACATCTAATGGTTTAGGACTATACCACCCATGCTGATTAGAATGATAAAAAAAAGATTTGGGCAAGAAAAAAAGGAGATTCAAACTCTGCAGGTAAGCCGACAGCCATGTTTCAGCAGTGTTTTATCTAGTGGCTTAGCACCTCCCATACCAAAACTGGTGAGAATGAGAAGTAACAGAGATTTGGACACCCCATAAATTAGGTTTAATCTCTGTGATTAAGATGACAGTTATGGTTGGATACGAGGCACAGTGACTAAAGAATGGGAAGAGGTGCAATTTACAAAATGTCCATGGAAATAAAACATGCCATTGAAAAAAAACCTGAATATAGTCCACGGCAAAAATGTGCTGTGAAGAATTTAAAAACTCAACGGAATTCTCCACGGCATTGACGATTGCCATGGGCAATTGCAGGGCTTGTCTGTAAACAATATTCAGAATGTATCCTGGACTTGGGTGTGAAGGGGTTGCAACAGTAAATCTCTACTTACAGCGTTGGTGTTATCAGCAGCCAGCCGGGCGGCATACCTCGCTATCAGTCGATGTTCATCATCAACCGGACACGAATCAGAACTCGAGTTCAGTTTGTTTGGACTGAAAATAACACATTTCTGATGGTAAAATTTAGCTGAAAATACAATATATGTTGCAAACTTTATACTAGATCATGTAGATGTATGTCCTTTTTATGCATACATGTATGTAGTGTTCTGTCAAGATACGTATTTCCACCAGTTAGTGGAAGTAGTTACTGATGATTATAGTCTCTTAAAAAACCAAAATCTTCATAGATTAAATGAATGAAAGTGCAATATTGTTATTTGGTATGTTTTATTCAGGATCTACCTTCAGGTTGGTGGAACAAATATTTCAAGCAGAAATGAAGCTCTTTCCCCAATTGTTTTCTATAAAACTTGTTAAATAGTATCTCATTTAACAACTTTAACCACACATCATATAATGTATAACTTCAAAAGTAGACTAAATAAAATAAAAGTAGACTGTTTTTTTATTTTATTTTAAATGTGCCTAGATGAAATTTATTCAACAAGAAATGATATGTAAAGAAAAATATCTCAAAGATTTAATGTACTTTATTATGCACAGATATCTGGCTTTAAATATAAAACTGGTCCATGACTAATAGCGCTCAAGTCAACTCGCCCAAATAACCACTATTGGAATATCTCACATTTGATTATTATTTCAATGGAAATGAGAAATAAATTGAGAAGAGTTGCTTCCCTTGTTCATTTCTACACCGTGACAGTTAATATGCAATTTCACTAATTCTTGTTCAAATAAAGAGTTACATTTGCTGATACAATTCCCAGACAGTTAACTCTCCACTGGGGATAAAGTAACAATATTGGTAATGGTAAGACAAACACAGGTCAGCTGCTTGATTCTCATGTGAGTTCAAATTGCTATTATCAAAGTGTTTCCTGGGACAAATCGTGTTATTCCACAGTGGAGTGTAGGACCCTTAGGTCCACTATCTGTGAGGATCCATTCTCTGTCTAACACTAAAATTAGCATTTGTCATTTGCTTAAGGATAGATTAAATTGTCAGGAGTGTGCAACAACATAAAAATAGCAAATTGTAACCAAACTCCATACACTCATTCGCAAAGGTTGATATATGCAGTGGAACCTGTCTAAAATGGGACTCTGAACAAAGTGGAATCCTATCAAAACCGGCCAGGTTTGATGGCCCCAAATTTTCTTAATTCTGAAATGTGACCCTCGAAACATTGGATCCTGTCTAAGTAGGATAAAAATTAGGTCCCTAATATGATTCGGTTTAGACAGGTTTCACTGTAAATACTAAATTTTGTATTGAGTATGAAATTTATCATACACAAACATTTACCTTTAAATTGTCTTAAGAACTCCAATGTTCCCCTCCCCACATCAAAAAACAAAATACAATACAAATACCAAATATTCATTTGCAGAAGTTTTGAAGAATCCTATTATAGCATATTCAATAGCTGGGCAAAACATATAACTGTAACTTAAAACTTGTGGTATAACAAGAATTTAAACATATTTTTACAAAGTTGTTTAAAATGGGGATAGGTCAAAGGTGAAATGTGTTCACAGTGCCTCTGTTTCAGTGGAATTCATTTTACACACAGACATATGGAGCAAACACGCCTACTAATATAATTATGTCATCCTTGCTGCATTAAATGATGTATCCAACCTGCAGCATTTGATCAAACATCCCATTGTAGAATCTGATGCTATATGCCTCTGTGGCATTTGATCATTCCATCTATCAGCAATTGATGGTATATTCCCTCTGTAATATTTGATGGCATATACCCATGCAGAATTTGATAACATATGCACACACCCCCACCCCACCCATATGCAGCATGTGACATATGACTTGTTCAACATTTGATAGCATATGCCTCCAGCAGCACTTGATGACATATGCACCCCCTACAGCATTATTTGGCATATGACCTGTTCAACATTTGATAGTATATACCTAATTACTCTACTGCATTTTACGGCTATACCCACTGCAGTTGAGAATATAAAAATTAAGCATAAAATTGCATACCTCCTGGACATGGTGCTGCTTTCTAGGGAAGACACTTCTGCCGTGGAGGTGATGATGGGGTGTTCAGGAAATCCATTGTGTAGAGGAACAGGTGTCGGTGGGCTGGAAATAAACAACACAAGTACAAACGTTTTACCAACAGCCTCCGGACAGTCACAAATCAGGTCATTAGATGCATGTTAACAAAGAATAAATGATATTCATCCACATGAATGAACATGTATACAATAAATGTAAAAAGGATCATAAATAATAACAGCTAGGAAATGGATAACAACTTTTTAAATGTACACCATGAAATATTATTTTAACATGCACATTATGCAGAAGTATTTCCATTTAAAGGAATGCTAAAGCAAGGCTTTTGGACTGGTATGCATATTCAACGATACATAATGCACATTATTGCTTAATATCAACAAGTATAATCGCATAGTTAATTAATAAAACGGTTAAATGTCACGGCTATTATATATAATGGGCGCAGCCATTTTGTACCATCCCAGTGAATACGCTCTCTGGCGAGCTGGTGGTTATGTAATACCTAACGTGTCACGTCAAGAATTAGTGTTCGAACTGAAGAAACAAAACATACCTGATTTTTGCAGATGCATCGCAATGTTCTGTAATAATATCCATCCCAGTAACATAGCATCGTGTATATGTGGTTTATTTTTCAATACAAAATAAACCACCCTTGTCAAAGTGTTGAAATAACTGCATTATGTTTTGTATATAAATTAACCCACGTACTGAAATAATAGTCGGAGTGTTTTCTTGATTAATTGGTCTTTTCTTTCCATGGCCTGTACCTGTGGTTCTTGATTGGCTGGTGTATATTTAGACAGTCCCCAGACACTAAAAAGACGTGCCTCTTTTATTAAGATCACAGGGTATTGTATGATAACCTCAAATCGTAATGGACCTTACCAGCCGTCCTGCTGCTTTATTACTGTAAGTAATTCTGTAAAACCCTTGATTAAGTAGACTTTCCCATCTAAAATCACAAAACTGACCAATAGACCTCTTTCACATTCCACTGTGCATGTGCCCGTTGCAGTGTAACTCGAGGACGCAAACCGCGAACTTACGCGAGATCTCGCAAAAATAGACCTGTGGACAAGTTGGGGGGCATAGACAAAGGGAGGCCACACAATAGGAATGTGAATATGTCCATTATTAATTATTCTATTGGTAGGGAACCCGAAAATTCTGTCGAAATCCAACAAGACTTATTGGAGACATTTGTGAATTATTGCTTATCACGAAATAAAAAATATTTGGTTGTTAACGCCTGACAAACCATCGGTTCGGATTCGTACGCAATAAATATCGGATATGGGCTGAAATAATATTAATGTGTGCGCACGTGTATATATGCAGATATTTATTGTATTTAACATGATTAACACGCAGGATTGAGAGTTCCGCTCAAATGGAAAAAAATAATCGGATTTTACATATAAAAGTCCTTGTCCCCAAATGACCAGGATAACGTAGCAAGAACGTCTGTTTGAGGTTCCAATTGCTAAAGGTTCGATCCTCCTCAGTGGGCCCGTTTTGATTATTTCCCGTCCCAATCAATGACCCATCATAGGACGTTGTGTATGCTATCCTGTTTGTATGAGAAGTATGCCATGTATCATTTATTATAAATACATTGGTACGACTAAAAACAAACGGTTTCTTGTCGTGACTCTGTGACCAGACCATTTTACATACATACCACAACTTAATGCAACTCGTTAGCGTATATTTCGCAACAAAAGATCGTGTATTATTCTCGAGTGTAACCAGCGTCATCTCATTGTTTGGCAAGGGGTTATATATATATATATGTGTGTGTGTATATATAAATCTGGGGGCCCCTCCACCCCCTCCCGTCGGCCTTTGCGTTTGATGAGTTCCGTTTATATGAAATTTTGACACACACACACACACACACACACACCCCCCACTAATCATGCTGGCTACGGACCTGAAGTCATATACATAATTCATAAGTTAGACCAAACATCAAATTAGGATCATATCGGGTTGCATGGGTCTACCACTCTGGAAAAGTTGCTGAACTTATGTTATGTATAATCATGTACGTTATAAAAACGTGTGATACTTGCATACCATATCGATATACTTCTCCCTATGCTTGTAAATGTGTATCAAAGTACTAATGGTATCGTAACGATCTTGACCAATGTTCTCAGGTACAAAATACAAAATAGTAACCAAACACTATTGTACATACAGATATATGTTTACTTCAAACTGATCTTCATGTAAAGAAGAAGATGTCATCTTCTAAATTCTTCAAAACAAACAACACAAAGAGCATGTCAACTTTTATTTCCGCATTTACATGTGACTTCAAACTTTGAGCTATGTTTACTCGGTTTCTGGTGCCATGCTAAGTTGTAGTTTTTCGCGTGTGACGGCTCATATATGTTTTAAAACTTCGTAAATATCAGATATTATTTCAAGTGAAGTTGTATGTATCTGATATAAATGATAGTGAAAATAAAATAATAAATAAAATAAAATAAGATAAATAAATAAGTAAGTAAGTAAATAAATAAATACATAAATAAATATTTTGTGGATAGACATGTAACATTGATTAGTAGTTGTATGACTGTCTTTTTTTAATGAAACGATAAGGGGGAAAATAGAGCTGTGATAAAGGTCTATGTGAGTTAGGGGTTTTGTTGGGGTTTTTAGGGGGAAAGGGAGGCATATTTTATTAAATTTTAAATACTGATACATGTGGAGAACTAAACATCACTGGAAATCCGCGTGAATATTTAACTATAATTCTAATTTATTAAAAGTAGCAAACACATTCCACTAAAGTTAATTTTATTGTATGAATCTTTTAATTTTGCGTTGGTACCCTTGACAGGCGGTTCCAGAGACTTCGTCTAAGTTAATGTTTCACTGCTTTTGGTCTTAAACCATTCCGATGTAAACTTTAGTAGACCGTTTTTCGCAGCCATTTTAACATCTTATATAAAATATGTACGTTAATCGCTAGAGATTCACAGCTCCTACGAAGCTACTCACGACGCTCATGACAACTGTCGATCATTCCCCCCAATTTGTATATAACCTCGATACCGTCCAATTCGGCAAGGGACGGTACTCTTCGCGCACATGCGCAATGGGAATGTGAAAGAGGTCTATTACATAGTCCCCCCCAAAAAGAAAATTATCACTTGGGTATCGTGAGTGGTAATTTTTGCTAAGATGTATTCTACCAATAGGCCTAATAATATGCATTTTTTCTTTGGATTTTTTAAAAGAAAAAATTACTATAACTCCATTTCATTATATTGATGCAAATTGAAATATATTTAGTTAAATAGTTTATTATACTTTCAAGTCATTTGTGTTGTTTTACAAGTCAGGTTGATGAAAGCGAAGCGCTTTGTCGTAAATTAGAACATTTGTTTACACTGTGCATAATAGAGAAATTAGACGGAGCTGATGTTACTTCACCCCAAGCTATACCACCGGACATCACAAAAACAAAAGAAACTGGCTTCCTCCAGTTAGCAGGAATAATAAAAAAAATTATTAAATCTAAAATTATGCGTTTTTCATTTGTTAAAGTGTCAGTATGTGTTGGTGGTCCGGGTATGCATCTTTCCAACACATAAGGCTCTTGTTGGAGTTTAGTCTACCTTTAAGCAAACATTTGAAAGAAAATGAAAAAAACATTTTGACCACACCATTTATATGCCACCTACAACCTTTTTGAGAATAATAAAGTAAATAAAAAACTAAAGAAAGTGCATTGGCAGATCCAGAGAGGAAGGAAATGTTTTATTTAATGATGCACTCAACACATTTTATTTACGGTTATATGGCGTCGGACATATGGTTAAGGACCACACAGATATTAAGAGAGAAAACCTGCTGTCGCCACTTCATGGGCAACTCTTTTCGATTAGCAGCAATGGATCTTTTATATGCACCATCCCACAGACAGGATAGTACATACCACAGCCTTTGTTAAACTAGTTGTGGAGCACTGGTTGGAACTAGAACTAGCCGAATGGGTCCACTGACGGGGATCAAGCGAACGCTTTACCACTGGGCTACATCCTGCCCCGATCCAGAGAGGGGTCACAGGGTCTGATGATCTCACCCTACCCATTTGAAGTGCCCCTTTTTAATGACTTTAAATTCATCATCCAAAACTAAATTGCACTGAAAACACGCCTCGGAACATCTTTATTTAAAACCACCCTTCAGGTCAGGTCAGATCATAGGGCTCTACGTGCACATTCAGAGCAAACTGTTGTAGCGCACGCCAACCACCCTTCAAACTCAAATTGCCCTTTAGAGAATTTTGTGACCCTCGCCTTTATAAAATTCTGGATCCACTCCTGAAGAAAAAAAAGAGAGAGAGAGAGAGAGAGAGAGAGAGAGAGAGAGAGAGAGAAAAGAATACTCACACAATATATGACAGATCTATTGTCTTTTCTGGAGCCTCTGGAAAATGGGGAACTTTTTGGTTTGATCGTGTTGGAGTACACTGGAAAGACTTGCGTATAGAGTGACCAATCTGCTTGGCTTGAGACTTCTGAAAAGAAGAAACCCAAACCATGAAAACATAATAGAATATAGATTTTATTTCCTGTATAAATACTTACAAAAAGTGATCGACACTTAAGTGCTACTTCATGGAACCTTCTTTTTTTGTACACCATAAATAAATTAAAAAATAACACTTTGTCCTAATTCAATCAAATGACCTGATTGAAAACAGTTTATGCAGGCATCGAAATAAGTCGAGAACGGTCGTTCAGGTTACCAGAAGGTTACCACATGTAAAAAAAAGTCGAGAACGGTATTTAGTTTCTGAACGTAAACCAGACAATGCATTCCGGTCTTCTGCGTTTCATATTCTCGTAAGGAATTGCATCGATGTCCGCATGCACTTGTGCAATTGCAAGGAATTATAGTTTATTCCGCGTTTAAGCAGCGTCCACTAGATGAATTTACTTCCGCGTTTAGTTTTCTCGTATGAAATTGCACCGATGTTTGTGCAATTGTAAGCAGTTTCGGCAATCCACGATTAAGCTTCTGTCGCGGGTCAGGTCAGACCGGACCCGCGACAGACATGCTCAAAACATCAGTTGTATATGAGCAAGTTAATACACATCGGTTTCGGTTTCCACGTTTAAGCAGCGCCCACTAGATAAATTTACTTCCGGATTTCATTTCTCGTACCGACGTTCGCGCGTACCGATACAATTTCAGAATTATTATTATCTTTCATTGTTGTATGATAAAAATACGAGAAAATAGAAAACAGAACATTTTTATTTTCATCAATTTATTTATTCATTTGTTCAGTTATTAAATATGAGTCACATACTTGTAAAGAATTATATGTAATACATTAAGAACAGTGATAAGATAAAGAATGAATCATAAATACATGTATACTACAATAATCATCTGGCACACATACAAGGGCGTTAAAAGTAGTAGTAATAGGAATTCAGTTCTAACTTTCATATAGTTGTGGTAACCTATGGGTTACCAGGCTATATTTTGTGGTAACCTGTAAATGGGTTACCAGACACAATGCTTATTTCGATGCCTGTTTATGGCCATTCTTATATAAATTTGTTTTGCTTAACGACATTACTAGAGTACGTTGATTTATTCCTCATCAGCTATTGGATGTCAAACATTTGATAACTTGTTGATACATACAAATGTAGTCTTTAGAGGAAACCTGCTACATTTTTCCATTGGCAACAAGAAACCATTTATATGCACTTTCCAGACAGGACCACACATACCATGGCTTTTGATAGACCAGCTGTGCAATACTGGTTAGGACGTGGAAAAACGTCATTAGAAAACGATTCCACTGAAGAGATTTGATCCTTTAAACCAAGCACCTCAGATGAGTGCTCTACCGACTGAGCCATATCCCACACCTCTCATATACGGGGCGAGACGCAGCCCAGTGGTAAAGCGCTAGCTTGATGCGCAGTCATTTTGGAATCGATCCCTGTCAGTGGGTCCAGCCAGTGCATCACGACTGGTACATCAAAGGCCATGGTATGTGCTATCCTGTCTATGGGATTCCTTGCTGCTAATCGAAAAGAGTAACCCATGAAGTGGCGACAGCGGGTTTTCTCCCTCAATATCTGTGTGGTCCTTAATCATATATCCAACGCCATATAACCATAAATAAAATGTGTTGAGTGTGTCATTAAATAAACCATTTCCTTCCTTTTTTTTTTAAACTGAAGAAGTGAAAACTTTCAGATGGTATTTACAAAATTATTAACTGTGACAAGTGTAACTGCAAGTTTTTTTTGTTTTTTTACATATTGCAAAAAGCTGGTCACTAAAATATTATCTACAATTATATTAATGAAAGAAGCAACAGCCTCAAGTCAATTATTTATTAGTATTGTGAAAATATACCGATGGAATGAAATAATGGAACATATGGAATTGCAGACCACATTTTATTTACTACCAACATAGTAATGTCCTGTCAGTAACAGGAAGGAAATGTTTTATTTAATGACACACCAACTCATTTTATTTAGTTATATGACATTAGACATATGGTTAAGGACCATACAGATATTGAGAGAGAAAACCTGCTGTCGCCACTTCATGAGCTACTCTTTTTGATTAGCAGCAAGGAATCTTTTATATGCACCATCCCACAGACAGGGTAGTACGTACCACAGCCGTTGATATGCCAGTCGTGGTGCACTGGATGGAATGAGAAATAGTCCAATGGGCCCACCAACGGGGATCGACAAGATCAACTTCTGACACTATGGATTGGGGAGTTTATTGCAATCACTATTTGCTGACACTATGGATGGTTGCAGTCACTATTTGCTGACACTATGGACTGAGGGGTTTGATGCAGTCACTATTTGCTGACACTATGGATTGAGGGTTTTGTAGTCAGTCACTATTTGCTGACATTATGGATTGAGGGTTTTGTAGTCAGTCACTATTTGCTGACACTATGGACTGAGGGGTTTGTAGTCGGTCACTATTTGCTGACACTATGGATTAAGGGGTTTGTAGTATGTCACTATTTGCTGACACTATGGATTGAGGGATTTGTAGTCAGTCACTATTTGCTGGACTATGGATTGAGGGTTTTGTAGTCAGTCACTATTTGCTGACACTATGGAATGAGGGATTTGTAGTCGTTCACTATTTGCTGACACTATGGATTGAGGGTTTTGTAGTCGGTCACTATTTGCTGACACTATGGACTGAGGGGTTTGTAGTCGGTCACTATTTGCTGGCACTATGGACTGAGGGGTTTGTAGTCCGTCACTATTTGCTGACACTATGGACTGAGGGGTTTGTAGTCAGTCACTATTTGCTGACACTATGGATTGAGGTGTTTGTAGTCAGTCACTATTTGCTGACACTATGGACTGAGGGGTTTGATGCAGTCACTATTTGCTGACACTATGGACTGAGGGTCTTGGTTGCAGTCACTATTTGCTGACACTATGGATTGAGGGTTTTGGTTGCAGTCACTATTTGCTGACACTATGGACTGAGGGTTTTGGAGTAGTCACTATATGCTGACACTATGGACTGAGGGTTTTGATGCAGTCACTATTTGCTGACACTATGGATTAAGGGGTTTGTAGTCAGTCTCTATTTGCTGACACTATGGACTGAGGGTTTTGATGCAGCCACTATTTGCTGACACTATGGACTGAGGGTTTCGATGCAGTCACTATTTGCTGACACTATGGACTGAGGGTTTTGGTTGCAGTCACTATTTGCTGACACTATGGATTGAGGGTTTTGATGCAGTCACTATTTGATGACACTATGGACTGAGGGTTTTGATGCAGCCACTATTTGATGACACTATCAACTGAGGGTTTTGATGCAGCCACTATTTGATGACACTATGGACTGAGGGTTTTGATGCAGCCACTATTTGATGACACTATGGACTGAGGGTTTTGATGCAGCCACTATTTGATGACACTATCGACTGAGGGTTTTGATGCAGCCACTATTTGATGACACTATGGACTGAGGGTTTTGATGCAGCCACTATTTGATGACACTATGGACTGAGGGTTTTGATGCAGCCACTATTTGATGACACTATCGACTGAGGGTTTTGATGCAGCCACTATTTGATGACACTATGGACTGAGGGTTTTGATGCAGTCACTATTTGCTGACACTATGGATTGAGGGTTTCGATGCAGTCACTATTTGCTGACACTATGGACTGAGGGTTTCGATGCAGTCACTATTTGCTGACACTATGGACTGAGGGTTTCGATGCAGTCACTATTTGCTGACACTATGGACTGAGGGTTTTGGTTGCAGTCACTATTTGCTGACACTATGGACTGAGGGTTTTGATGCAGCCACTATTTGATGACACCATCGACTGAGGGTTTTGGTTGCAGTCACTATTTGCTGACACTATGGACTGAGGGTTTTGGTTGCAGTCACTATATGCTGACACTGTGGACTGAGGGTTTTGATGCAGTCACTATTTGCTGACACTATGGATTGAGGGTTTTGATGCAGTCACTATTTGCTGACACTATGGACTGAGGGTTTTGGAGTAGTCACTATATGCTGACACTATGGACTGAGGGTTTTGATGCAGTCACTATTTGCTGACACTATGGATTAAGGGGTTTGTAGTCAGTCACTATTTGCTGACACTATGGACTGAGGGTTTTGATGCAGTCACTATTTGCTGACACTATGGACTGAGGGTTTTGGAGTAGTCACTATATGGTATTTGCTGACACTATGGACTGAGGGTTTTTGATGCAGTCACTATTTGCTGACACTATGGACTGAGGGTTTGATGCAGTCACTATTTGCTGACACTATGGACTGAGGGTTTTGATGCAGTCACTATTTGCTGACACTATGGACTGAGGGTTTTGATGCAGTCACTATTTGCTGACACTATGGATTGAGGGTTTCGATGCAGTCACTATTTGCTGACACTATGGACTGAGGGTTTTGGTTGCAGTCACTATTTGATGACACTATGGATTGAGGGTTTTGATGCAGTCACTATTTGATGACACTATGGACTGAGGGTTTTGATGCAGCCACTATTTGATGACACTATGGACTGAGGGTTTTGATGCAGCCACTATTTGATGACACTATGGACTGAGGGTTTTGATGCAGCCACTATTTGATGACACTATCGACTGAGGGTTTTGATGCAGTCACTATTTGATGACACTATGGACTGAGGGTTTCGATGCAGTCACTATTTGCTGACACTATGGACTGAGGGTTTTGATGCAGTCACTATTTGCTGACACTATGGACTGAGGGTTTTGATGCAGTCACTATTTGCTGACACTATGGACTGAGGGTTTTGATGCAGTCACTATTTGCTGACACTATGGATTGAGGGTTTTGATGCAGTCACTATTTGATGACACTATGGACTGAGGGTTTTGATGCAGCCACTATTTGATGACACTATGGACTGAGGGTTTTGATGCAGCCACTATTTGATGACACTATCGACTGAGGGTTTTGATGCAGCCACTATTTGATGACACTATGGACTGAGGGTTTTGATGCAGCCACTATTTGATGACACTATGGACTGAGGGTTTTGGAGTAGCCACTATTTGCTGACACTATGGACTGAGGGTTTTGATGCAGCCACTATTTGCTGACACTATGGACTGAGGGTTTTGGAGTAGTCACTATTTGCTGACACTATGGACTGAGGATTTTGGAGTAGTCACTATTTGCTGACACTATGGACTGAGGGTTTTGGAGTAGCCACTATTTGCTGACACTATGGACTGAGGGTTTTGGAGTAGTCACTATTTGCTGACTCTATGGACTGAGGGTTTTGGAGTAGCCACTATTTGCTGACACTATGGACTGAGGGTTTTGGAGTAGCTACTATTTGCTGACACTATGGACTGAGGGTTTTGGAGTAGCTACTATTTGCTGACACTAAGGACTGAGGGTTTTGATGCAGCCACTATTTGCTGACACTATGGACTGAGGGTTTTGGAGTAGCCACTATTTGCTGACACTATGGACTGAGGGTTTTGTAGTAGCTACTATTTGCTGACACTATGGACTGAGGGTTTTGGAGTAGTCACTATTTGCTGACACTATGGACTGAGGGTTTTGGAGTAGTCACTATTTGCTGACACTATGGACTGAGGGTTTTGGAGTAGCCACTATTTGCTGACACTATGGACTGAGGGTTTTGATGCAGCCACTATTTGCTGACACTATGGACTGAGGGTTTTGCTGCAGCCACTATTTGATGACACTATGGACTGAGGGTTTTGGTGCAGCCACTATTTGCTGACACTATGGACTGAGGGTTTTGATGCAGCCACTATTTGATGACACTATGGACTGAGGGTTTTGGTGCAGCCACTATTTGATGACACTATGGACTGAGGGTTTTGGTGCAGCCACTATTTGATGACACTATGAACTGAGGGTTTTGCTGCAGCCACTATTTGATGACACTATGGACTGAGGGTTTTGATGCAGCCACTATTTGCTGACACTATGGACTGAGGGTTTTGGAGTAGCCACTATTTGTTCTTACTGTTACTGTTTGTGTTATCCCTTTTTTTCCCATCAGTATATGAAAAAATTATAATTTGCTTCACATCTGTAAAAACAAAAAAAATCAGTGCTACTCACATAAGATGCGTGTTCCTTCATTTCATGGTCGATGTGGTGGTTGCCTGATGTCCGACCGCGCCAGAAGCAGTCCTGACACAGGTTGTAGTTGAAACAACGCTGACACTTGTAGCGGAACCCAGTGAACGACTGACGGTGACAGCCTTCACACAGCACCGGGTGCAACACTGAAATGTAAAATAATAATAATGGTCGATCAGATAGTGCAACACTAGAATGTTAGGAAAATAGAAATAACAATGCAATATATCAAATATTATGAATATAAAATAAGCTACTTATTTCACAATGTGTTTCAATGATTACCAGTTTTCTGCCAGAGGGTAAAATGGGTATGGCACCATCATACCCATTTTTTTTTTTTTGCAATTGTTTTTTTTAAGTTAACATTTTGACAAAATTAATGACTCATTACTGTATTATTTTCTTAACCCGAACCCTAAACGTAACCCATATTTTCCATACCCTCTATTGACTGTAGTTGCATTCAATTCCATAGCACATACCCAAACATTTAGTTACATATATAATACATAAATTAATGATAGAAGTGAATGTTCCAGAATGTTTTTAAACTACATGTATTACAAAATAACTCTCTAACAACAATAGTCATCTTTATCGATTAAGTAAGATGTAATTGATAATTATTACAAATAGCTATCAATTTCAAGAAGTAATGTAAATTACAGTGACAGCAAATAACTCTCTAATAACTGCAGTTACTCTGATCAATTATGTAAGAATGTTATTTAACATTCATTATGGAGAGTCACTTGTAATCTCTGCTTCCTTCAATTAAAAACATAAACTAAATGATTAGAGAAACTTTAACGAAATGTAAAATCACTGGAAGGCCTGAACTGCTATTAAGTTAACTTTCTTGTCATGCAGTAATTGTGCTGGAAAGTCAACTAGCATTCAGACTGGTATTTCACTAAATTTTCAGTATAAGGGAAATAACTCTTCATCGTTTCTTAAAAATGTTAAAATCTTCTGTTTAGATTCCCCATTTGAACAGTAAAGTATAATAAACATTAGAGAACAGAACAGATCTTTATTTCATTCAAGACCACCAGTCAGTGGTTTCTATGAACCAAAGTCACCCCAAAAACAACCACAAGGAAAGTCAATACTCAGTTTTGTTTGCTAAAATTGGTATGTCATCAAACCTCTCTATTCTGGTTTGTTATGTTCTTAACCTTAACATACCTGCTCTTTCTCAATCAGTTTAACTTTTTTAACAGTCAATATGGTAATATCCATAACGAACAATGTACCCCAGCTCACAGTTTATAAACAAGACACATCAGCTTCTGTGGTTTAGAGGTTAAGCTATCAGACTTAAGGCTGGCTCACATCCTGGTACAGACTCCCACCCTGAGTGTTATAATGGCTCAGTGCGAATGTATACGTCCACTACACTGACTTATTAATCCAATATCCTGGACAGACAGTCCTAATGGCTGAGGCATGTGCCCAGGATGGTGTGCTTATACCGTAACTGCATGTAAGTACAAGTTAAAATTAATAGAATTAACGAAGTTTGTTTAACGACACCATTAGAGCACATTGATTTATTAATCATCGGCTATTGGATGTCAAACAGTTGGTCATTTTGACATATAGTCTCAGAGAGGAAATCTGCTACATTTTTTCCATTAGTAACAAGGAATCTTTTATATGCACCATCCCATAGACAGGATAGCACATACCACAGCCTTTGAAATACCAGTCGTGGTGCACTGGCTGGAACAAGAAATAGCCATGATCCCAACCTGACCATGCATCAAGTGAGCACTTTACCACTGGGATATGTCCTGCCCCATAGAATTAACAAAGACACCACGAAAATGGCATCAACCACCCAATTACCCTTTAGTCAAATACTGCATTAAATACCTGAATTGGAGCACTTTGTTTCCGTTACGTTGACTATTCCTTCCAATAAGATACAAATGTATATATAGAGATAGTATATATCACAGAAATTTATTATACCAACACTTCTGATAAAGTTTTTCTTAGAGAATATGTTTGGTTTCAGAGAATTCTTGTGGATTGCTTTCAAATATTTAGGCTTGGATTCCAACATACATGCTTTAAATTAGATCTGATACCACTACACTCACAGATATGGGTTTTTTTCACAGAGTGTAATTTTCAATAAAAAATTGGGGAGTGGGTTTGCACAGGCAGGTGGTATAGTTTATACAGACATAACTAATGAGTATAAAATATCAATGCAGTAGTAGTACACAGGTCTCACCATTTTCAACGTGAGCCATTCTGACGAGGACTGGAAGCCACATCAGACACTGAGGTCCAGGATCACACATGAGTACATTGAGGAAGTCATTCACATTGATACGACAGTTCTGAAACGGTTAATACAGAAGCAATGTTAAGTCTGTAGGCATTATACCACACACACACACTACAGCTTGTTGTTTACTGCAATTCAATCATCCATGACAAAATGACATCGCCACATATTTTAAGGAGAGTCTGCATTTATGCATCTTTATTTCCATGTTAAAATTGTACTAAAATGTTATTTTATACAATCATTGTTTAAAACTGATTTCGTGTGAAAATTAACAAAACAAAATGCTTTCATAATATTGAGAAATGTATGGACATGGTCAATAATTTCACCGAGAACATAAAAGTTTTTGTAGTTTTTTTGGGTTTTTTAAAAATAGTTTATTGCCCCAGAATGTGCTATGTTAAGGCCCAGGACATCAACTTGATAATAACTGATAACTCATTTATCTGTATTTGAAGAGTTTATTTCCAAAATGTGATGCAATCATTTACGTCATTTCGAAAAAACTAGGTTTTTGCTGCAACATTATGTACTGTATATCACACAAAGCACAGTTTTAAGTTCCTATTCAATGGGAATAGATTGCATTTTGACAGAAGCTTTATTGTTGTATTGCTGACTTGTACTAACATTAGAATACCTTCAAAGTTAACGCCTAACATCTGAATACCTTCAAAGTTAACGCCTAACATCTGAATACCTTCAAAGTTAACTCCTAACATCAGAATACCGTCAAAGTTAACTCCTAACATCATAATACCATCACTATTAACTCCAAAATTGGAAATTGGCATATACTGAATTTTGGAAATTAACTTTTCATTTGTTTACACAGAGAAAATTGAACAAACCGGGTCAAAGCAGCTTCGTGCGGCCGTTTCATTGTAACCGAATGAAGGTCCTTCGAAGACAGCAGTGGGCAGCATCAGAAGATCATGGAGGTATTCTTCAAACCGAGACCAGATCAAGTAACCACTAGAGTCCGACAACTGTGTAAAGATATCTGTGGGAAGAAAAGCAAATCGTGTGCATTCAAAACTCTGTTCTACTGCAGGGAACATATTTGAAGATGCAAGGACATGATTGCTAATATGTTTTTTGTTATCAAATCTCACACTATCCTACCTGGTGGAGTGATAATAATGTATTCTCATCTGCATAGATTATTACATGAGCATAAAGGCCATATGAAATTTAAGGAACAAGTTTCTGAAATTCTAAATGAGTTCAATATTTAAATTTTTTAAAACCATTATTTGTTCCAGTCCCTCAAATACAAACACAGCCCATATAGAGGGGTGTAAATGAATTGTTCAATACAGTATAATATAGAATTAGACAAAGTTAAAATTCTTAAACTAGCTTAAGTTTATTTTCAATGAACCGTTCCAAAAGCACCAAATTACTTCATGAAAACTGCAAATCTTTACTGTTTTGGACTTAAGCCTACAGGACATTCACAATTCCATAGCACCACAAGTGCCCCCACCCTTCTCCCACCTACCCCAAACCCTTTCCTGTTCTGGATGAAAGGAGCTGGCCCAAGTCAACACCTGCACCCATGATAGGTGTACGCTACAACAGCTTGTTCTGAATGCGCACCTTAAGTCCTATGACCTGACCTAGCATATAGACAAAGTGAATGCTAATTTCTCGCACTACTTCGCCTGGTGGAGTGATAATAATAAGTATAAAGGCCATGTGAAATTTATGGAACAAGTTTCCGAAAGTCTATCTTTTCTAACTCTCTAAAAACAAAACTGACCAGAACTTTACTAAAGTAGATCTTTGTTTGATGTTTGTGTAATGCTTGCTTTACCGTTATGCCAGTTTGGTGTTTCAAGGAGTTACGCATGCAGTCAAACCTAATATGTCACGTAACTGCTTAACCTCATGGTTGTAAAGGCAAAAATTAGTTAATCTCCTAACAGATTTAATTACTTACACCTGAGTTTATCCATAAGCTTTCCGGCACACAGGTGGGACAGACATACTTTTATAGTAAATGTTCGCAGTCTCCCTGTATTTCTACTGCAATAAATAGAAGAAAACAACAGTCATAGATTACAAAAATCTCATAGGAAATATATTCAATTATTTATAACACTAAGAGATAAATCATTATTTTTTAAATTAAAAACACATTCATGATGATTATTGAGTAAAATATTCATGTTTCTTTTTTTTTTATGTACTGAAGATATTGAAACAAGCACTTTGCAGGTTACCACAAAATATGGGCCTGGTCATGGCACACATATTTCCATTATTATTCCTATAAAATTCCTTTACAAACACATATACTTTCGGGGCGAGATTTAGCTCAGCCGGTTGAGTATTCGCTCGCAGTGCTTGCATTGCAGGATCGAACCACAACTGGTCACGGCTGTGGAATGTGCTTTTCTCTCAGTGGGAAAGTACATATAAAAGATACCTTGCTGTATTAGGAAAAATGTAGCGGGTTTCCTCTGATGATTACGAGTTAGAATTACCAAATGTTTGACATCCAGTAGCCGATGATTAATTAATCAATGTGCTCTAGTGGTGTCGTTAAAAAGAAAAAACTGTTTTACTTTCATACAGCTGGCTTATTGTACTGCCTATTTAAATAATACAATTTATCAACATTTATTAAGTGGTGATTTTGTTTGATGAGATTTTGTAGAGAAAAACAGTACTATACTGTTCTTGACTTGCTTGGCATTTGGTAATTCCCTGGTAACGTGAAACACCATCAGGGTTCATACACCTTAGAAACAAAAAAATTCCAGACCATTTCCAGATTTTTTCCAAGACAAAATAGTTTTTTTTTCAAGACTGAGAGTAAATACATCTCCCCATATTTTCGGAAAATTTGACAAAATGGACAAACTTTTTGTCATATGCATTACTTAATCGCGTACTTCAAATCTTCAGTAAATGTTGACAATTTTTATATCAAAGGCCATGGTATGTGCTATCCTGTCTGTGGGATGGTGCATATAAAAGATCCCTAGCTACTAATGAAAAAATGTAGCAGGTTTTCTCTCTAATGTCAAAATTACCAAATGTTTGACATCCAGTAACCGATTAATAAATCAATGTGGTGTCATTAAACAAAACAAACTTTAACTTTTGTTCTTTATTGTATATATTTATTCGGATACACTACCTATAATGAAATAAACTGCTTAAGGTTTACTGCATGTGATTTTTTTTATTGTTTGACAGCCTCATTTTTATATCATTCAAGACACTAACATTTTCATATTTTCAAAGCATAAAGCAACTTCATATTATTTTTTAAACACTACTTCTGAAATACATGAATTTACAATAGTTAAGTATACATGTAAGGCGTTCATTATACACGTGTATTCCAAAGCGGGAGGCTGCTTATTAAAAGTAGATAATACATTAAAGTAAAAGTAAAGTTTGTTTTTTATTTAACGACGCCACTAGAGCACATTGATTTATTATCTTATCATCGGCTATTGGACGTCAAACATATGGTCATTCTGACACTGTTTTTTAGAGGAAACCTGCTGTCACCACATAGGCAACTCTTTTATGACAGGCAGCAAGGGATCTTTTATTTGCGCTTCCCACAGGCAGGATAGCACAAACCATGGCCTTTGTTGAACCAGTTATGGATCACTGGTCGGTGCGAATAGTTTACACCAACCCATTGAGCCTTGCGGAGCACTCACTCAGGGTTTGGAGTTGGTATCTGGATTAAAAATCCCATGCCTCGACTGGGATCCAAACCCAGTACCTACCAGCATGTAGACCGATGGCCTAACCACGATGCCACCGAGGCCGGTATAACACATTAAGCCTATTCTTAAATGGTTCCATTAAATCTGTGATGTAATATTCTAAAAATGTAGTCGAATGCTGAAGTTAAAACGGCCACTGAAATTTGCCCTTTGCCAACTCATTTCGTTTCACACAAATTGTATTGATTTAATACTTAAACAAAATGTGTCATGACAATTGTAGCACAAACTTCGCCAAGTTCTCTCACATGTATGCACGCATTTTAGTCAGGGAAACTGGGGGGGGGGGGGGGGCTACTTCCTTTAATCTACATTTAGATTAAAGAATAAATACTGAAACATTACTTTTCTACATCACTAACACATAACACTTTGATTTACGACATGATATTTTCTACAAAAACATTGCTAAGAAGAAAAGAAAGGAAATTGATTTCTCTATTGTTTGAACGTGGACCAGTACAAATGTACAGCTCAGTTTATAATTTGAGTATCTCATCCAGTGATTAGTTAAAGCACTCATTAGTGATAGAGAATTTTATTATCAGATTACATAATAACAGCATGTCTGTTGGATAGCACACAAAATACCAGGATGTCTGTATCATCTGCCTTCATTCAATGAGAAGGGGCAAAATGTAGCCCAGTGGTAAAGTGCTCGCTTAATGCACAGTCAGTTTGGGATTGATCCCCGTCAGTGGGCCCATTGGGCTATTTCTCGCTCCAGCCAGTGCACCACGACTGGTACATCAAAGGCCGTGATATGTGCTATCCTGTCTATAGGATGGTGCATATAAAAGATCCCTTGCTGTTAACTGAAAAGAGTAGCCCATGAAGTGGCGACAGCGTGTTTCCTCCCTCAATATCTGTATGGTCCTTAACCATATGTCTGATGCCATATAACCGTAAATAAAATGTGTTGAGTGCGTCGTTAAATAAAACATTTCCTTCATTCAACGAGAGAGGGCCATAGCCCAATGGTCAAGCGCTCGCCTGATGCTCAGTCAGTCTAGTGGGTCCACTGGGCTATTTCACGTTCCAGCTAGTTCTCAAAACCTGGTGTAACAAAGGCTGTGGTGTGTACTATCCTGTCTGTGGGATGGTGCATATAAAAGATCTGTTGCTGCTAGTCATAAAATAACAGCCCATAGAGTGGTTGGAGTTAGTTTCTTCTCACATTATCTGTGAGGTCCTTAATAATATGTCTGATGCCATACATGTATAACCACAAATAAAATGTAAGGCAAGCATTTTTAAATAAGGGGGGCAGGATTTAGCTCAGTCGGTTGAGCACTCGCCTCGGGTGCTTGCATCATAGGATCGAACCACCTCGGTGGATCCATTCAAATGACTGGGGTTTTTTCTCGTTCCAAACAGTGCACCACAACTGATCAAAGGCCGTGGTATAATCTTTCCTGTCTGTGGGAAAGTGCATATAAAAATCCCTTGTGGAAAAATGTAGCCAGTTTCCTCTAATGTGCTCTAGTGGTGTCATTAAATAAAACAAACTTTTTTAAAAATAAAACATTTCTTTCTCTCTTTCAGAAGAGTTACATCAGATTTTCAGTTTGTTATATGTATTTAACTGACCATTATAGTTTGTATGTCACCAAATCTGCAACAATCAAATCCCCACAACTGTTATATCAAAAGCCATAGCATGTTCTGTCTATGCAAAAATGTATATTGTTATTATTAGGTGTACAGGTGTACAGGTATCTAGACTTTGAAACTCACCTGACATAGGTATATGTACTTAATAATCATTTGATCTGATAGGTGTACAGGTATTTAGACTTGGAAACACATCTGTCATAGGCACTTAATAACCATTTGTTCTGACAGGTGTATACAGGTATTTAGACTTGGAGACTTTCACCTGTCATAGGCACTTAATAATCATTTGATTTGACAGGTGTACAGTTATTTAGACTTGGAAATTCACATGACATAGGCGCTTAATAATCATTTGATTTGACAGGTGTACAGTTATTTAGACTTGGAAATTCACATGACATAGGCGCTTAATAATCATTTGTTCTGACAGGTGTACAGGTATTTAGACTTGGAAACTCATCTGTCACAGACACTTAATAATCATTTGCTCAGACAGGTGTACAGGTATTTAGACTTTGAAACTCACCTGACATAGGTACTTAATAATCATTTGATCTGACAGGTATACAGGTATTTAGACTTGGAGACTCACCTGTCATAGGCACTTAATAATCATTTGATTTGACAGGTGTACAGTTAGACTTGGAAATTCACCTGTAATAGGCACTTAATAATCATTTGATCAGGCAGGTGTATAGGTATTTAGACTTGGAAACTCACCTGACATAGGCACTTAATAATCATTTGATCAGACAGGTGTACAGTTATTTAGACTTGGAAACTCACCTGTCATAGGCACTTAATAATCATTTGATCAGACAGGTATACAGGTATTTAGACTTGGAAACTCACCTGTCATAGGCACTTAATAATCATTTGATCAGACAGGTATACAGGTATTTAGACTTGGAAACTCACCTGTCATAGGCACTTAGTAACCAGTTGAGCAGCAAACTCGTTGATTGTTCGGCAGCGATCTGTTGGTTGATTGGCAGACGCTTGTTGAGCTGAGTAAAGATGGTCGTCAACAGAGACTCTATTCTCGTGGTGTTGAGTTCAAAACTCGGCTCCACCATGTTGAGACCATTCTCACGAAACGCCTCAATCACATTCCAGATGTCAACAAGATGCACTAAAAACAATGTAACATTCATAATAACAGGCCCTCAGGTTTCACCGAAACGATAATTTCTGGTACTGTGTCGGTAGCATGTCTGTAAAATCATGGAACCGAAATTTCGTTTCCCATTATAATTATATTGAGTACGACTATTCAACGAAAATAATATATATATATAATTATTTTTTAAACACAGTTTCCAATGAGTTCCCATGATCACAAGGCACGGATACGAAAAAGTGTTTCCCATGTAATTAGAAATCCTATGGCCTGTATTAACCTACATGTGTATATTATACTTTTACTGTTCATATTAACACAATGGTCAGAATTTACAAAACGATACTCAGTCAGATGTCACTTTCCTAAACAGCTATGTATATTTAACAATTTATAAAGTGTTTAAGACGTAAACATGTCTAAAATAAATATGTAATGATCATCTTTCTTAAATTTGGTTATATATATAGACACACGTTGATATATAGTGAAAACCACATTGTTAATTTAATTATCATTATTCAAGTGCCCATAGTCAAAATTGTGTTACGCAGACACTTGGCTTTAGATGGCATCTTGCGTCATTAAAACTCATTCTGGGAGCCGGTACCGGGCTGCGAACCCAGTACCTACCAGCCTTATGTCCAATGGCTTAACCATGACACCACCGAGGCCGGCAGTATTTAGCAACTAACCCGTATTAAGAATTCATCTGTCTTTAAGAAAACATTTTTACATTTCTTCAAGTGGCTGCTCCTTACAGGTGTGACTATAAATACATAACTGTAAACCTTTACATCTTTTCACACAACTTCATTTGCACATTTAACACATTTTAAAGCCACAATTTCACTATTCCATCCTGTAACATTATTTCCTACTGCCAAACATAAATACAGTTTTAATAAGCTTGCTATCATAAATGATTCTCCATCCATCAAAACAAAGCATTAAACACTAGTATAGTTTTAATAAAGTTGCATTGAAATGATTAAACAATGTCTTGTAATTTGTCTTTCTCTTACAAACTGAAATAAAACGTTCTTGATGACTCACAGTTAGTTTTCTTCTGTATGAAGCGGATCTTACAAGCTGTTCTATATGTGGCAAACCGGATGACATCGAAATTTTGGGCCCCTGTGAAAAAAACAAACAAAAAAATCTGTACAGAAGAGAACATCTCTAAACTGGATACCTCCTAAAACCGGATGTTTTACTTGGTTCTGAGGGTGTCTGGTTTAGAGGAGTTTCATTGTGTGTGTGTGTATATATATATATGTACATATTATTTTTGCACATATTCCTTTATGGTTGTAAATTATATGCTGGTGTATTAAAACAAATGTTTTAAGTAATTAAAACAGGTTCAGTGCATATGTTTCAATGACCTTAAAAATGCTATCCAGGGCTTGTAGAGTTTTTAAAAAATCCACTAGCCATGGGATCAGTGATTTTCAAAATCCGTAATGACAGTAAATTTGTACCAAAAAACTAAAAGGTGAAAAAACAAAACAAAACAAACAAACAAACAAATATGTCCAAAGCACTTTAATAATAATTAACATGTAATTTGTAATTTGTACCACAATTTGTATACTGCCCAAGAAGATTAATATGTTGTTTAGATCAGTTTCATTAAAAAATGTTAACATTATCAGGAATGAAAATTAATTTTGTGGGGTACTTGATTGGTAACCGTTAGCATTACACCACCAGTGCACATCACCAAGTACCAGTGTCAACATGGCTGTGTTTCTTAGAAATTGTTTTTGCCTATTCGGCTTAGATATGAATAAAATTAAACTGCGAAGTAGATACATTTTTACAAGGTATATATTGATGATAATTAGATTCTGATATGAGCTTGGTGAACAAAATGGTGACATTTCTGTTGAGGATTAGGGATGTTTTTTCGTTTTCTTCTCTGTCTCTCTCTCTTTTTTTTTTTTTGTTCTTTCTTTCTTCTTTTTTTACTCGCTGTCGATGATGGAATAAACGTTTTACTAACCCTACCATGAAAAACACTTGCCACAGGCATCGTACTAACATATTCTAGAAGCACTGCTATATAAATGCCCTACCCCCACCCACTCCAATCTACCAACAAAATATTAATAAAATAATAAAATAAAAACAAAATACACAACCAAATACACCCCCCCCCCCAAAAAAAAAACCCCAAACAAAAACAAACCCAAACAAACAAAAAACTGAAAACCCCCCCAGGTAAAATAGTACATTATCTATGCAAATTTATATTATTAAATATTGGTTATATCTTGCAGGTGACTGGAAAATGTGATATACTGATGATTTAATTAAAGCTAATGGTCTTATGGATCTAGATCTACAGTGATATGTTGAAAGGTGAACCAGTCACTGGGTGCGGTTAGGTTGCCATAACGATAATGCAGTGCCTCACTATGGCCGCCTCTCCTTGTCAAGTTAATTGATAACACAACAGGAGTCTTAGACATGGAGCTGTTGGTTCTAGATCTATCAGTGGAAATGAAAGGCTAGACCAATAACCAGCAGCCATAATAAATGAGTTGGATTTACAATCTGGCCGCTTCCTGGACCCGACAAGGAGAGCAGAGACAGCTTAATCGGTTAGTCATCAGAGCTTATGTAAAATCAATGAGATGGTTTAGCAGCAATTTGAAAATGAGGAAACAAGAAGCACTGGGAAAACGGCACACATTCATGACGGGTCAAACTGAAACTTGAAAGACAATGCCATAAATAATTAGCAAATGTATTTTAAACGAGTGAGAAGTGTCATCTCATTTCAACTTATTTCCGTGCCTATATCCAATTACAGTTCAAGCACACTGTCCTAGGCACACATCTAAACTATCTGGGCTGTATGTCCAGGACAGTGGGTTAGTTGTTAGTTATTAGTGGTTATATAGTGAGAGAGAAGAGGGTGTAGTGATCTTACACCTACCCACTGAGTCGTTAAATCTCACTCTGGGTGGAAGCCGGTACCGGGCTGCGAACCCAGTACCTACCAGCCTTATGTCCAATGGCTTAGCCATGACACCACTGAGGCCGGTAGTGAGAAGTATTATAGAGGCAGAGCTTCTACACATTAGGATAAGTCACTGGGACGATCCTCCTCAGATGACCAGAGTTATTTCCCCTTTTCAACAAACTTCCCAATTTAAAAAAGGGTTATTTCCCTTTTTCAAACAAGGAAGGAAGGAAGGAAGGAAATGATTTATTTAACAACGCACTCAACACATTTTATTTATGGTTATATGGCATTAGACATATGGTCAAGGACCACACAGATATTGAGAAAGGAAATCCGCTGTCGCCACTTTATGGGCTACTCTTTTCGATTAGCAGCAAGGGATCTTTTATATGCACCATCCCATAGACAGGATAGCACATACCATGGCCTTTAATGTACCAGTTGTGGTGCACTGGATGGGGTGAGAAATAGCCAAATGGGCCCACTGATGGGGATCGATCCCAAACCAACCACGCATCAAGCGAGTGCTTTACCACCGAGCTACGTCCCGCCCCCTTTTCAAACAAGGTTATTTCTTTGACAAGAGTTCACCAATTTGGTACAACTATGTTTCACTATATCACTATCTTTATACATAAACAAGCATTCAGAGAATAACAAATGTTCATATCTCCTATGTTCAAGGGTCATATCTATGTGAAACATGGGTAAATCGCCTTGAAAGTTAAAGTTATCTGTAACAGTGTATGAAAAAGCTACATGCAAAATTTCAGTTCAATATCTTGAGGCATTGCAGAAAACAGTCTGGGAAACAAATGCTTGTATCTTATAAGATAAAAGGTCATAACTTTATGAAAAATGGATAAATCACATTTTTGAAAAAGTCTGGTAGGACAGACAGAGAGACAGATATACAGAAATGAAACCTATAGTCCTCTCCCTTTGGACTAATGGGTGGAATTTATTCCATTCTTTTCCTAACAAAGTTTAATGATGCTTTCAACAGCACATTTTTAAACTATGGCCATTCAATATTCAACAATTTATATAAGAATTAAATTTTAAAAACAAAACTTTTTGATGTGACAAAATGTAGCTAGTTTATAATTCTCTGTGTTTAGAAGCCAGTTATCATGTTTTTGACGTCCATGGCTGAATTAAAATTTAATCAACTGAACTTGATAAGTTGATAAGCAAGATTACAAGTAGTTTCGTGGAGTAACAAGAGAAGACAAGACTATGTGCATGTTATAAGTAAGTGCATTTCGATGAGCAACTGGATAACCCATAATAGAATAAAAGCCAAAGTTCAAGTCGCACAATGTTACTAAAGCAATTTATATAGGCACAGACTTCAAGTTATGGTCACCTTTGTGCCGATTCGAGTTAATGACGTTGGATATCGGCATTATCCTGTGAATTTCCCATTCGGCCTGAACAGAATAAAGCTGATATCCTACGTCATTAACTAGTTATTATCTTTACCCTGCAGACAGTAAAAATTAAGGGGAAAAGCTATTATTTCTGTTATTTCAGCTACATTCTAGAGGTCAAATGAGTGATTTTGTAATGTAGCTATGAATGTGACGTCACATGAGTGACATCGAAAGTCATATCCTGCTGCTATATGTATATGATTTTGCTTTATCCGTCATCATAACCTGTCAATAGAAACAGTGGTTGCAGGATAAACTACCATTTCAGGTAACCAATACGATAACCACAACTATGCCAGTGTAACCGGGGGTAGCCCTAAGATATACTTACTCATGTCAGTCAGAAGCTGTCGTTGATGTAGGATTGACTTTGTGGTGTTGCTCGTTGTTTCAAACATGTTATCATCACTGATCACCAGGTAACCTGCAAGTAAACAAACACCACATGTCATTTAGTCTTCCCCATACACATAATAGCTATCAAAAATAATGTTCTCTTGTTAAAAATTTTAATTTTTTGAAAATAAGAAATACTCTGACATCTGTAGGCCGTGTTTCATGTATCGACTTATAAATGGGTCAATAAAACAAATTATGTTTTCAGGGCTTGAAATTAGGGTCTCTACTTATAGCCGAGATACCGGCCTCGGTGGCGTTGTGGTTAGGCCATCGGTCTACAGGCTGGTAGGTACTGGGTTCGGATCCCAGCCGAGGCATGGGATTTTTAATCCAGATACAGACTCCAAACCCTGAGTGAGTGCTCCGCAAGGCTCAATGGGTAGATGTAAACCACTTGCACCGACCAGTGATCCATAACTGGTTCAACAAAGGCCATGGTTTGTGCTATCCTGCCTGTGGGAAGCGCAAATAAAAGATCCCTTGCTGCTAATCGGAAAGAGTAGCCCATGTAGTGGCGACAGCAGGTTTCCTCCCGAAATCTGTGTGGTCCTTAACCATATGTCTGACGCCATATAACCGTAAATAAAATGTGTTGAGTACGTCATTAAATAAAACATTTCTTTCTTTTATAGCCGAGATCGATGTACAGGCGAAGATATATGGTAATAGCAATGGCATACAAACAGCACAAGAATTAAGAACCATGTTGATTTGCCTCAGTGATGTTTTGGTTAAACCATCGGCCTTAAGGCTGGTAGGTACTGAGTTCATACCCCAGTAACAGCTCCCAGCAAGAGTGAGTTTTAATGGCTCAGTGAGGAAGTATAAAAGCACCATTACATCATTACATTATACATGTATCTCTCAAACCGGCCTCGGTGGTGTCGTGGTTATCCCATCGGACATACAGTTGGTAGGTATAGGGTTCACAGCCCGGTATTGGCTCCCACACAGAGCAAATTTTAACGACTCATTGGGTAGGTGTAAGACCACTACACCCTCGTCTTTCTCACTAACCACTAACAACTAACCCACTATCCTGGACAGACGCCCAGATAGCTGAGGTGTGTGCCCAGGACAGCATGCTTGAAGTTGAACCTTAATTGGATATATGCATGAAAAATATGTTGAAATGAAATGAAATCTATCTCTCATAAACCACTAAAAAATAATTTGTCCTGGACAGACAATCCAGATAGATGAGGTGTGTGTGTCCAGGACAGACAATCCAGATAGATGAGGTGTGTGTGTCCTGGACAGACAATCCAGATAGATGAGGTGTGTGTGTCCAGGACAGACAATCCAGATAGATGAGGTGTGTGTGTCCTGGACAGACAATCCAGATAGATGAGGTGTGTGTGTCCAGGACAGACAATCCAGATAGATGAGGTGTGTGTGTCCTGGACAGACAATCCAGATAGATGAGGTGTGTGTGTTCAGGACAGACAATCCAGATAGATGAGGTGTGTGTGTCCAGGACAGACAATCCAGATAGATGAGGTGTGTGTGTCCTGGACAGACAATCCAGATAGATGAGGTGTGTGTGTCCAGGACAGTTTGTTTAACTAAAAGTCCATATACATAAATACATATAAATTTATAAAAAGGAAAAAAGAAATCTTTTCTCTTTTTTTTGTACAGTAACTTAAGATTTGACAGAATTGTTGACAACAAATACATGAACATGCTAGTAAATGTAGTTTTCCAGAACATGCTGGGAAAAAACAACAAACATCAGCAAACTGTAATCTCAGACAATCCATAAACTATTTGTTTTTATTCCTCTGCCACAACGTACATTCTCAGGTGAATCTAGTGGATTAAAGTCTTTGAGCTTTTGGGTGGGTTTTTTTATGCAGTCTGCATGAGAGATACACATTTTTGTGTTACATGTATGTGACTTAATACTATTTTCTTCTGTTAGTATTATTCATTGATAAATTCTCCCTCTCCCTCCCCAAATAACAAAAACAAACAAAACATGAAAAATAAGCACAAAAAACCCTACAATACCCCCCACTCCACACACACACCCCCCCCCCCCCCAATTAAAAAAAAAAATAATAATAACTGGGGGATAAACTCAAGATACACACTTTATTTTAAGAAGATCCCTTACAATACACATTCCCATGATTACATTTAAATTCCATTGAAATAAAAATAGAAATCAATTTCCTGAAATCCAGACACTTCAAATCTGTATTCATGAAACAATCCTGAAAACCTGTTTATTTAAATTTTCACATTTTTGTTCAGTTGATGACAACATGCATGAATTTCTATTGGCGACTTGGCCCGTGGGCTAGTTTTCCCATAAATAGTTGCACATTGTTTGCAAAAAACAAAGAAACTACCCTGGAACATGCAAATTAAAATAGGACTATACATGTACAACATGTAGTTCCCTTCAGAATACTTGTGCATGCACTAGGCTTGAGCTTTAAAAAAAAGTTTGTTTTGTTTAACGACACCACTAGAGCACATTGATTTATTAATCATTGGCTATTGGATGTCAAACATCTGGTAATTCTGACATAGTCTTAGAAATAATAATAATAATAATAATAAATTCTTTATTTAGTGAGGGTAACACAGTTAGCAAAAGCTAATCTTCCCTGAGGCCCTCAGGTACAAACAATACAGAATTACAATGCATACATTTATGAACAAATAGAAAATACATATATGGCAATAAACATATGTACAAATGATATTATTTTAGAAAATATTTCTTGAGTCTATATTTAAAAACAGCAGTATTTGGCGATGATCGGATAGCTTTAGGCAATTTATAGAAAGGAAACATACTATATTTTTCCATTAGTAGCAAAGGATCTTTTATATGCACCATTCCACACAGGATAGCACATACCATGGCCTTTGATATACCAGTCATGGTGCAGTGGCTGGAACCCAATGGGTCCACTGATGGAGATCGATCCCAAACCGACCGCGCATATTCCAATACTGAGCTTTGATTCAATTTAACACATGGAGAGTGTCACAACAGCAGGCTTTCTGTCATACTCTAGGCCAAGAGTAAACAAAATACCCATAACTATAGTCTGTCCCATCCTCTTACCAAAAATATTTTTGTGAATAATTTCAGTTTGGTTTAATGTAAGAACCCCAAACTATTTTTGTGTGCAATTTAGAAAACAATTTTCTCAGAAATAAATAACGTGTAGTAAATTCCATAGTATAAAAAAGGTGTTCCTTGTGGGAAGGACTATAGTGTAGACACCAAATAGCTGGGGGGGGGGGGGGGGGGGGGGGGGGGGGGGGCAGTGATAAAGTGCACACCTGATGTGCAGCTAGTCTAGGATAGATCCCCATTGGTGTGCCCATTGGGCTATTTCTTATTCCAGTCAGTGCTCCACAAGTTTTTTTTATTCCAGACATGAATAGAGTGTGTTAGCTATAAAGTTTTGGCTTTAGATCTCTGACCAAACTTCTAACTTTTTATTCCAAATTCCGCCCACTTCAAACTCATCCCTCCCCTCCTGTCCCGGACTTGGTCACTGGCGAGGTCAGAGGCAAAGCCCGTGATGGGCGTGTTAGAAAATGTTGTGTTATATAAGCATGTAAAAACAGTTCATAGTTCATAGTTCCACAACTGGTGCAGCAAATACCATGGTATGTAGTATCCTGTCTGTGGGATTCTGCATATAAAAGATCCCTTGCTGCTAATCAATGAGTAGCCCACAGTGTCTCGGCAGTGGGTTTTCTCTCTAATTATCTCTGTAGTCCTTAACCATATCATTCATGCCATATAACCGTATTAATATGTGTTGAGTGTGTCGTTAAATAAAACATTTCTATCTTTCTTTCTAAATAACTGTAGTGTAAAATGTGCCACGGTGTTATTAAACAGCTATCTCTTTCTTTGTGATGATGGTACATCTGGATAACATAACAATACAGGTTTTGTCAAAATCTTATATAAGCTTATTTAATGGCATGTTATAACTGTGCCTCTTTCCAATATGTGAAGCACTGGCCTGATGCACGGTTGGTCTAGGATCGATCCCCATGGTTGAGCCAGTTGAGTCATTTCTCATTTCAGCCAGTGCTGTCCACAACTGGTGTATTAAAGGTGTATACTATCCTGTCTGTGTGATCCTGCATATAAAAGATCCCTTGCTGCTAATCAGAAAGAGTAGCCCATGCATTGTGTGGCAGTGCGTTTCCTCTTTAATTACCTGTGTGGTCCATAACCATATGTCCTATACCATATAACCGTAATTAAAATGTGTTGAGTGTCGTTAAATAAAACATTCCCTCCTTCCTTCCAAAATGTGATTCCCTGTTAATTAATGGTGATTCCCTGTTAAAACAATCAAATGGATATATAACATTCTGGAAATGAATTCCTCAACTGTACTGGCAGTCCACTATAGGAAGAATATATATATTGGCTTTCACTTACACCGGTCTCCTGTTGCAACAGAAGTGTCTACAAGAATCCATTATGTCCTATGTAAATATGCTGGAGTGCCAGCAACACTGGAGAGGGTTATGAACATATGCTCTAAACAGATTCTCTGTGAATACTGCTGAAAGATGATTGCATTAGCAACTACCGTGGGACTTGAATACATATTTATTAGATCAGCTGCTGTTTCAGAGCTGCAACAAAACCTTCATGACACGACCAGTGCTTCTGGTTTTACAATCTTGAATGCTATGTAGGAATGGTTTGCCTTTCAATAACAATGAGTTCTGCTCACGACTTCTGATGGATCACACAATATTGATGGATTATTTCCCATTCCAAACTGGTATATCAGACTTAAATTTTGTTTTGTTTAACGACACCACTAGAGCTCATTGATTTATTAATCATCGGCTACTGGATGTCAAATATTTGGTAATTCTGATATAATCTTCACAGGAAAACTGCTAAAATTCCCCATTAGCAGCAAAGGATCTTTTATATGCACTTTCTGACAGGACAGCATATACCATGGCCTTTGATATATTAGTCATGAAGCACAGGTTGGGATGTGGGGGAAAGCTAATGGGTTATTATATAAAATGACATGGTATGTCTTGTGTGTACGAAAGAGTAATATATATAGTGAAACATCTCAAGACCGGACCCTCTGTAAACCAGAATTCTCTCAAAACCAGACGTTTTACAGAGTCCCTTTTTAAAAACCAGTACAAAACTTAACTTCTCTAAACCGGATTCCTCTTAATACCGGACATTTTTATTGGTCCCAAGGGTGTCCGGTTTAGAGGGGTTTCACTGTACACATAAACTACAAGGCTGTTAATAGGAAATACACATCTACAGGTTTAATCTTTGTCTTGGATGTCCGGTTTAGAGGGGTTTCACTGTACACATAAACTACAAGGCTGTTAATAGGAAATACACATCTACAGGTTTAATCTTTGTCTTGGATGCTAATAAGAATCCAGCTGAATATAGATACACATGTAATCACAAAGTAAGTCATATGTAGTTTCTAACATACTGATGAAATATACCAGATGTGGCAGCATGTTCAAAATGTCAGATATTTTCTCATTTTTGATAATCTTGAAATGAATATGTTAAGACACATGTTGTTGTATGGTATTTAAATTACATATTTTTGAAACAAGAACCTATATTTATTTAGCATGTTTTAACTTAAAATAAAGAATAGAATCTCAATTACATGTACTACTTTTAAAAAAACAAAAACAAATTCTGTTGATATCAGCATAAGCAAAGAATGAAAAATATCAAGTAATAATCCATTAGAGAATGTGAATACAATCTCAACTTTTATCAAATTTGAACCCACAATGCATCTTCAAATATATTTTATTAAAATACTTCACCATCATAAATTTCCTATGAAGTACTGTAATAATATAAGAAATTCTGCTCATTTATTTACTTCCATTTAAAATCAAACATTTGAGAAAGGAATTTAAATGGTTTTACTGTTAATTATTAAACCAATATGCTAGTAATGTGATAAATTTAGTATACAACAGGTGCAATACAATTTAACTATGTAAAAAAACAACTACTGATAGCAGATTTGAGCTATTATTAAAACAATATGCTAGTAATGTGATACGTTTAGTATACAACAGGTGCAATACAATTTAACTATGTAAAAAAACTACTGATAGCAGATTTGAGCTATTATTAAAACAATATGCTAGTAATGTGATACATTTAGTATACAATAGGTAAAATACAATTTAACTGTCTAAAAATCTACTGATAGCAGATTTGAGCTATTATTAAACCAATATGCTAGTAATGTGATACATTTAATATACAACAGGTGCAATACAATTTAACTGTCTAAAAAATCTACTGATAGCAGATTTGAGCTTCCAGTTAAAGGTGCAATTACAGTAATTACTGGCTTCAACTTGTCTTGTAGATCACAGGTTCAAAGAACTAAGTGCTTTGAGTATAATTCCACTACATGAAAACAGAGCAATTAGCCCACTTCTAAGTGAAAGAAATGCCCCAAAGAAACCTGCAAGTGATTATCAAGGGAACATTTTGTTCAGCATCGCGTCACAATTCACTACACAACTTTCATAGATCGCTACACAATTTAAAAACATTAAACAGTAGTTGCCAAACAAATTTCAGTTGACTAGAAATATCACTAATCAAGATTTTGAAAATAAAATGTTCCCTGTTATCATGTCACAGAAGAATGTATATTTTAGGCCCAAGGCAAATAAATTACATGTACAGTTGAATCCACTTTACTGCATATCAGTTTATAGCAAAATCAGTTATTTGCATATTATTTGGCTGCAGAGAACCTTTTAACATTAAACCTATACAAATTATATCACATAATTGAATAGCTTTATAAAGACAAATATTGGTTAATTGCATACGAAAACAAAAATAAATATTGAGAGAAAATGTCAGCATAAAATGTTCACAAATCTTTAATATTTTACCAGAAACAATTGTAATTGCACAGAGAACAAAGCAGAATGTTAAAAACTAAAGTGCACGCAATACTGAAAGACAAAAGCGGTTACTAAAACATGTGATGTAATTTATATTTTATAAGAGATGAAAATAACCAAGGAACCATAAATCCGGAAAGCTTTGTAGAATCTTGAAAAGTAGGGTTTTATGGGTTATTATGAAGTTTTTGTTGAAGAATGTACAGTTTAAAGTTTGTTTTCTTTAATAACACCACTAGAGCTCATTGATTTATTAATCATCGTCTACAGAGAATATTTTGTTCCATATCGTGTCACAATTCATTATACAAGTTAAAAAATTGAATACAGTATAGTTGCTACTCAATTTTTAATTACTAGAAATATCGCTAATCAAGATTTTAAAAGCAAAATGTTCTCTGAACTACTGGATGTCAAACATTTTGCAATTTTTTGAAGAAAGTCTTAAACAAAACTTGCTACATTTTTCACATTAGAAGCAAGGGATTTTTTATATGCACTTTCCTACAGACAGGACAGCACACACAATGGCCTTTGACATACCAGTTGTGGGGCACTGGCTGAGACGGGGGGGGGGGACCCAATCAGAGAAAGGGTCCACTGAGGAGGGTCAAAATATCCATGGTGTTCTATATACATATTTTATAGCAACCTATTTAACTACTCTTAAGCTAGATTCATATTTCATCGCCGACTGCTGTTGGCGAGTAGTTGACTTGCCCAGTCCTGCTTCTGTTCAAACCTAATCCTCATTTTTCAGTCAATTCAGCGTGAATTTGACACAGTTCATTTTACATTTTGGTGCGCATTCATTCAACACCTTTTTTATTACCTACTAAAATCAGTTTAGCATGGTTGGTAGTCAAAGTATGAAATGACCTTTATATATATTCAACAACGAAAGTTTAGCTAATGTTACAAGAAATGGCATAACATTTATAAATTAACCTATTTTTATTAATTAGTATTCACATCTGAAATATTTACCATTTACAAACAACATAAACTAATCAACTTTTGCCTTAATTAATACAACAGGACCTGGTTTTCTTTTAAGGTTATTCAACCATGGCAAATTTGGACGTCATAAAAGATATTTGCTAAACTTTTATTGTTGAGTATATACTTAAAGTAATCTAAACTGTCATTCATTACACAGTTTTGTAAAACATACATGTGTACACAAAAATTAATAACAATTAGTAACATCAGCAAATAAACCATACAAACTGAAAACAAATATTACATCTTACACAGTTTTTGACTATTTCTGTTATGTTTGTTTTCCTGTCTTCACCAAAATCTTAATAATTGCAAGTAACTCAAGGAACAAACATATCATGTGCAGTTTGTGATGTGGACTACACAATAGTTTATTAGTTCAGAGAAACTACAAAGCACTAGACCATGTTGTGCACTGTTTGATCAAGATATCTCTTGATCTCTTGGCTTTATATGTAAGATTAAAAACAAAAGAAACAGTTTAACATATTTTACAGTGACTCATCTCTTTACATTCAACAACACATGAACACTGAATTTATTCACATTATTCACACTTTACTTATTGGTATACAAAAAAATATATAAAAAAATACAAATAATAATAATAAACATTAAGAAACATTATAAAAAAACAAAAAACATTTCTGGTATGGACCTTTTTCTTGCAGTTCTGTAATGGGGCATGATCTAGCTCAGTCTGTTCAGTGCTAGCGTCACGGTGATCAAATCCCTTCAGTGGAGCTAATTCTCAAATTGGGTTTCTTCTCTCCCATCCAGTGCCCCACGACTGGTACATGTATATCAAAGGCCATGATATGTGCTGTCCTGTTTGTGGGAAAATGCTTATAAAAGATCCCTTGTCCTTGTAGTTAATGGGAAAATGTTGTGTTTCCTCTGAGACTTAGTGTCAAAATGACCAAATGTTTGATATCCAACAGCCAATGATTAATAAATCAATGAGCTCCAGTTGTGTTGTTAAACAAACAAAAAACTTTAAATTTCAACTGTAATCTTTTTTAATGTCAATTTTTAATTTCAAATACCTGTATTTTGGTCACTTTTGTGTCCAAACATTTCTCGCAATAGTAACATAAATACAGGTACAATATTTGAAAATTAGCTAAAATTGTAAGGTCAGACATTATGGAATTATCAATGTAGCATTTATAAATTAAGAATTATATTAGACAGTATTATATATTAGAAACAGTGGCGAATCCAGAAAATCCATTTAGGGAGGGGCCTCAGTGACATGAGGTGGAATGCCAAGGGAACTTTGTGGGAGGTTTGGAAGGGGATTGTAAAAAAATGAAAATTAATATATAATAAAATTATAACTATCGCAAAATTTAGGGTGGGGTGGGGGGGGGGGGGGGGGGGTCCTGGGCCTCCCTTAGATCCGCCTCTGAAAAAGGACACTTTTCTTCTTCTTTGTTAATGTTGAAAATATTAACAAATACTAACAGTCAAAATTAAAGATAATAATGTTAAGGAGAAACATTAGAAAGTTGAAAAACCTACCTTTCACATTCTCTTTCGATCCGATTATACAACAGATAAATAATGAAACTAAACCTGCACTCAGAATCTGTTTCACTAACTCAACAGTTGCAAAATAAAGGCTAATTATATGTCAAAACACTAAATCTAACCAGATTGTTTAATAGATCTTTGGCTTGAAGCCACTATAAAACAAGTCATATGTGCTCTTCACCAATAGATCTTTTTTTTAAATGGCTTGGGTAAAATAATGATACATGCACAAACAAATTTGTCTTAAAATAACACAAAAAGTCAGTAAACAGAAGCATTTTGTGTTTGATAATGATTTGAAAATGTACATTATACATGTATATGCAGAAGCAAAAAACGAAGAACATTATCATTACATTTAATGTGTTTTCAAGACAATTTTACATGCAGCTTTAAAGTACATATACTTTCAACCAAACCAAATGTGTTTTCATGGTCATTTTAAATACTAGTATACATGTACTTTTTTAAAGGGACATACCCTACTTTTTAAACACTAAGGCATATTTTTTAGTATTAAAAGCTGAACTGAAATCATACTTTACTTACATTTTATGGTTTAGATTATCAATTTCCGTAAATTCTAAGTGTTTTTGGTCATCCTGGTGTTTTTAATATCACAAAATGCATTTCTCATATTTTTAAAAACGCATGTGTGTCCAAGATGTAACAGTTATCGAGTCGAGTTTTAGTCTATTTTTAGAGCGTATTTCACCGTTTCAAGGTCACAGACTCATGTTTCACTCAATTGTAACTTTATCCAAATGAGTTACAGGCTTGTAGATTAAATAAACTTAGTGTTAATTTTCACAGGTTGAAACTAGGGTCTGCACTTTTAATTAAAAAAGAAGTAAAGTTTCTATTTATTCCTTTCAAATTCAAGGCCTCCTCAGTTTTGTTACTTGATGAAATTAATGTCAGTGTATTACGTTTCTGAAGCCTTTCGCTACCACTAAAATCCATTATTAGTGTGTACACATAATACACTTCTGATAACGGACCCATTCATTAAAAAAAAGTAAAGTTTGTTTTATTTAACGACGCCATTAGAGCACATTGATTTTTTATCTCATCATCGGCTATTGGACGTCAAACATATGGTCATTCTGACACTGTTTTTTAGAGGAAACCCACTGTCGCCACATAGGCTACTCTTTTACGACAGGCAGCAAGGGATCTTTTATTTGCGCTTCCCACAGGCAGGATAGCACAAACCATGGCCTTTGTTGAACCAGTTATGGATCACTGGTTGGTGCAAGTGGTTTACACCTACCCATTGAGCCTTGTGGAGTACTCACTCAGGGTTTGGAGTCGTAATCTGGATTAAAAATCCCATGCCTCGACTGGGATCCGAACCCAGTACCTACCAGACTGTAGACCGATGGTCTAACCATGACACCACTGAGGCCGGTTGAACCCATTCATAGACACAATTAATTATAAAAACGTAATTCATGACTCAAATGTCATACTTTCCTTTATGTACATGAACATTTAAAAAAAAAAAAAAAAAAGGTAAATGTTTTTCAAAAATGACATTTTGTAAATTTAATATTTATTAATAAAAAAAAAAAGTAAAAAGAGAACAATAAAATATTTGATAGAAAATGTTTTCAACATTGAATATTTTATTGATATATACTGAACAAAATAAGAAACTTCCGCTAACTTTGCTTGAGCATAACTTGATGAAAACATACCGGGGGAATAATTGTTATATATGCGTTTAAAGAGTGTTCCATGATGCATCGTTTGGTGCAAAAATCATGGCCATAGGTTAACAGAAACTGGGAGAAATTTTGACCAAGTGTGGTAGGGGTTAAAAAAAGCCAACCCCACTTAATAACGGGTATGACCACCTCTTGAATTGACCACTGCAGTGCATCGCAGGCGCATAGAATTGACTAAAGTGTTGATTTCTGCCTGTGGAATATTGTTCCATTCCTGAATGAGCGCTTGACGAAGTTCGTTGACGTTAGCGGGTGGGTTGGGATGACGCTTCAATCGTCTGTCCAGACTATCCCAGACATGTTCGATGGGGTTGAGATCAGGACTTTTAGTGGGCCAGTCATCAATGAAATCAACGATATTTGTCCTAAGAAAATTTACAGTGTCTCTAGCTGTATGAGAGATGGCATTATCATGCTGAAAAATCAAGATGTTGGCGTTGTTATGGAACAGAGGAATGACGTGATGAGCGAGAATGTCATTGTGGTAACGTTGAGCATTTCAATTGCCATCAATGACGACTAGTGGTGAACGATAACCATGGGCAATGGCTGCTCAGACCATGACAGAACCCCCACCCCCGAAACGATCTCGTTCAAGAACACAACAGTCAGCATAGCGTTCATTTCTCCTACGGTAGATGCACACCCTGCCATCACCACGTTGTAAAGAAAATATGGATTCATCCGAAAAAAGAACAGTATTCCAGCATCGCCGTATCCAACGAGTGTGTACACGTGCCCATGTCGTCCATGTAAACCGTTCTCCCGCAGACGATTACGAACAGTTTGCCCACTAATTCTGTTATCATGAAACCCAGGTGTGTTAGCAGCAGTAGCAGTGGCAGTTTGGAATCGATTGCACAAATGCGTGTTCATGATATAGCGGTCTTGACCACACGTTGTAACACGCGGACGTCCACGACATGGCAAGTCGTTGGTGCTTCCTGTCGTTCGAAATCTTACGCGAAGATTTCGTATCGCTCGACTAGAACTCCCAACATGCCTTGCAACGTCTTCTGTCGACATGCCAGCATCAAGCATGCCAATCGCCCGTTCGCGTAAATTATTGGGTATGCTTGGCATACTAAAAATGCTACAATGTAAAAAACTTTTTTTTTTTTAAATATTTTGAAGCTTTTTCATTCACTTGACAACAATGTCAGTAAGACAAGTAAAACAAATTGTCCGAATACTACACAGGACATGTCGAACCATGCATCCACGTGCAAATTGAATTTCACGTTTTCGACGATTAACAGTGCAAAAATAATCGATAAAATTCATGAATCCTGATAATACAGCTCAAGGCTAATACTACCTATATAATTTCATTACACAATGAATTCTTTAACACAACAAATACTATATGTACAAATCGGAAGTTTCTTTTTTTGTTCAGTATATGTATTAGAATTTTTTTTTGAATGTATGGACTTTCAACAATGAAAAAAATACTGAATTAAATAATGGTGGTGTTTTTCATCCCCACCACTTGCATTATATAGTGGAACCTCTGAAGACCAGACCCTCTGTAAACCGAAATTCCTTCAAAAACCGGACACTTTACAGAGTCCCTTTTTATAAAAGCCAAGATAGAACTTAACCTCTCTGAACCAGATCCCTCTTAAAACCGGACATTTGTCTTGGTCCCAAGGGTGTCCGGTTTAGAGGGGTTTCACTGTATATACATTTAAAATGTGGTTTGCACTTTTTTTTTCACACCTGCACGCACATGTATTATTCAATACAACACCACTGGTGCCAAGACCATCAACTACCATTATGCTGTCAGAGAGTCCCCAACGGACCATGCAATCAGTTGCTGGGTATCATGTTTAACAGCTATTGTGATGACACTGGCTGACATTCATTGTGCCAAGTACATCAAATACAATCAATGTAACAACCGGTATTAAAAGGTCAAATAACAGGTAGCAAGATATGTATTACTGTGGAAACCTTGTAAACAAGGTAAATGTCAAGAATATGTGGGGGAAAAAAAACATCTAAAGTTAAAGTTTGTTTTGTTTAATGACATCACTGGAGCACATTGATTAATTAATCATCGGCTATTGGATGTCAAACGTTTGGTGATTCTGACTCGTAGTCATCAGAGGAAACCTGCTACATTTTTTTTAATGCAGCAAGGGATCTTTTATATGCACTTACCCACAGACAGGAAGGCACATACCACAGCCTTTGACCAGTTGTGGTGCACTGGTTGGAATAAGAGAACAAAAAACACATAGTTGAATGGATACACCAAGGTGGTTTGATCCTGCGATACAAGCACCTCAGGCTTAGCACTCAACCGACTGAGCTAAATCTCGCCCCTTCCAGTGATAAATGCAGTAGTATATTATATATATAATTGTTGTTTACAGTACTGTGGAGCTATAAATGTTGATGCACTCAACCTATAAAGGTTACTCAATGGATCCAGGGCTATCTCTGGCACTCAACAAATTCACCAATTGCGAACTTTAAAAGCAACTGGCAAATTTTATTTTAATTTGGCAAAATAATTGCATGTAATAGTTGACAATGTGTTAAAAAAATAACTGTGTTTCTGCAATATTTTGAAGTTCAATAGATAATTTGGCAAACTTTTCTTCTCACCCAGAGCTACATTTGTAGCCTTGGCATATATATACATGTATATGGCAGTGTTTACCAGGAAAGCCAAATGATCACTCTCACTACACTACACTCGTCTGGAAAATTTTAAGACAGTGGGAAGTTTTAAGACGGTAACAAATTTATTGCTTTGCAATAAAAAAATTATAAATTTCATTTGAAACTTCGTGTGATTGCTCGCCTGGTATCATTTCAGGAGAGTGATCTTCAGCTCACCTGAGTTTGCTCACGACGAAGACTATATGGCCGTTATGACTTATAAAATTAAACAGCAGGTTTTCTTCATATAGAAAGAAAGAAAGAAATGTTTTATTTAACAACGTACTCAACACATTTTATTTTTGGTTATATGGCGTCAGACATATGGTTAAGCTAGCACCACACAGATACTGAGGGAGGAAACCTGCCGTCGCCACTTCATGGGCTACTCTTTTCGATTAGCAGTAAGGGATCTTTTATATGCACCATCCCACAGACAGGATAGTACATACCACAGCCTTTGATATACCAGTCATGGTGCACTGGCTAGAGTGAGAAATAGCCCGATGGGCCCACCGATGGGGATTGATCCCACACCGACTACGCATCGAGCGAGCACCTTACCACTATAGAGGTAAAACACATGTATGTATTTGTATGTACATATAGAACAGGTTTATCTTAAAGGAAAGGAATGTTTGTTTGATGACACCTCAGTTTATTTAACCCTTTGGCAACCTACATGTAGGGGGGGGGGGGCGGGACGTAGCCCAGTGGTACAGTGTTCGCTCAATGCACGATCAGTATGGGATCGATCCCTGTCGGTGGGCCCATTGGGCTATTTCTCGTTCCAGCCAGTGCACCACGACTGGTACATTAAAGGCCGTGGTATGTACTACCCTGTCTGTGTGATGGTGCATATAAAAGATCCCTTGCTGCTAACTGGAAAGAGTAGCCCATGAAGTGGTGGCAGTGTGTTTCCTCTCTCAATATCTGTGTGGTTCGTAACCATATGTCTGACGCCATATAACTGTAAATAAAATGTGTTGTGTGTGTCGTTAAATAAAACATGTCTTTCTTTTTTTACATGTATGGCTATACATACATGTAGTCCTTTAAGTTTAAGAAGACAAATAATTCACTGCTATCATCACATAAACAACTCTTTTTGATTAGCAGCAAAGTCTTTTAAATTACCTTTCTAATTCACATATACTACATATGTCATAAAAATGTTAGAGAACTGGTTGGAACGAGTAAAACAAATTAAAATTAAATAAACCATTTATTTTACTATCTTTTTCTTTTTTTTATCTCATGGCATTGTGACATGACTGGCACATAGGCTACTCTTACTGATCAGCAGCAAAGACAGGCCCAGCTCTGGCTGGCACTCGCCAAATTCGTCAATTGTGAATTTCAAAAACAACTGGTGAATGTTATTTTAATCTGGCGAATTTTTGCATGTAATAATTGCTATTTTTGCTAAAAAATAACTGGGTTTTTGCAATTTTTGAAGTTTAGTTAATAATTTGGCGAAATGTTCTGCTTACCCACAGCTAGCCCTGAATGAGTCTTTTTTTCCCCATGATAGCACATACCATGGTCTTTGATTATAAACCAGTAGTGGCAAATTGACACAAAGGTGTAGTATTTGTATATTGGTTCATCATGTTCGTCTGTCTCAATGCTAGATGTAAATGTTCATCTGTCTCAATGCTAGATGTAAATGTTCATCTGTCTTAATGCTAGATGTAAATGTTCATCTGTCTCAATGCTAGATGTAAATGTTCATCTGTCTCAATGCTAGATGTAAATGTTCATCTGTCTCAATGCTAGATGTAAATGTTCATCTGTCTTAATGCTAGATGTAAATGTTCATCTGTCTCAATGCTAGATGTAAATGTTCATCTGTCTTAATGCTAGATGTAAATGTTCATCTGTCTTAATGCTAGATGTAAATGTTCATCTGTCTTAATGCTAGATGTAAATGTTCATCTGTCTTAATGCTAGATGTAAATGTTCATCTGTCTTAATGCTAGATGTAAATGTTCATCTGTCTTAATGCTAGATGTAAATGTTCTTTTTAAATGATTTATAATATAATATATGCTCCCACTCTTAAATTATAACAATACTTTATTAGCTTTGAACATTTCAGTAACTATTTTGGTTGCCATAGAAACTATGACATAGTATTTGTTCATTTAACTTGCTTAATTAAGCATAGCACAGTATTCATGCTACAATGAACCCTTATTACCCTGAGGGTGAAATTCCATACATTATTAATACATGTATAGTTTTCGCCGTGTGGCTAATACCACAGAATATGCTGTTTGTTTACTAATAGGCAAGTAAACACCTTTCCAATAACATCTATAATATCCTTCCATCTTTCTCACCAATAAAAATAATTCATTCTCGAACAAAGTTAAAGTTTTGTTTAACACCACCACTAGAGCACATTGATATATTAATCATCAGCTATTGGATGTCAAACATTTTGGTAATGTTGACATATAGTCATAAAGGAAACTCGCTATATTTTTCCATTAATAGCAAGGGATCTTTATATGCACCGTCCCACAGACAGGATAGCACATACCACAGCCTTTGATATACCAGTTGTGGTGCACTGGCTCATTACAGTACAAAGGAAGTGTTAGTCCTGAATAAGATACATCAAAAGAATAATAAGTTTGTTTTGTTTAATGACACCACTAGAGCACATTGATTTATTAATAATCGCCTATTGGATGTCAAACATATGGTCATTTTGACACAGTCATAGAGAGGAAACCCACTACATTTTTCCATTAGTAGCAAGGGATCTTTTATATGCACCATCCCACAGACAAGGTAACACATACCACAGCCTTTGATATACCAGTCGCGGTGCATTGGCTGAGATGAGAAATAGCCCTGTTCCCAAGTGCAATGTTTAAATGCAATAAATTTTATCTCTCACCGAGGATGAAAATAATAAAATAAACACCGTAAATGAAAATAGTCCATAATCAAAGGAAAGTATAAGATTGTAAAACCCCTCTAAACCGGATAGCCACAAAACCAAGCAAAAAGTCTAGTTTTAAGGGCTATCCAGTTTAAAGAAGTTCTGAACCGCAATATTTAAAATGCAATCACAAAAAATATCTGTTTTTTAGGGAATTCCTGTTTACAGAGGGTCTTGTTTTGAGAGGTTTCACTATACAATGAAAAAACCCCAATGTAATATTTAAAAAGGGATCACAAAAAATATCTGGATGGGGTTTTCAGGGAATTCCAGTTTACAGAGGGTCTGCTTTTGAGAGGTTTCACTATACAATGAAAAAACCTAGCATGACCTTTGTTTTATGGATGTTAAATGTTCATCCACTTAGATTAATCCTGAACTGACTGCCAGCAACTTGTGGTTAGACATTTACTAGATAAAATAACCTAATTTTTTGCCACACAAAGAACAGCATATAACTCAGCCTCATATCAGTGGTAGAGCAAGCTTCTGTGTGACTGTGTGGGTTATTGGATTGACTATATACATTGATAGTAAAAGCAGATGTTTTCATTAAACCAGAAGATTTCAGTCAGCACTCCCAATTTGCTATGCAACTTTCAAACACAATTCTAAAATGTTAAATACCAGCTGCAGAGCAATTTTCTAATCGATCATAACCATCACTAATTAAATTAGTTTAAACAAAACGTTCCTTGGATGTGTTTATATTTGGCATTATGAAATGATGTCATGAGATATAGAATACATGTACATGTGTTTGTTAAAGCTTGCTTTGTTTAACGACACAACTAGAGCGCATTGATTTATTAATCATCATCCATTAGAAGTCAAACATTTGGTAATTCTGACACATAGTCTTCAGAGGAAACCCACAACATGTTTTCATTAACAGCTAGGGATCTTTTATAGCACAGGATAGCACATACCATGGCCTTTGAATTATCAGTCATTAAGCACTGGTTGGGATGTGGAAAAAAATACAATCAGAGAATGGGCAGTCCACCAATGGGATTTAATTCTAAAACCCAAGCACCTCATGTATGCACTCTACTGACCCATGGAGAATATAGAAAAAGTCCAAATTTGTTTTGTTTAATGACACCACTAAAGCACTTTGATTATTATCCAAAGGCTATTGGACTTCAAAGATACATTGGTAATTTTGACATCTAGTCTTATAGAGAAAATACATTATATTTTTCCATCAGTAATGGGGGATCTTTTATATACACCATCCTACCGACGGGATAGCACATACCATGGCCTTTCAAATACCAGTTATGGTGCACTGCACTGGCTGGAATGAGAAATAACCCATTGGTCCCACCAACAGTGATCGATCCTAGACCGACCACTTTACCACTGGGCTAGATACTCCCATCCTTACCCCTTATAGAGATTACAGATATTGCTACTTTAACCAGGGCTAGCTCTGGGTAAAGAAAACCATTCGCCAAATTATCTTTAAAATATGCAAAATCCACCATTACTTTTCAACAAAATATCAATTAGTACATGAATTTTTTTAGCCAACTCAAAATAAAATTCTCCAATTGTTCTTGAAGTTCGCAGTTGGCGAATTTGGCAAGTGACAGAGCTAGTCCTGCTTTAACCTATATTGTTTCTAGATGTGTGATCGTTATCTTGCCCGAGACTGATCCCTGTGAGATAAGGTCCAGGTGTGCTGCTGTAAGTAGCAGTAGGAGACGAGACGCCAGGTGCCAGTGTTCTGCTAGTCTCGTTACGTGTACAGCATGATCTATGTAATGATGTCACGATCAGTTAACAACATCCTGGCCAACCTCAGGTGTATGCACCAACATTAAACTTGCACGAAACTCCATTTTAGTACAACTCGGAAAGGAGACGAAAATAAAATATTGAATCTGATGGAATTTTTAAACCTATATTCATGATTTATAAATAATAATGATAATAAAATAGAAATTTAATGACAGAAAGCATAAGAAACAAAAAGAAAAGGAAAAGAAAGGAAAGGAATGTTTGTTTAATGTCATCTCAGCAATTGCAAAATTGTAACATGATTATTTCAATGTATTACCCATATGGGCTCAAATATAGGGGGTAATATGCAGATTGCTTCTACAGCCACTGATTGGCTGGCTTAAAAATCACGACGTTTGGTTGGTTGCTTGCCATGGCCGGAACTTCACTTCCATTCATATAGAGTTTCCATTCATGAGTCAGATTACACATATGTTATACGATCTACAAATATTTACAAAAACAAATGGACTCATTTGTTTCATAAACATGAAATGGTATATTTTCATAAACAGCGGCTTTAGTAATATATAAAAATAATTATTTTCAAATGCATATACAGTTGTATTATTTTGTACTGTAAACATTTAGCTGTAAAAAGAACGCTGTTATGCTATGACATCACTTACATTACGTCATGTAATGTGCATAATACTTTATGACGTAATGGCTGATGGCTTTGTTGTAGACTGCAGAGGAATTTTTACATTAAAAATCAGTTAAAATTGACAATGGGTAATAAAGAGAATAACCAACTCGCTATGAGGAGTTACAAATTATCTGTCCCTCATTCACTCAGGACAGATAATTCCTAATTCCTCGTAGCTCATTAGTTATTCTCTAAATCTGGTCTACATGCATGGAATAGAATATACATAGAACACATAGAACATTCCTACTCAATAGAAGCAACACATTTTGTTATTATGCACTTTCTTACAGACAGCATAGCACATACCAAAGACACAGCTTTTGCTATACCACAAAACTAAAAGGTTAAAAAACTAAATTTAAAAACTACTTTTAAAACACCAGATAAACTGTAACAGTTACGGTTAAATCAATGTCTGTTGCAAACATATCTGATTAAAATATGTGCACATAAAACAGCTGTTGTTGCTAAACAGATTAGCCTACAGGGCAGAAGGTATCATCTGTGCAGCCAGACACTACGAAAAATGACAGCAAAACAAATTCACTACTTTAACCCCTACCATAATAACCTCATTCATCCTCAAGTTGACATCTACAGAACACAACACATAAGCCACAATAATAAAAAGAAAAGAAAGAAGGATCTAAAAAGTTTATTTCACAACAGATACAACAGAATTTCAACAACAATAAATAAATAAATAAATAAATAAAATGCATACAATATTAAACGATCCACAGAAGTGCGAACGTAGGGTCAACAATGATCTCACCTTTCTCTTGTAGTTCTCTGTTTATGTTCTCTATTACAGACGCAAACCGTTGTGAGTTGAATGAAATTGTTTCCATTTTCGTTAATAGAGATCAGTCTGGTATTACCCGACGCCAAGTTGTTATGGATACGCGTTAAAATCCTTATAATGTTGTGAACACCAAGTTCACAGACTGCATTCAACACCAGCTGCAACACTGATGCACATTTTGGTGCAGTTTCCACCAACAATGCCCAGCAGAATTCTTTTCCTCGCTTTCAGTGTTCATTGATTCTGTTTCAATCATTTAAAACATCCAGCTGCACACAAATTAAAGAAGAGTGTATTTGAAACATATGTCTGGTACATAAAATTATTATTAAATCTTGGATTGACATATCCTTAAATAAATAATGGATCTGCGACTAGCACTTACACCCACAGCTAACCAGAGGGAAGCCATTGTGGGGACATCACCACCAGGCAATAACCTATTGCTCTCTGCACGATATATCAAACGACGGCACCGAGGGTTATCATGCCAAGTACCTCTGTCATTGCCCACTCACACTGTGGGAATCTCAAAGACAAGAATGTTTTTGAGCTACTGAAGTGTCCCACCATTATGTCTTCAGCACCATTTATTGTCTTAAATGTTTTTTAACCGCTCCAGTGTCTTCTTCTTCCTTGTTATAATGTCTTTTGTAACAAGGTTTCAGCCATCATGATGGGACAGAACACTTGAAGTTATTGTCTTCTTGTTCCTTATTATAATGTCTTTTGTAATAAGGTGACAGCCACCATGGTATGGCAGAATATTTGAATATACTGTTATATAAGAATTGGTGCTAATTAAATTCACATCTGTAGTGTAGGAACAGAGACCAGGTTCACCGTATGCAGTTACTAAGTATTTGGTAAAACTGGTATCCTGAGTACATCATGGAAACTGAAACACGAAATAGAAAAAACCCAAATAGGTATAACTGTGATATTTACACAGAGCTCACACTGGAACAAATTTTGGTTCAGCCAATTTTTAAATATGGAGAGTATCTCCTTGAATATGATTAAAATGTAGTTGATTTAAAAAGATATTTTATTAGCCAAAGACTAAATGTTATAGTCACTTTATATAAAAATTAACAATTGGCTAATTTGGCAATGCACACGGTGAGCCCTGTTACATATATTTCTGAAAGGTGCAGTAAATACATTATCTAACAGTTGAATAACTGTATTATTACATCATTGTGAAATACGAAAGGTGTGAGAATCAGTATTGTATAGACTATTAAAATTACATCAATAATACAACTACATCTGATGCAGTGGCTGCTGTTTAATATTCTTACAAATTAATTAGGGATAAATCAGATTGATTTGTATTGACCCAGCTTCTCCACATGAACATTTTGTAGTATTTGTGTGTCATTTCGTGCCTGGTAATTAAATGTTACACTACTAATATACTGTACTTGACCTTTCTTGCATCTGATCTCTCTAGTAAATAAAAAGGGATAATGTTGAATTATTTCTGAAGTATATTTTGTGTATTGTTGATGTTAAGTCCATAGTCTTAGAGAGGAAACCCGCAACATTTTTCCATTAGTAGTAAGGGATCTTTTATATGCACCATCCCACAGACAGGATAGCACATACCTCGACCTTTGATATACCAGTTGTAATGCACTGGTTGGAATGAGAAATGGCTCAATAGACATACCGATGGAGATTGATCTTAGACCGACTTTACCACTGGATTACATCCTGCCACTTTATTATTATTATTAAACAGCTACTCTTATACTGTGAAATAATGAAAGTTTAAAGTTTGTTTCTTTAGTGACACTACTAGAGCACATTGATCTATTAATCATCGGCTATTGGATGTAAACAATTTAGGTAATTTTGACATTTTAGTCTTGGAGAGGAAACTTGCTACATATTTTTTTATTAATAGCAAGGGATCTTTTATATGCACCATCCTACAGACAGGATAGCACATACCATGGCCTTTGATATACCAATCGTGGTGCATTAGCTAGAAGAAGAAATAGCCCAATGGGCCAACCAACGGGGATCGATCTCAGTGTTAAACGAGTTTGCCTTGAAGTATGTTCCACTGCATGTTATATCCAGGAATACAGGAATATAAGTGACTCCTGCATGTTTATTCTCAGTCTAAAAGTAACCCTTACTCTAATGTCTGAAATAGAACAAATAATCCAGACCTAATATTCTGGCTGCAATGAAATTATTCCGAAGCCACATTTTTAAAAACACAGAACCTAGACCACTCTTTACCAAGTTACACGTACTCAGGAAAAGTAAACACATCATCAAATAGTTTAATATGTACACATAATAGTAACATTGCTATTATTACACCATTATAAAATACCACAAATACATGCATAAGTGGGATAATTGAGATAAAAAAAAAATTGGGCATAGCAAACTCATTACTCAATATGACAGACTGCCAAAAGGTACTTGTTTAAAAAAACATCGGTTCAGCATCAAGCCAACAATGTAAGTCAGTTCGTTATGCAAACACCAGCTGGCAGCAAATGATTTACTTACCAGTCTGCTCATTTTCAACTTATCCTTGAAGTCAGAGCAAACCATATAAACTGATATTCATTACACTAATTCTAGCACACATGTATCTTAAATATTATAATATTTTGAAACATTTATGCTATTAGGATCGATCCCCTTCTGTGGCCTCATTGAACTATTTCTCATTCCAGCCAGTGTTCCACAACTGATGTAACAAAGGCTGTGGTATGTACTATCCTGTCTGTGGGATGGTGCATATAAACGATCCCTTGCTGCTAATCGAAAAGAGTAGCCCATGAAGTGGCAACAGCGGGTTTCCTCTATATATCTGTGTTGTCCTTAACCATACAGGTATGTCTGATGCCATATAACCATAAATAAAAATGTGTTGAGTGCATTGTTAAGTAAAACATTTCCTTCCTTCTTCCATTTATACTAGTATAATTTGTAAGGGTTCTTTTAGGCTTCTATTTTTGAAAAACAAACGAGCATTAAAAATCACACTCCTCGGAATATATTTATTAAGGTGGGAAAAATTACACTCCTCGGAATATTAAGGTGTAAAATAAAACACTCCTCAGAATATTACGGTGGGGAAAATCACACTTTTCAGAATATTATATAAGGTGGCAAAAATCACACTCCTTATAATATTATATAAGGTGAGGAAAATAACACTCCTTATAATTATTATATAAGGTGAGGAAAATCACATCCTTATAATTATTATATAAGGTGAGGAAAATCACATTCCTTATAATTATTATATAAGGTGAGAAAAATCACTCTCCTTATAATATTATATAAGGTGAGGAAAATCACACCCCTCAGAATATTAAGGTGGCAAAAATTGCACTCATAAGAATATTAAGTTCAGAAATATCACTCTCTTCAGAATATTAAGATTGGAGAAATCACATTGTTAAGAGGGAAAGTGCAGTGCTCGACACTGGAACACATTTTGGTTTAGCCAATTTTCAGATATATAGAGTATTTCCTTGAAAATTATTAAAATGTGGTTAATTTAATGAATATTTCATTATCCAAATGCTAAATGTTGCAGTCACATTGTATAAAAATTATTAATTAGCTAATTTGGCAATGGACAGGGTGAGCTTTGGTTTAGGGTGGGGCAAACGTGATCTCATTTGTGCTCTCAAACATGAAAGTCTGTATTTTTAAACATGACTAGAACAGTGATATTGTTGTTACTACCATATTATCTTCTACACAATTTCATATTTAAAAAGGCTTTTATGTCATGTATCAAAAGCTATTTAACCACTGTACAATGGGTTTGGTGGGGCAAAATGTAGCCTAGTGTAAAACTCAATTGATGTGTGATGGGTTATACATACATACATGTATAATCAATTGCTCTAAAGGGACTCATTCAACAAGTGTATCCTGGATGGAGAGAGGACCAGGAGACCCTTCCCCCACCTCCTAAATACATGTATATTGGTTAAAAATCAAAAACATTTGTCCAGTTCTAGTAATTTAATAGTTTAAGTGGCTACTTAATACCAGGTTTTGTGAAACAGTTGCTGATTGTGGGTCTAGAATGATTAGTTCTATAGAAATACAAACAGTGAGCTCAATGAACATGCTAGTTACTGTAACACAGTCTGAACTGATTCTGATTCTGATTCCACATACACATACACTCTCTGTCTGTCTGTCTGTCTGTCTGTCTCTCTCTCTCTTGCACGCACGCACACACTCTCTCTTACACACACACACACACACAGTGGCAATAAGACTAAACATACTACACAGAGTCAGATGACCAAAGCCCCGAGACCTCCTCTGTAATTAGCGGGAAGTCTTTCAGAGATAAGATGACAATCTAATTACCTGGCCATGTACACATATAACCGCTCCATGAATCAAATAATCAATGCCAACCCAATCAAAACAAAGTATGACCACACAACGCTGTCCCTACACCAGTTATGGTTTTATTATTTAAGAAAATAATACACTGGACACACATCAAGGTCATACATAGGTGGGGATTATTACCCTCCCCTAACAACACCCTCACCCGATTCTAACCCCTTAAAAAGTGTTCTTTTTAGCCTGAAAGTGCCATTTTTTCTAACTGTTTTAGTGTGTTCTGATTTGTTTTTAATTGGTCCACCCGGGCCAGCCCCTTCCCCCAAATTTACTTTAGGCTGGATTACATCCCTGCATATTACATTAATAAAGTCAAAATTGTAAGCCACCAAAATACGCAATTATAATACTGCATTTAAAAACATGTGAGTAACAAGAATTTTGGTGCACCGGTAAGTAGCATTTCACACACAATAATACACACGTCAGCCAGATTTCGATCACAACACTGTTCTCTACCTACATCTGTTAGCAAGAAGAAATCCAAGATGATGTTCTGTTATTCCAACACACATTCCTGGCGAAGAGATCCTCTTCAAGGTATGACTAATACTGCTGCCAGGTCACAGGAACCTCAGACAGAACATCACATGTCAAGGAAGTTCGCTCAATGCCTGCACAAATCGCTGTCCGATTGATCAATAGCATGTCATCAGCTGTCACGCAGCCATTACAAAATCAATGTATAAAAGGTCCGTTAAAAACACGATTGATCCACACTAGTTGATTTCTCTTTTAAAGGATATTATCCTGGCCTTGCCTACCGGTAAAGAGCAAACTCTAACAGATTTATGCTAATAGAAGATCAATAGATCAAGGGAAACAACTGGAATGCAGTTACAATACCTAATTCAATTTGCTTGTCTCCCTTAATTATTGACAACATTGTAGTCACATTCATAAGCAGACCTGTATTGTATTAAAGGTACTTGTTCTTCTTACAACACTGAAGGAGGTTTGTGGCTAGAACTTATGTTTCTGGCCTGAAATATTAATTTCTTCAGATTAAAAAAAATAAAAATAAAAACATGCCATTTATTTATGTTGAATTAAAAAAAAGAAGCAGTACAATTTTTTTTAATTTTGCAAAAAACAATTTATTTTGTTGTGTATTGATGGTAAAATGTTAATTTTGATGCATGGAATGCTTTGAAAATGGCATTTGATACAAAATGTAATGTCAAAAAAATGCTGCACCAAAAAGAACCTAATTAACATTTCCTGTGCATGTACATATTAAAAATGTCAGTCGACTGACCCTACAATTTCTTTTGCTATGTAACAGAGATATATACAATGACCTTCCAAGTTCGAAAATTTGTATTTTCAACAAGCACAGATATGTATTTTTTCATAGGTAACGGGTATATTTTAAAAATTAAAAATAATTATAACGCTTAGATCATGTTATATGAAAGAGTTATTATTGCGTACCTGGTGCTCTATTGGTCAGAACTTTAAATCCTCATCATGAGAATGTTAAAAGTGGCCAATCAGCATATAAAGTTACGCTATTTAATTTTCAATTTTGTCAGCCGATAATTAATTTATTTGTAAAGACCACTTTAGAATATCCATGTGTCAGTTTAAGAACTATTAAATTAAAACTGTATGGGATATATTTTGAGATCTCAGTAGAGGTAGAATTTCTATTTAAATCTTTTAAATTTAAAAATCCAGGAGAAAACAGACTTTGAAAATCTTCATTTAAAATGTTTAAATTTACAAAAAAATATTCCAAAATTCATGTATCTCGCTCTATTAGTTTGTCAACTCTGCCCCAAAGAATCATAGTACCACATGTCAGAATTATTCAATCAAAACTCTAGGAAAATTTTCAGGGTGTGACGTAGCCCAGTGGTACAGCACCCAATTGATGCACCGTCAGTTTGGGACCGATCCCTGTCAGTGGGCTCATTGGGATATTTCTCGCTCCAGCCAGTGCACGACTGGTACATCAAAGGCTGTAGTATGTACTATCCTGTCTATGGGATGGTGCATATAAAAGATCCCTTGCTGCTAATCAAAAAGAGTAGCCCACGAAGTGGCGACAGTGGGTTTCCTCACTCAATTAATATCTGTGTGGTCCTTAACCATATGTCCGATGCCATATAACCGTAAATAAAATGTGTTGAGTGTGTCGTTAAATAAAATATTTTTCCTTCATTGCTTTTTTAAATGTTCAATAGCCGACAGATGGGCAGACACCAGACAAATTGGTATTTAAAAAAACTTAGCTGACGAACATCATAGTGGAGCTAAAAAATATTAAATACAAACACACATATAAATTTTACATTTAAAACAAATAATAAACCATATATAAGTACTGATGTAACTGGTCCATACCAACAAATGGGATATATAGATGGACAGATGAATGGACAAATGACGCATTGATGGATGGATGGATTGAATATGGATGGATGAATGAATGAATGAATGAATGAATGAATGAATGAATGAATGAATGGATGGATGGATTAAATATGGATGGATGACTGTGTGGATGGATGACTGTGTGGATGGACCAATGGTTACATAAATAAATGAACAGATAGTTGAATGGATGAATGAATAGGATAGAAAATTAACAACCGTGTACCAGACAGTAATGGCCACGACTGGTGCACCAAAAGCTGTGGTATGTACTACTCTGTCTGCATATAAAAGAACCCTTGCTGCTCATTGAAAAAAAAAAGAGTACCCCATGAAGTGGCGACAGCGGCTTTCCTATCTCAATATCTGTGTGGTCCTTAAGCATATGTCTGACATCATATAACCGTACATAAAATGTGTTGAGTGCATCGTTAAATAAAACATTTCTTTCTTTCCAGAGTAGTGGGTAACAGAAGCCTGTATGTTCACTTATACATATACATGAATCTACTCAGGGCAATTCATGTGTGTGCATACACCACGGTACATTTATCTCAGTTAAACAAAAAGCAATAAAATTATATGCCTGGATGAAACATACTAATTCTTGGATTATCTTTCTTGTGAATTTACTACAAACAAATTTCACCACATTCAAAGTAATAATAATTTCAGTCCTTGGTTTCTGAAAATTATAGGCGAGTGAAAAATTGCACACCTCAATATACTAATAAAATCACTCTCCAAAATAAATAAAATAGGCAGTGTAGTGGATGTTGACTGGCACGTCAACAAAATTGTCTATTAAAGCGGCAGTATCCAGAATATTTTTTATTATTTAAGCATATAGAACAGAAAATCCAATTACGTTTGGTGCATATATGACGCCGCACTCCGCATTGCTTTCACTACGCTGGCTTATCCAGGTCAAAAACAAAGCCAGTATTTCGAAAGTGGGACACTTTTGATGGGCTCCTACCAATCTCGGTTTTCATTGGCTTATCACAAGTGTGGAATTCCCCAACAAGAGATCACGTGAGATTTCGCAATTTTTGAACAAATTTAACTGTCTTGATTGAGGGGTCATCTCATATCTCCAAAACATATTTATATCCATAGAAGTATGGATAATGGTACAACGCCTTTCCAGGGGTTGGTGGGTGGGGGATTTGCCTTGAAATTTTAACAGTGGCCAGCTGTTGGCATACGTGTTACATGTAAGGGTAACGCTCTAGGGGTATAGGAAAAGGGTACTGTGTTCGATTTACGTAACATTTTTCAAGACTATATGTTATTTTTATTCATTACTTAAACCTAAAAAGTAGTTTTTTGGAAATGCGCAGTCAGTCTAGGATCAATCCCCATCGGCGGGTACATAAAAGACCATGGTATGTGATATCCTGTCTGTTGGATGGTACATATAAATGATTCCTTGCTAAAAAAAAATGTAGTGGGTTTCCAAGGCGCGTGTGCAGGGATTTCAGTGGGTTTGGGGTTATAGACTGTGTTGAGCGAAGTTTATATGGGGCCATGCTCCCCCAGAAAATACATTTCAAATTTTTTTAAGCTTGGGCAAGTAAGAGTTTTGACCTCCAATACCCTCCCCCTGCACATGCACCCAATTCCTCTCTAAGATTATATGTAAAAATTACCAAATGTTAGACATCCAACAGCAGATGGAAGGAAGGATAGGATATGTTTTATTTAACGATGCACTCAACACATTTTATTTACAGTCGGATGATTATTAAATCAATATGCTCTAACTTTGATGTCGTTAAACACCCCCCCCCCCCCCCCAACTCTAGTACCATATCCTCAACCAAACGTTCTTCGTACAGCGCAAGATTTCTCTTTTAATTTTTTGAGACGAACCCTACAATTTGAAATCGGCAAATGCACGTGTTAACTGAAACTGACAACAGGCTGTCATTTGTGCTTTGCCGAGCTATGGCGGCACAGGCGATGAATCAAGCCTATACTTTTGACGATCTTCGTTCATAGCAAACACACACGAGTTTTTTAAAAGTGCATTTGAGCTTGTATTTCATATTTGTACATGATGTTCTAATATGGTAACCAGAGACTGTAACTTTAAACCAGTATTTCCAAATTTGTTCAACAAAGAGAAATACCAGTTTAACGACTGCATGGAAGCCACTGCCATATTTTTAATTTTTATTGTTTTAATAAAAGGACCTTCCTATCAGCTAAATGAGCTATGAAAACTGTTGATTTTTGTAAACAGTGGAAATAAATATACCCATCTATTTTATGTGAGCCGTTTGTTGAGTGTAACATGCGCTGTTTTTCACACTCGTCAGATTGAAATTATGTGCGCTGTACGAGCGCGATTACACCTGTGCACCTTAAAAAGCAAGGTCTGTAATATTATGTATTTGGTCATTTGACTAACGACGACTGAAAAGTTAAAGTTTGTTTTGTTTAACAACACCAATAGAGCACATTGATTATTAATCGCCGGGTACTGAATGTCAAACATTTGGTAATTCTGACACATAGCTTTATAGAGGAAACCTGCTGCATTTTTCCACTAATAGTAGCAAAGGAGCTTTTATATGCACCATCCATCACACAGACAGGATAGTACAGGGCTGTAGCTGTGGGGGGGGGGGGGGGGGGGGGGGGCACAATATAATCTGGTAAAATGAATAGAAACTTAAAGAAAATCCTCTTCTTAACTATTTGAGGAGTATTAGGTATATGCAGAATTCACCTGTGCCCCTACCCCACCCTCACCCACCATCCCCTAGCTATGGTCGTCTTTGGTGGACTCACTGGACTGGCTGGAATGAGCAATAGCCCAAAGGACCCGCTGACAGGGATTGATCCCAAACAGACTAAACATCAATCGAATGCTTTACCATTGGGCTAAGTCCCGCCCCAATGACCACTGAAATGCTGACAATCCGATACGTTAAAAAAATTACTTCAGTGCTAAACAGTCATGTTACCGGCTTCTGCTTAACTGTTCAGTCAGCTAGAACGAAACTGGTAAATATTAGCAAACGAATTAACAACCCCGCACATATTGCATGTACAGGTATGTTACCTGAAAGTAGCAAACACTGGGTTTTTTCATGTTTGCCCTTGATTAGCTGTAAATCACAGGCTAACAGAACATTCTTTTTGGCTTGTGTGCAGACAGAACATACACCAAAGGAAATAAATACTGCACAAATAGCTGGGGCAGACAGAGGGAGTGCAACTTATTGACATGGAAATGATATTGGACTAAAAATCTCGGAAAACTTTGCAGGGTCTTGAGAAGTAAGGGACGGGATTTTGAGAGCCTGCCTGAGGTGCTTTGGTCACGATCGAACCTCCTCAGTGGATCCATTCTCCGATTTGTTTTTTTCACTCACAGCAGATGAATGTTCTAAGATGGCAGCAGATATATCCGACTTGGGCTGGTACTGTTTCACAGTAATCTGATCAGGGCCATAGCTAGCAGGAGTTCATGGGGGGGGGGGGGGGGGGGGGGGGGGGGAGAGAGCTGCCTCTCAAACAAAATCTGGTGAACATAATACTGGTTATTGATATTGACATTTTAAGTATGTAACTTCCCTAAAATGGTTGCAAAATTGTATTTTAGTGCCTCTAGATTTAAAAGTTTCCTGGGGGTATTCCCCTGGACCCCCTATATAGTTCCTTGTGCCTTCCATGCTCGTTCATTCCAAGAATTCATCTGCCCCCTGTCCACAAAAAAACACCCCAACAAAACATCCTATGCATATATTCTGCTTATAACATTGCATGGTGTTGCCAGAATCGTATTTTAGGTTTGGAGGGGGGGGGAGGGGGGAGGGGGGAGGGGGGGGGGAATCACATTGAGACGGACCACCCACACTATCTATAAGTCTTGGTACAGTTATGGGCGACAGACAAATATAAAAGGTGGTGGGATAATTAAAAAAAAAGTGATTGGGGGCAATACCCCTCATGAGGCTCCCTATGCCAATTGATGTATAATTAAACCTTTAATTTGTTATATATTATTATATACACTTAATTGTACCTAAACTTCTAGACGTAAGTCCCATGCAGTAACATGCATTTATTACCAATGATTCATACTGAATAATTGATCACAGGAACAAAGGCCTGTGTTCAAAACTGCATGATCATAATATTCAATTTAAACAGGTCATTTGTCAAACCAAGCCACCCATACCCCCAATAAATATATTACAGTATCATCATTACTTAAAATATTTAGTTTTGTTACTGAGTAACATTAGTGTTTAAATGAACTGTATGATATAACTACGCTAGCATCACAGACGCCACCAGATCTGAGGTCATTAGCGTCTTACACCGACATAAACATTCCTGAGTCACGGTTTGTTTACAACTTGGCCGCCATGATTTCCGCCGCACATGTTGCTCCTACTGCACTAAAAAGAGGTTTTATAAGGAATCGCCCAGCAAGCTTTACTTAACATGTGCACGTGCATAGAAAATAACACTTTGCACTTACCTCGTGCAGTGATGGGACTTCTCAGTGACATAATTAACTAACTTTCGCACTGCCGGCTGGCCCACTGGCCTCAAAAACTTTTCGGCAGTCGGGTCACACTTTGTTAAATATGCAGAGGTCAAAAGTCAAAGGTTTCCGAACAAAACGTACTTTGTTTAAAAATTACTATTAATTTGAAGGCTGTGAAACCATTGATTATATATTTACTTTCTAAAACCTGCGATCAATTCTTATTTGTGATATTTTAAGAAAATGGATTTAAATAAAATGTGCTTAAGTCAAATTAAAGTAGCATTATCGTTTTTGGCTATGCAACTCAATTATAGATAATTAAAAACTTATTTTTTTTTTCTTTGGAGAGAGAGAGAGAGAGAGAGAGAGAGAGAGAGAGAGAGAGAGAGAGAGAGAGAGAGAGAGAGAGAGAGAGAGAGAGAGAGAGAAAGAGAGAACGAGAACGAGAGAGAAAGACAGAAAGAGAACGAGAGAGAGACAGACAGACAGACAGAGAGACACAGAGACAGATATGGAGGGTGATAACAAGAAGAAGAAGCAACAATTTACAATTAGGCCTAATAATTTATTTTGACTATTTTCTCGATGATTTACACTAAAAATTCCACAACAAATACAACAGCCTCTACACCTCTTCAATAACTTCAATGTACAATGTTTCAAAGCTACAGTTAGTGAGCAAAACAGGTGCACGTTCAAGGGGTGGGGGGGGGGGGGGGTTGCTGCACAGCATGCTCCCGGGAGCACTTCTTTCGATGTTCAAATATTACATTGCATTCACAAAAACTATTTCACTGATGCATTAGTAACTTTTTGTGTATTCCAGAAGGCATCCTTGAACAGCTCAAATGTCCGTTTTCTTAAAAGAAAAATGGTGTCACTTTCCAAACCAATCCCAGGGGCACCATTCCTTTTCAATTGTCCTGGATCTACCCATGACACTGATATAGGCTATGTTATAATACTTTTTGTTTTTATACTAGTTATTCATTATCTTATTATCTATCTCAATAATAAAGTAAAGTTTCATTTT